>NC_046288.1:64834486-65151361 GCF_004115265.2 Rhinolophus ferrumequinum | reverse complement strand
AAATCACTGATTGGTTCTAGCTTAAAGCCTAGTTGGCTGTTTGTGATTGGTTTTCCTTAGGATTCAATTTTGTAACCTTGAGGCATTGATGGGCTTAGATTTTGGTTTGCCTAGTATATAGACCAGCATGGCATTAGAGACCGTGTTTAATTGCTTGAACAATACTGTGAATCACAATGTATTCAATGATGACTATAGCCTTCGTCATGAGTCAAAGACTAGTGGGCATATCTGCATCATATCTGCTCATAGTTTATTTTACCTTATATCTCATTGTTTTTTTCATTCAATTAAGAATATTGTATACAATGAATAATTAAGTATATACAGCTCAAGGAAAGCATGAATTTCACTGGTGAGTTGAAGCAAAATCTTCGCTTTGACACTCTAGTTTCTGCCCACCTGACCAAAGATAAGACTTGTTAGTTAATAAGTGAAGTAGGTTTTTCTCCAGTATCCAGGATACAGGCTCTCCAGAATCCATTGAGTGCTCAATTTGACCATAGATGTATCACCAATATAGTTATCCTTTCAATGCTAATAGGTCTGAAGGAAATAAAAATAAGTAATTAAGTGGAGAGAGATGTATAGTGGTAGTGGAGAGAGGCTGGGTAGGAATTTCTTTGTAGAGGGGTCAGGAAAGCCCATTCTAAGTTCTGTATGTGGAAGGAGTCAGCCTGGCAAATGGAACAGCAGGGGCAAAATCCTGAGGTGGAATGCAATTTTCATATTTGAGGAATAGAAAAATTGGCAATAGAGATGATACTTTTCTGGTTTGGGGAGAGAGAGCTTGGGCTTTGGCTCAATAGCTTGTTGTTTTGTGGTGTTTTTTGTTTTGTTTCAGAGAGGGAACTTGTATCAGTCTTAGAGACCAGAGTAAATGAAATCTATATCCTCTTTTCATCTTGATCAAGAAGATGAAGATGACTACTCACTTGTTGGCAGGTGGCATTTTTCCAAGAAAATGATTTTAAGTCCGTCATTGCCTATGATCCTCTGTCTTTTCAGTCCATGTCTCACATGACCAGTATCTACAGATTAGGAGAATAAATTATGCCTGTAAGGATTATTAAGTCACCACATAAAACTTAATTGCTTCCTTTTATTGGCAGATTAAGATAGTGAGAAGACGTGTAACTGTTCTAGAAACATCCCCTCCCAGTTGGGAAGACAATATCCTTAAATCAGCGGGTCTCAGTATTTAATGCAAGCTGGGTATTTTACACAAAACACCATGTCTCCGGAATAAAGGATTTCTGAGGCCAGAGCGGGGTCTGAGTATAGTTTTAAAAGCTTTCTAGGTGATTCTGGTACTTACAAATGGTTGGTAATTCCTAGTTTATGGCATAAACATATTATAGGTACCCTCCCTTAATGTGCACTGTATCAGCTATCTCTTGTATAGCAATTCTATACAAAATGGAATAACAAAAATAATAAAATGTTCCAATTCTATGAGTTTAAATGTGGGGGATTTAGGCGGGGCTTGACCGGGTCATTTTTCAGGTGCCAACTGTACTCACTCACGTGTCTGGCAATTAGATGACTGTCTTCTGGGATGATGGCAGTGACTGAGCCATGTTTTTCTCAAGCAGTGAAAGCAGAGAATCAAGAGAATGAATAGAAACATGAAAGTACTTTTTCAGATCTCCACATTGAATTTGCTAACATTTCACTGGCCATATCAAGTCACATGTGAGGTCCCTGAGATGACAAGACATTAGCGGGATGAGAAAAGACTCCGGGCATTAATACCATTAGTCGACCACATCTTCTGCATTCATGACTCCACAAACTCAGAGCACTCTCTTTTCCAGGCTTTCTCTGCTACCACGAGCTCTTACCCTCAGTTTAACCCTGTAGCTAGGCAGACACAATGAGTTATGGTAGCAAGGCAGTTAACTAAGATACCATCCCATTTATCAGCAAAGCAGATTTAGCCTAGGTTTTTTATTGTTTAGAGGGGTTCTTACTAGTGGTAAGGTCATTGTGAATGAGGGAAAATATTCTTTAATAACCTTTTCTCACTGCTCATCCTGGATTGTCAGTCCTGACTCCTCACCCTTTCCTTTAAACCCCCTATTGATTTTGTATCTGAATTTATCATCTCCTTCTCTTCTTATTCAGAAATAATCTGCCATTCTAGCCCTATTGAAATAACTGAATTCAGGTTCTGATCACAAAGACTCAGTGCAGCATCTTAATATTTAAAGTACACAGATATTCATTGATTTAGCAATCGTCTGACTGCTGAGTTCACAAATCTCCTCGTTATTTGGGGAGAACCTCACATTGGATGAGTGTTAGAGTGATATTGACACAGGCTACGGAAATCTATCACTCCCTCTTAGACTTTCATCACTGACAGAAGATTGCCGATACACACACAAGAGTTTAGGCTTCATTTGGGGTGGCGATGCCATTGATTATAGGACATATTACCAGAGGTATTTGGTTTCCTGCTATTGGGTTCCAGCAGAGCTTTAAAAATTCATACTCTGTTGCTACCTTTACTTGATTTCCATGCCAAGTCTCTCTGGGTTCTTGCTCCTTTCTGAGTTCAGTTCTGTTGGTTTCCAGTCAATTCTGTGATCATGTTGAAGCTGAAAACATAGATGAAAATACTGATTGACTCTTTTGGAAATTTAGTGAACCTGCAAAGTTTTAAAACCTTTGCCTCACTGACTGATTTATTTATTAAGCTTATCATTTCTCCCATAATATCCAAAATAGAAATTCTAGAGCCTCAAGATAATCATTTCTACTCCAATTAGAATATCCTTGGTAAAAAATGACAGCCATATAGATTTTTTTCAAGGTAATAACTTATATGTTAAAAGTTAAGAGACCTCTATACTGAGCCAATACTAATTATAAATTACTGGCTTCTGAGAAGATCTAGTGTTTTCCTACAATGACATGGTAACATATTTGAGGAAGGAAAGTGGGATCAGGGTGATTGCACTGTGAATTTTGTTTCGCACACTTTATCTGAGGAGCATAGATGATACATAGAATTCACCACAATTTTTAATAGTAAAACTATATTCACATTATTAGAATTTTATACCAGTCATTATTCCTAACTACTTAACCAGCTGCTGTACTCAACTATATTTCTCTGTATGAAAACTTGATGATTAATATGACTAGTGTCACATTACAAGTACCACTTACCTACTTTTTAGTTAAAGAACTAAATTCCCTTTCCAAATGCATTGGGATTGCAATAGTCACATTAGCTTGCACAGTTTCTATCCAGAGAATTTCTTTTGAGATCTCTGATTAACTGCATCATCCTCACAAAGCTTAAACAATTTTTTTTTATTAGCTGTATTTTCTAACAGCACCCAAGAGTATTGGAAATTATTTTTAAGTTAAAAGGGAATGTGTTACACACCTTTTCATTGGCGTCCTGATTAGCTAGGTAATGTAAACTGCAGAAATTGAGAGTTTTGTAAAATACAAGAAGGCAGCTACTTTATAATGGTTTCCACAACAAAAACACTCATGAAACAGGACTTGATTTTATGAATAAACTGTTTCAATATATGTAGAGTTTAAAAGAAATTGTGATACATTTTTATTAGGATTAGATAAAACTAGCTTTGTAAGGGGGTGAAAGATAACAGCCTATGACCTTTTAGGTTATTATTTATTCTGTAATTCAACACTTTGATTCATTTTACTCGGCACTTATGAAACGATTTCTTTAACTCTGTTTATCTTATTCATAATACGAGGTCAAACAATTAAGTTTGTAAACTCATCCTAGAAAAAGTGCTACATACCACATTGCTGAATAATCACTATGGTCCCTTTGGAAGTACTCCCCTTGGGAAGCTATGCACTAGTGCAAGTGACTAGTCCTCCCTTCAAAGCAATTTTGAAACTGTTTTTCTGGAATGGCCATCAGAGCCGTCGTCATATTACCCTTGATGTCCTGAATGTCATCATAATGTCTTCCTTTCAAAATTTCCTTTATCTCTGGGTAAAGAAAGAAGTCATTTAGGGCCAGAAGGTGAGTAGGGAGGGTGTTTCAATATAGTGATTTATTTCCTGGCTAAAAAGTCCCTCACAGATAGTGCCATGCGAGCTGGTGCATTGTTGTGATGCAAGAGCCATGAATTGCTGGCGAAAAGTTCAGATCGTCTAACTTTTTCATGCAGCCTTTTCAGCACTTCCAAATAGTAAACTTAGTTAACTGTTTGTCCAGTTGGTACAAGTTCATAATGAATAATCCCTCTGATATCAAAAAAGATTAGCAACATCGTTGCAACAAGTTCGCAGACTTAATTGTCAGTCCTCATATGTGTGAATTTATTCAAGCTGATTTCTCCTTGAGGGTACAGGGAGGACAGCAGGTAAGCTTTGAGAGTCTTAAAGATTCAACATCTGGCCCAAGGCATCCTCTCCTCAATGCCTTGTCATCATCAGCAGACAAACAGTGGTTGATACTATGGCTGTTCATATACTGAATGTACAATAATTAGCCTGAATTGTATAATTTTCAGGTGGTCTTTCATGTTTCTGTGAGAAATTTCAAACAGATAATTTATGCTCCCATTTGGGCTCTTCATTCCATTCATTCAATGAAGATAGCCAGGTTGAGGCTGAATCCTCAAATACCCTGGAAACTAGGACTTCTCACATAAGGATAAGAATAATCAGGTCTTCATATGTGATAATATTCAATCCTCCCCACAAAGGCTGAGCCTGTCGTGCCAAATTTTCCACTGTTTACAGAGGCAGAACCAAATTGTATCTTCTGTGCTGGCTGCCAGGTCATAAAATGTGGATATAGAAGGTGTGGGGCCACATCCACTAGTTGAATAAATAGTATTTTATATTAATAGGATGAGTCTGAGAGAAAGAAAAGACTGCCTTGTGCTTCAACTAAAATGGTAGGATAGAAAAAAAAAAAGGGAAGAAACAATGATCGAAACAATCACCAGGTTTCTAGCACCATTTGCTACATTACATAACACAATAAATATAGAAGCTGAGTTTAAGGGCAGAAGAGTTCTGCTACCTCAATGCCCTTTTCCTCTTTGGCCTCAGTTGAGGTAAGCTGGGAAGTTATTCTTGTAATTTAAATTATAAACCTGTCTTTTTATGGTGTCAGCTGAGGCCATCATCTCATTTTACATAAAACACTGAACAGCTATTGGAAGTTAATGAACTTTCTTTATTAGTGTATCAGGAACATTTAAACCAGTGATCTAGAGAAAAAGAACTCTTCATATCTGATCATAAATTTTGGAGCTCCCCATAACCTTTATTAATACTGTCTTCAAGATTTTGAAGAATGGTATTCAAATGTATGTGTGCACTAGTGTTTTTCTTTTTTGTGTGTAGCATGCTTTATTATTATTTTTGGAAGGGAGACATGTAATATTATTTGCTCTTCTTATTAACATAAGTTCCTTTTGGATCTATATACTACACAATGCTTTAAGAAATTATATTGTTCCACATACTTAAAATGTTCCACAGTGCTTAAAATGTAAATATATATTAATAGCAGGATAAATATACCTCTCTCTCTCTCTCTCTCTCTCTATATATATATATATATATATATATATATATATATGAATAAATATATATTAAAATGTACCTATTTTAAGGAAGAATATATGGAGATATATATATATATTTATGGATATATATATATATATATATATATTTTTTTTTTTTTGGCTCAAGCTAAGTATTTTTTTCCTTTTTCTATTTTGTTTTTTTTTGGGGGGGGGAAGGGGAATGTGACTTCATTGGGGAACAGTGTGTACTTCCAGAACTTTTTTTTTTCCCCAAGCCAAGTTGTTGTCCTTTCAATCTTAGTTGTGGAGGGAGCAGCTCAGCTCTAGGTCCAGTTGCCCATTGCTAGTTGCAGGCGGCGCAGCCCATCATCCCTTGCAGGAGTCGAACCGGCAACCTTGTGGTTGAGAGGACGCACTCCAACCAACTAAGCCATCCGGGAGCTCAGCGGCAGCTCAGCTCAAGGTGCCATGTTCAGTTTTAGTTTCAGGGGGCACTGCCCACCACCCTTTGCAGGAATCGAGGAATCAAACTGGCAGCCTTGTGGTTGAGAGCACACTGGCCCATGTGGGAATCAAACAGGCAGCCTTCGGAGTTAGGAGCACAGAGCTCCAACCGCCTGAGCCACTGGGCCAGCCGCAAGCTAAGTACTTTTAAATATTACTATTTCTATGGCAATCCCCCTTTCACTTATGATACTGGAGAATAATTGCCTTCTTTTTATTCAAACTGTATCCATAACATTATCAAGTACAAGCACATTGTGGTTAAACCAATCATAGCATAACAATTTTTGAATTAACATTCTTAAATAATGAGAATAATTTCAGAAATTCTTCCACATTTTCTCTAAACGGATAGAATCAAGTTAGTATCTTATGATCACAAAAGCTAATGATAAAAGTTGTAATAATTCAGGACCTAGGGGGAAAAAAAGAAAGAATTCAGGTTCTAAATGTTTGGTGTCAAAATGTTAAAAACATAGCTGGAATTTGGATATTTTTATTTCATTAAGGTTGGCATTTGTTCAGCTAAAGCATTTGAATATAAGCATATTGTCTTCCCTTCTATTGCTTTTTACATGGCGTGGAGTTTCTTCTCCACAAACATCTCCTACAGCCAAAGAAATCCACTGTCTAGAATAACCTGAAGTTTGAGGTTATTTAGACAACACTCTTCTTTCTAATAGTGGAAAGCATGTTGACTTACATACATATATTTTTCTATACTTTTTTTTTTTTTAATTCCAGTATTTGGTATTATATAGACACATCTTTGGTTTAAATGGGAAAAAGAAATAATTTCCTTTTTGTTTCCTTTGAGAAGTAACAGGACAGTAAAAAAAATTTGTTGTTATTGGACATTATATATTATTTACTTACAAACAGGGCTTCTTCAGAGAGAGAGAGAGAGAGAGAGAGAGAGAGAGAGAGAGAGAGAGAGAGAGAGAGGAAGAATAATTTTAAAGTAAGCATATAAAATTAATCACCTCCCAGATATCAAGCTATTAGGTTGGTGCAAAAGTAATTGCGGTTTTTGCAATTATTTTTAACCTTTTAAGCCGCAGTTACTTTTGCACCAGCCTAATATATTGCAATAACAACATCCAGAAGTTTCTTTAGCTCCATTCCAATTATTAATCCCCCCAAGTAAACATTATTTTGAGTTCTATCGCCATAGATTACTGTCCATGTTTAAATGTGTGTATAAATGCAATCAGAGAATATTTACTGTTTTATATCTACTTTGCTCAATTTATCTGTAAAACTGCTGTTGAGTATACTCATAGTTCTTTTTCTTTTCAATATATTGTTCTATTTAGTTCATATTCCACAATGTATGTATTGATTCTACTTTTGATGTACATACACTTGAGTTGTTTTCAATTTTATTTTTTCTTAATCATTATTATGTGCTTTCTATCAGCTTCTCATCTTTGAAGTAAACATGTGTACTGATTTTCACTGCATAAGTACCTAAGAGTCTTTTGGTGAACCTGTGTACATTTCTGCTCGTATCTTTAGGAGTCATATTGTTGAGTCATAGGGACCTTAAGTTCAACTCCAGTAAATCATGTCAAAGAGGACTCCAAAATTATTTTCCTACATGCAGTGTATGAGAGTTCTAGCCACTTTACCCCCTTGCTACTACCTGTTATTATTAGCCTTTTTATCATTTTAGTCATCTAGTGGGCATACTGAGTCATTTTGTACCTTGCTGAGGTTTTTCCTTACTTTTCCATGGTGACAAAAGAGTGAAAGAAAATTTGCTCTGGAGCATATCTGTGTGTGGATTTGTAGGAGATGCAGGTGGAAAGATGAGGTTGGGTTAATAGTGAAATTGTAAATATAACTTTGGGCAAGCAGTGAGATTTTTTTGAACAAAAGACTTCTGAAGAGTTCTACATTTAAGAAAGATTGTTTTGAATGGTGGCAGTATCTGGAATGGATTCTAATGGAATTGGCTGGACCGGGACAGGATGATTGCAACTGTCCATATAAAAGATAAGGTCATAAACCAGAAAAGCCATCCTATCTTCAGTAGCACTTACTTTTGCATCTAGTCATAGCCTTCTTCCTATTCTGAGGTAATTGATTCAGATTTACAGATCATATCTTTCCAATGAGTTTATAAGCTCCTCGAGGTTGGGGACCTCAGCTCATGTTTCTTTCATGTGAGAAAAAACACAGAATAAAACATTATTACGTTCTCAATGAACACTGCTTGAATTGAATCAGATCAGCAAAGTATTGGCTAGAAAGAAAACAAATTTCAATTCTAAATCTTTCTATAATTCACTCACATATTGGGGTCAAAGTTTGAAAATGCTTGAAAAAACTGTTTCTTCATTATAAATAATTACAGATTTCTTCTAATGTATCAAAAGCAATTTAGTCACTAAATTTTAAAATACTGTATGTAATTTTTTTGTGATTGAATATAAAAATTCAAGATGGCATTTATATTTAATAGTTATTGAAACAGTGATGATAAAATTTGCTTATAAAATATGTTTGAAACTTTGAAAGTCTTGATTACCTCAAAATATGATAAAGCTTATCCTTCCTCAGTATCTTTAGAAAAGTCTAACTCATAGATTTTTCCCTAAATAATGACTTAATTACATATTTAATAGATTCTATAGAATTTTCTAAGTCCATACAGAAAACGGTCTTAACTGTTTTATATATAAAAAAATATGCTATAGTTGATGATCAGTTAAGCGGCTCTGCATCTGCTTACATTGTATCCGCTTTGTTTGTAATGAAGCAGTTTATTAATGAGAAGCTCAGAATTCCAAAGTGCTTACGTTCTGCTTTATGAAACATATGCCTATAAGAAGTCTCTGTTGGATTAACATAAAAACATGGCCATATTAAGAGTAGAAGGGATGTTTTTCCATCAGTGTCCTAAACACAAATGAGCTGAAATAAAGGAAATGGAACAGGAAATTATTAGAGTAAATTAAGATAAAACTCTTGGAATGCCCAAAGCAATTTATTTGTGAAATAATTTGCCAAATGGATTAGAATACATGTTATCTCATTGAAAGGTATTTACCATGTTTCCCTGAAAATAAGACTGGGTCGTATATTAATTTTTGCTCCAAAAGACACATTAGAGCTTATGTTTGTGGTATGTCATCCTGAAAAATCATGCTAGGGCTTATTTTCCGGTTAGGTCTTATTTTTGGGGAAACATGGTAATAAAATTTAAAAGATAAAAGCATTAAATTCAAAATATAAAGCATTTAAAGATTTAAAACTCCATCAATTATATTAATGTGGGTTTGGATTTCCTTACAGACTCATTGTATTATTGGATGGGCGACTCAGTAAAGTTAATGATTTTATGTCTCTGTCTTCTGGAACTCCGTCCAGGTAAGAGTCACTCTTGGGTTTACTGTATTGCATTTCCCATCTTATTTCATTTTGTCTTTGAGCAAAGGGAGGAGGGAAAACTTGGTGAGTTAAAGGTATAATATCTGGTACCAATATATTTAGTCTTTTTTTTTTCTTTATTTCTAATGTTTGTGTACTTCATTATCACATCTGAGGACTCTTCTTTCCCCACTAGAGTTTTTCCCAGATGTTCCCAGTCACCTCAGTTCCACAGCTTTTATAAAAAGTTAATTTCTCTTTGAGAAAAAGCTATTTTAATGTATTTTCTAGAAACAAATGTTGATCTTTTGCTAACTCTTTATTATTCAGAGTAATAGGGTAATGTCTCAAGTAGGCTTACCTTAAAATAATAATAGAGTTATGGAATTAGATCATCAAATAGTATATTGGGATGTAAAACAATCAGGGCACATCATTTTTATGTTTCCACCATGTAAGTACACGGTGGAAAGTTCAAAAACTTAATTGTCCGAACTTTGTATCATTGATTAAAATCTTCTTAATAAAAACAAACAAAAACTATCTCACTTTTAAATCTTTCCAATTTTTATGTTTCCTGTCTTTATGACTTTAAGATGGTTACTGAAGCTTCCCAAATATTTCCCACCACCCCAAAATCAAAAAGTGAACTCAGACAAACTGAACAAAGATTCTGAACAAACACACAAATTACCCAGTAAGTCGATATTTGAATAATAATTTAGTATTAGTTTAAGCTAAGCATGTACTTCAATAAGAATAAATGTGACTAAATTTGATTGAATGCCAGTTACATGCCTTCTTCTTTAAAAAACACTTATGAGAGTTAGGATTATTACCTCAATTTCATAGGTGAGGAAGCTGGGTGCATGTAATATGTTTAGTGTCAGAGTCACATTGCAAAAAAGCTATGCAACCATGATTTGAAATGAAATTGTCCTGAAATCTCTACTCTTCTTTCTTTCATGATGCTCCTTGCAAAAAGAAAGCACTGTGATTATTTACTCTCTAAGCCATTGGTTCTTAGTTTGGTTTTGGGAGTGGGATCCCATTTTCAAGCTGTGAGTGTTAATCACGGGAAAAAATGCATCAAAATAATCTCAGACTACAGAATAAAACTTCAAGGAGTTCCTAGATTTACCAAAGTCTCGTGAATCCCACATTCTACGAAAACCCATCAAACTATGGTTTGTATTTATCAAATACATAGATCATAGGTTTTAAAGTAAAACAGGGATATCCCAAGTCATAAAAAGACATGGAGGACCTTAAATACTTATTAGTACATGAAAGAAGTCAACCTACATATAATATTATTCCAGCTATATGACATTCTGGAAAATATATAACTATGGAAACAGTAAAAAGATCAGTGCTTGCCAGAGTGTAGGGTGGAGGGAGGGATGAATAGATGAAGCATAGATTTTTAAAGCAGTTAAATTATTCTGTAAGATACTACAAAGGTGGGTATATATCATTATACATTTGTCTAAACCCTTAAACTGTGCACACCCAGAGTGAACCCTAGGTTACCATAAACTGAGCACTTTGGGCGACCATGATGTGACAATGTAGGTTCATCAATTGTAACAAATGTACCACTCTTGTGCGTGTGCTCATAATGGGGGAGGCTGTGCTTGTTTGGGGGCACAGGACATATGGGGGCTCTCTACACTTTCCACTTCATTTTGCTGTGAACCTAAAACTATTTTTAAAAAGAAAGTCTATTTAAAAAGGAAAAAAACAAACAAACAAAGAACCCATACAATTGGATACTTTAGTGGTCCATGGTCTGAGAAGAGGATAAACTGTTTACGTATGAAGTACTCTGGGAAATATCAGTTACAAAGTTTGTATTCCATATCATAGTATAATTCATGGTTAAGCTCATGATAAAGGAACTAATTCCAACAGAATTGGATTCAGATCTATTTCAACTAAGAAAAGTTCAGGGTGATGAGTTTTATTGAGGTTAAACTATTCAATATAACTCTACATAAAATATGGAAGTCGGCACCCTTAAGCAAAGAAATTCAATATCATTAATCTGATGATTATCATATATTATGTATGTATTAATTATATACTAACCAGATGATTAAGAGAAGGATGAATATAAAGTTCACGTTTCACCAAAACTTGCTATATAAGAAATTAAGAGATATAAAGTTCAGGACCAACATACATTTTTTTTTTTCCCACCAAGAGAATTTCAGGGGGCGGAGGCAGTGAAAAGTGGGACAGCTGATAATAACAACACTGTTTATATACAGCTTTTAATCTTCAAAAAAAATTTAGAGAAAGGATCTTATTTGATCCTTAATTCTCTGGAGCAATCTTTAAAGGTGATATTATGTTAATTTTATCTATGATGAAATCAATGGTCAGAGATATTAAATACTCTATGTTTCAAAGCTAGTAAGGTTTAGAAGACACTCCTTCTTTTATGTAGGCCTGGGTCTGTTCCACTTCTACGTGCCACAGTACATGAGCGATACAGGCTTAGAATGTTAATATTTAAAATGTTAACCTAATAAGCTGCATAACTTTTCAGTGTACATTGGTTACGGACTGAATTCAAACACCTGTATGTTAACCATCGGTTCTTCAAGTCAAACGTTTAGGCACAAGTGACTAGATTCTGTGATCATGGCCTTGAAAGGACGAGATCCAGTTGCAAGGTTATGTGCCTTTCTGGAACTTGGCATCCTCTTTCCAGCTCACGCCATTGTCAGTGAGGCTGAGAGTACTGTTCACTTGCTGGCTTGAGAACAGAGCCTATTCTCAGCAACTGGAGGCAAATAAAACTCCCCGCCACCGAGCCTCCTCCATAGACCCTCTTACAGGATGAATGAAGTCTCGAAAGTCGGGAAAGGTCCTCCTGATTTTAATTCTTCATCTAATCTGGTCGGGCGCACCCAGATAGTCTTCCTCTAATATTAAACTCAACTGATTAAATTGAGTTGAATTCTAGGTACATAAATCAAGATATCGTGTATTTCAGTTATAGTAGGAACATTTCTTTGCCGTGTAACTTTACATAATCGGGGTAGTGATGTATCATCATATCAATCAGTCCTCCATGCTAACAGACAGGAATCACACAAAATAGGTGGGATTCATAGGGACCATCTTAGATTTCTGTCTACCATGGAAGTGTTGTGTTAAGTGATATAAACACATCATTGTATTGATATCCCAGTATAACTTGATTGTCTCAGATTTATAGATTGGTAAAGCCAGGCTTTGAGAAGCTATGAAACTTGGCCTAGGTCATAGTCTGGATGCAGTTGAGCTAGGTTGGATCTGAAATCCAAAGCCAAAATTTTAACTACTATGAAATATTGGCCTACTAATACTAACTTAGAAACTAAATCACTTTTCAGATAGCAAAAATTAAATTATAACTTTTCAATGAAACCTAACGATACCGTGTTTCCCCCAAAATAAGACCTAGCCAGACAATCAGCTCTAATGTTTCTTTTGCAACAAAAATTAATATAAGACCCAGTATTATATTATATTATATTATATATTATATTATATTATACCCAGTCTTATAATAAAATAAGACTGGGTCTTATATTAATTTTAGCTCCAAAAGACGCATTAGAGCTAATGGTCCGGCTAGGTCTTATTTTCGGGGAAACACAGTATCTATCTATCTATCAATCTGTCGGTTCCTTTCTTTTTTTTTTTTTTCTTCTTTTTTTAGAACTCTAACTAATTACAGAGTTTAACTGGTGGATCTTACCTAATCACACAAGTATTTTAGAAGCAGAAAGAAGATCTAGTCACGGAAGAGTGAGAGAGATTTGAAGTGTGAGAGGAAGGTTCTCTGTTGCTGAGAGAGAAGAGGCCACATGGCAAGGACCTGAGAACAGCATGTAAGAGCTAAGAGTGATCTCTGGTGAGCACCTAGCAAAACAACAGGATCTCCTATCTCCACAAGGAAGTTAGTTCTACTAACTACCTGAAGGAGTCTGGAAATTGTCTTTTCCTAGATGAGCTTTTAGTTGAGGATATAGTAAGCTGTCACCCTGATTTCAGCCTGGTTAAACCCCAAGCAGAAAGGATCCAGATTAAATGCGTTAAATTCTTGACCATAGAAATTGTGAGATAATGCATTTTTATTACTTTAAACTGTTTAATTCACAGTGATTTGCTCTTCAGCAATGGAAAACTATTAGGTTGGTGCAAAAGTAATTGCGATTGAAAATAATTGCAAAAATCACAACTACTTTTTGTACCAACCTAATAATATAACAAATAACAGAGGATTCTTAACATTGTAAATTTTTCAAACAATTAGGTTAATTTCAAAACACTCTTTGGGTTCTTGAAGAAAAACAAGGGGCATGCTGAGACATGGACGCTGTTTTCTTAACAACCAAACTAGATTGTCTTGTTAGGATGCTCCAAGGGGATATACATTTAAAACCCATCTGTTCAATAGCTATGAGGCAAGATTTCCAACTGACACATTTGATTGCTTTCATGTAGACCACCCAACGTTTGCAAGGAGAATCGCCCCACTTAGCCGGTTAGTTGGAAGCAGAGACTAGAAATGGTTTATTGGACCCTCCAAATTATAATGGAGATTGAATTCACTTCTAACTCTTCAATTAAAATAATAATATTAATAAAATGATAGTAATGGTAAAATAAAAGAAAGAGGACAAGTTACGGAAGGCAGTAAAAAATGATCTTCAGACATTCTGAATGTGGATTATGTTAGTGTTACGTGGTGAACAACTGAAGTCACAGTGAGACCTGCAACCTGAAACTAATCTAGAACCAATATTTTGTACCTAACATATATGGAATTACTTATGTTTACAAAGCTTTCAGACTCCGTCCATTTTTTTCCTGTATCGCAGCTATTAAAAATTGCTTAACATATGGCTTTTGCAAAGAATTGCTTTCTAAACCTAGATTTGTTTTTCTAGTGAAAAGTCTGTTCCAAAGAGAATTTGTCCCCTCCTAAACACACACCACTTTAAATAATAGCATTGCCCCTGCTACATACATGTTGGACTCCCCCCCCCCACAAAAATAATTATTATGAAGTATTGTCACCCCCCCACCCGCTTATATGCACATGCTGATGAGCACAAGTGTGTAGAAGCCATATGGTCACACTTTCTAATTCATCTTTTTAATTAAGGATACATTAAATTTGACCACAGAGCTTCAATAAAGTCATTTTTTACATGCTTATATTATTTTCTCTTTGATCAATATTTCAACAAAACATGTCAAGGCTATTTTCTGTTTCGTAGTAAACAGGTAATAAAATTTAAATCAATAAGCACTTTAGTCCTAACACAGGCTGCTTGGGATCAAGGAGAAGCACGATGTGAATTAGCACCCTCCCTTTAGGTGAAAACACTCATTCCTTAAGGAAGAAATTCATATGAGGAGACATCATAATCTGTTGGAAGCGCTCTCGTAAAACACTGATCACTTATATTTTCATAGCAGGGTAACGCTCAGGGAGCAAGGGCATGGAGTCAGAAAGCAGGTCTTAACAAAATCATTTATTAATAGTGACAAATACTGATTAAACCATTTCCTATTCCTGGCAACTACTGGCACTTAGAAAGAACACACTAATAGAAATTCAGAGCACCAAAGGGACACTAAGATTGGAGCATAATATTATCTGGCATGCACAACGCTCTTAGCTAATATAGTCTTGGTTGTTTTCTTTTCATTCCTGTATTTTTTTAGCATGTAATGACATCTTGAATACAATTTAATAAATATCCCTTATGCTCTCCTTATCATTTTAATGTGCATTTTAAATATCTATCTTACGAGTGAGTGGGTAGTCAAAACTAAATGTGAGTTAGAACAACTGGCACACTTCTAGGTTCTAATCATATTAGGATGGCTAGGAAAAGATTAGGTGATATTTTTCTGCATCACCTGTCTGATATTCTCATGCCTCTCACTCTTTTTTCAGAGGAGAAAAAAATTTGTATTCCACATTAAGTGTGCACGAACTTGAGAGAGAGTGATACAAACCAAAGAGGAGGTAGAGAGAGACATAAATTGGGAGACATAAATCCATATACCTATCAAATAAATTGTGGACCCTTAAGAAAACAAGAAAGGGGACAGTGTGAAAGCATAAGGAACAGGCAGGACTTGGTAATTACACGTTGTATATTACTGATCTGGATATTACTTGAAATTTCAGTAAAAATTGAAATTTGAAATATAATGGATATTCAGTTTTGGAATGAAATATATACTGTTGATGTGTTTATAAGGAGACTTGAGGAATTCTCAAATTTGGGTTTGTCAACATGAGCTGGAACAATTTAGTTTATGGCCCTTCGGAGCTGAGCATGACTTGGAAAAACTAATATCTACTACTACCCATTGGGTTTTCAATCTTGCTGGTGTTTACTGTGAAATAGTGTAAACAAAACCATATTTTCATCTCTTTAATCCCTGCTTTAAAAATCCCATCAATACTGACTTTCTAAATTTTAAGTATGATTGCTTTATATAGGTAACAAACTATAAATTCAAGTCAAAGTACAAGTTGGATTATAAAGTAGCAACACTCTGTCCCCATATGACCTTTCTTTCACTTAACTGGCCAAGAAATCCGGGTAAGCAGTGAAGCCTGAATCATGCAAATGCTAAATCACCCAAATGGCACCATGTGAAACATCACAGTAAAACTACCAACCTGTTTTCCCTTGAGCAGCAGGGTCTGCCCCTAACACAATTGATTTTTCATACACTGATTTCTAACTTTGGCTGTCTGTCTGTTTTGATGCAGATGTTGATATTTTGGGTGGAGATATATAGATGTATATATATACAGGAATTTTTGTTTCGTTTTGTTTTGTTTTCAACCATATGATGAGCTTCTAAATGGATGGTGGAAAGTTTGGGAAAGTTGGGAAGAAGAGAGTGGATTAACTAGGGAAAGGAAGTGTGAAGCAGTAAGAAAGTTAGAATATAGTGGAGGATGGATATCTCAAGAGCTTACATTTTGTGATGAGTTAAATAGCAGCAATATGGGTCTTGTAGAATTTGTTTACTCCAAGCTTTACAATAGAACAATTCTGAAGGTGTGGTAAATGTGAAGATAAACTCTTCCTCAGAAGGAATCTGCTGCAGCTTTCTTATCTTATTTTACAAAATGACTCCATCAGCTTTTTCTATTGACCAGAAGGGAAAAATTCCTCTTACGTGTCCAAAGACCAAATTCATCTATATTTAGCTTTAATTGTTTTTTTTTGTTTGTTTGTTTTTTATAATTATGACCCCCACTCTAATTTGCTTCATTATCTAATTCCATATGTCCAGTTTCATTATTTGTACTTTGGATATAACATGACATGAGGTTCCTACCAATTTTAAGTTAATTCTTTAAAGTGCTCAGAACAGTGCCTAATTTAGTAAGTGTTTTGTAATTATCTATTATTAATGACAGTCAAGGAAAATTGTTACCGAACTGAACCAGGTCCAAATTATTCAGTACTTGCCAGCCAAAAGACAACTCCGAGAAGATTTTATGAGAAGGGACATACTTTATCATGAGCCAGCAGGCAAGGACATAAGGGGATGGCGGTAGGGCTGTCACATCTGAAAATGGTGTCTGAAACAAAGGATCAGATTCATCTTTATTCAGAGAAATCATGCATAAACATTAATGTGAACTTGTCATCACATGTATAGTTCGGGACATTTCTGTGCATGCAAAGTTAGAAAACATACCTATGCATACATTGCATGTTCAATACTGGAAGAAAATCTCTGCCCCTGGGGGAGATTTTAATATTATAATGAGGGTATAATGAGAATAGCTAATGGAGAGGTCAGTATAGGGTCCTCCAGGCCCCTTCTGTCGGTCTCAGGTGGTTTGTGCTGGATCAAACCCCTGGTCCTGCAAACCATCCTGGGCTTATGCCTGAATAAACAGTTCTGACAATTGTCAGTAGCAGGGATGGCGTAGGTACTGAAGAAAACTTAACTAATTAAGTGTCAGCCCTTCTATTAAACTCTTAGCAAATTACAGGATATGGTTATACAAACTTTATGACATCTACAGTGATCTAAGTGGGATTACAGGTTAATCTCAGCAAAACTATGAATTCTTAGTAAAAGTTTATGCCAGGCTGCCTACAAGGGTCTGAGTGTGTGTGTGTGTGTGTGTGTGTGTGTGTGTGTGTGTGTGTGTTACAAAATCAGCAGGTGTGGGCAAGAACTCCCTACTGTATGTTTTTTTTTTTTTTCCCTTGGCATTAGTGAAAACAATAGGATATGGAATTTTGCACCTGCCCCCACCTCATTCCTTACTTATAAACTTTGCATAATGTTTCTAAATCATCACTCTTTCATAGAATTTTACTCACCAACTTCATACTTAATCAAGAAGTAACCCATTTCATTTATAAATTGAATAAAAGTATTTACTCAATGTGCTTTACACAGAAAGAATCTTTGTGTGTGTGTTTTTCTTTTCTCAATAACATACATTGAAACCCTAGATGAATAGACTTTATAATGAAAGCATGAAAGACTCAGGATGGCTGTTTATATTCAAATAGCAAAAAAGCTGGTAAATAAATCTTGATGAATCATGATACTGAAAGATAAACTATATTTACAAAAATAAGGCTTCATTTTATGTGCTTTTTCTTAAATAAATTACAGTAAGTTATATGTTTCTTCATGTACTTTTTATGCTTCATGTCTGATTCATGTAGCATTTTACATTAAGTCAGAAACAGAGACAGACTCTCTTTTCTTTTTTTTATGTTTGTTATTCTGTGTAATAAAAAAAAAAACAAAAAAAAAACTAGCAAAACTAATCCAACCAAAAATATAGCTTTAATTTTGATTTACTATAAACTCTTATTATTTCTAGAAATATCTATGATCAAGAAAAAGGATGTTATTTGAATTATTAAAGTTAAGTTGCTCTGGGTCTGTAATCCATTTTTGTACGTCAGAAAATAATCAATTGTTTAAACATGAACAACCTATAGTGTCTCCCATAGTGTCAGTAAATGTATTTATTATTGAGATTATAAGAAAACAGTTTTTATAAATCCAGCAATGTTGTATAAGCTACATAAACTTATTAGTCTCTGAGGTAAGGTTGCAAAACAAAAAAAAACGAATAAAATGGTATTTCTAAAAGTCTCATGGGCTTTGGCCTTGCCGCACCATTTAAAGTGGCTGCATTTACATGCACAGTGCTTTCCAGGATCACTACGATTCTCTGAGCTACAAGTCAGTTCTCATTTTGGCTTCTGATGTCTTTTATTTTATACCTTTGATATTTCTTAACTTTTCAAAAATTGTTAAAAGAAGAATCAGTGCAAACTCTTGTGGGGGGCTAAAAGACATTAATACTTTTCCTCCCACCATCTAAGTACTTCTAGCTGTACTAGTAAATGAACAGAGACAGGTTAACAGGGGAAAATAAAAAATTGATTGTGTGTGCATGAGGAACACACATGAGCATGAAAATTCCAAAGACAGTGAGGCCACATTGGGTATATATGACATTTTGGACTAAGGAAAAAGGGCAGGAAAGGTGTATTAGAATTCAGAAGTGAGAATGGGTGATTTAAACAAAGCTGAGGAAGAGCCATACACACATAGCGGGGACATTCTTACTGGGCAACTCAGAGATAGTGGGACACAGAGGGTTTCCAGCTAACAGATCGCTGCCTGAAGTCCTCCTATTTACCAAACTTAATTCAGAGTAGGCTAAGGCAGCATTATAAGATTTCTTTCCTGAAGCAGGCTTCTCTGTCTGAATCTCTTGGGCAGGAAAGCGGGGAGGGTCAATGCTTCTCTCCGAGTCTTATTTCTTAATAAACAACTTAAAATCAATAACCCCAAATGCAGCTTCAGAGTGCCAAAATTTTGGTTCCGTTCATGATAAATTACCTTGTTCCTGACTCAGAGAATCAACAGGTAATGATCTTTTCAATCCATTAAGAAAGACATGTGATTAACATGTGTGTGGGTTTGCATGCCATCATACTGCTAGTTAGTGCACGTGTGTGAAACATGGATCCTTTCATTTGAAATGTTCTGAAAATATTTTAAGTCATGATTATAATAAAATAAAACCTCAGAAATGTGTCTAAATAGGCATATTGCCCCTTGAAATTGAAATTTTATGTAACTTTAGCTGCAAATTATTAGGTTGGTGCAAAAGTACGTTTTTTGCAATTATATGTAAACTTTTAAACCACAATTACTTTTGCAACAACTTAATATTATGATTGTTTTCAGATTTAAGGCCCAAAAAAATATTCCTAAGTATGGGGGTAAAGTAACATATTCTGCTTTTAAAAGTTTTTGGTTTTTGCTGTTGTTTTGTTTATAATTTATTTCTTGTGTATTTTTCTTACACAGTTCTCAACAGTTGCAGGTGGAAAACTTTATTCTTTGTTTTCAACTGATTGTTTATCCTTAACACTGGCACTTTTCTTAGTCTTAATCTTGTCTGAAGGGCAGCCTCATTCCTGAGTCTATCATCCTAAGTGTTTATTTTAAGTAGATGATTTAACACTCATTATACTCATGTCAAAAAGTGGAAGGCTGTTTATATGCACCTTCAATCAAATGTCACAAACTAATGATTTTTACATTAGTCATAACTATTCTTTAAATTTCTGATATTTAGCCTAGAATCTCAGTAGTATTACCAATTAATCACATCAACTTTTTAATGTATGTCATTTGAAGAAAATCAGACTATTATAATTTTTGAAAACATAGTCAACACTTGTTATGTACTTAATCTCTTTATTTTCTTATTAATGAGGAAAAAATAGAGATGGGGGAAAGCAAGATAGGTTCTTGAAGTCTGACTATATTTCTTACTCCAGAAAGCAGACTAAAAATAATATATTTATATAATAGTTAGAATCTCCTCAAATATCCATATCTCAGTATGTCATTTCTGCTACATTACTATGTTCAACAAACAGGCTTTTTCCTCTGACTTGAGGCATTACAGAATTCTTGATTGTATGAGATTAGTTTCAAGTGACTCTAGTAAGCAAGTGATCCCCAGGAATTCAAACACTTCAGATGAACTACCCTGGAGTAGTTACACTGAATCCCATTTCACTGACTGTCTTCAGTCAGGGGAAACACTCCAGGCCATCGCATTGTCCACCCTGCTGGTCTCCGAGAGGTCACATCATCTGTTTGGGGAAGATCTCAGCTTGTTGCCTTTTTGGAAGCATTTGCCTCCTGAGAACATTTTCATCTGAACCTGTCTCCTCCCTGTTCTCCTTGTGGCTTCCACTTCTGTTTGGGAATAAGGGATACACAACTTCATTTTACTCAGTTGTGCATAATTCAGTTCCTTATCTGTTAAATTTCTTCTCTCATCAAAGCTTGGTCTTGGTGATGTCATCTAAGGACGAAGATTCAAGCCTGTCAACTTACATTCCTGTGATCTTTATCATAGGCAAGTTCTTGGTGCCAAAGCTTCTAAAGTTAGTTTGATATCTCCTTCTCTAATATGATGACATTTCTTTCTACTGATCCCTTCTCATTTAACACCCTTACTTCAAAATAGCCTTTTCTGTCTTAAGCACTTTCTAACATTGTGCTAAAGGTAATGTACCTACTGCTCCAGCACTCTACCTACTGTGTATCCCAACTTAGAAATCACAGTAACTATGAGTACTATCAAGGTACCAAAGTATGGATATAAACAAACATATTGTTTGTTTTACTGCTAGATTTATAAATCTAAGAGGTAAACTGTCAACCTCTTCCATTTGTTGGGGTGGGAGGGAAATAATTATCCTCCTGCCCTTCTAAATTCTCCAGGCTGGTCTAATAATCAAATTGACATGAGATAGATTAACAGGAGAAAGTAACCAAATCTATCATGCATATAGATACAGGATTCCATAAGAATATGGGATCTGAAGACAAATAAGGCAGTTAACAGCTCAGTTAACAGCTTATATGCCATCTAGGGCTAAGGAGAAGGGGTTGGGGGTGTGGCTTGTGGTTTGGGACTTTAGAGGCTAGGAAGGCAATTCATATGGAGACGAAAAAGCAAATGTTTGGAAAAGAAATATTTGCTGGGCCATCTTCAACAGTGAGACCCAAAGAGGTTGTTGAACCAAAAGTCAAGACCCCAGCCCCCCGCCCCGGTCTATCACACTCTAGTGGATATTAACTATACTTAGGTCCGCGTATGATGACAGCTCCCTTGCTGGAGCAGGTCCTCTACCTAAATTCTATTAGACACTAAACAGGAATGTCAATAGATTTCCTGAGTCTTTTATTTCTTAAAAATGGCCAGCTTAAAGTAATCAATATCCCCCAGAAGCGTATTTTTGGGGGACAAACTCTGCTCCCCATCAATGTGATGAGGAGGGACATCACCTTCTTCTAGGAAAAACAAACAAAACAAAAAATATCTGGTTATTTAAAAATTGTTCGTTTAATTTCTAATACCTGAGAATTAAGGGTAGTCCTGGAAATGCAGAAATATTCAGGTTGTATATTTGCAGAAGTCTAACACAAATATCCAACATTTCCATTAGGCCAGACACATTTAACTCATATGGTTCAGAGCAAAATATCGAAAGGAAATTACCATTAACCAGTACTGCATGATTACTTTAGAAAACTCTTAAATATCTCAGTACTAATTTTAGCCTAAATTATTTATGTTACTATTACAATTATCACACAGAATTCTTGCAGTACTATACGAACTTGGAGTCATTTTTTTTTTAACTTTCTCAATGAAGGTCAATAGAAACTAGAATTTTTCTTAACTCTGCTCTTATTTTTTTCCAAATGTTCTTCTTTGGCATTTATCTATTTTTCTTTTGTAGAGTCTCTTCATTGATGACAACTTTCAAAGAAGTGTCCCTATTTTTCACAAAGGCAGTCTCTCATAAAAGTGATGGTCCATTTCCCCAGCTGCCCTTTTGCTTCCTCCTCAGTCAAGGATAGTTGGCCACAAGCCTTGGAAATGGGATTCCAACAACCTAGTAGAGATGCTGACATTTAGGTTTGTGCATAATAGTCCCCCCTATCCCCAGTTTCGCTTTCCACGCTTTTAGTTATCTGCAGTCAACTTCATTCCAAAAGTATTAAATGAAAAATTTCAGAAATAAACAATTCATAAGTTTTAAATTCTGTGCTGTTCTGAGTAGTGGGATGAACAATCTTGCTATCCTGTTCTGCCCCACCCAGGACAGGAATCCCCTCCCCCCTTGCCCACTGTCTCCATGCTGTATATGCTGCCCACTGTCTCCATGCTGTATATGCTGCCCACCTACCTGTCAGTCACTTAGTAGCTGACTGGATTATCAGATTTGCTACTGTTGCAGTATCGCAGTGCTTGTATTTAAGTAAACCTTATTTTACTTACCAATGGCCCCAAAGCAAAAAAGTAGTGATGATGGAAATTCAGATATGCCAAAGAGAAGCTATAAAGTACTTCCTTTATGTGAAAAGGTGAAAGTTCTCAATGAATAAGGAAGGAAAAAAAATCATATCCTGAGGTTGCTAAAATCTATAGTAAGGACAAATCTTCCATCTATGAATTTGCCTAATTTATAAATTAAACTTTACCATACATATGTATGTATAGGAAAAATACATACTATATATAGGGTTCGGTACTATCCATGGCTTCAGGCATCCACTGGGAACTTTGGAACTTATTCCCCATGGATAAGGGGAGACAACTATATTACCTCCCTAGTGAAAGTGAACTTTACTTTCCTGGCATACCTATTTTCATGTTCCAACTACCTGTCTTCATATTGACTGAATCCTGCACAGGGATCTCCTTATCCTGGAACTTTGGTTTCTACCTTTACCTCCCAGCCACTGTTAGAGCCAAACTTTTTACAAAGATCCTTCTCTCCTGAACCATAGGTGTTTCTGAGATTATTTTTTTTTCTCCTCTAGGATAACTCTGTTGCACTGTTTGAATTATTTTCCCCCAAAGACTATTTGGTACATTCAAAGTGTTCCTCCTCCATTTTTTTTAATGTGGTATTATTAAAGAATCAAATGTGTATTAACTAGAAATGTTAGAAATAGATGAGCTCTACTGGAAATTTCTTCCCAGCTAACCATGCTTGGCAATGTTTTTTTTCAGTCTATCTGAATCTTCTTTTCACCAGAGTCCCCACAGATACTTGCTCACACATCCTGTGGTTCACTGGGCCAAATTCTTGATTCTCTATCCACAGTCTCATTTTGCACAGAGACAGCCCTCGAAAGTGAGTGTAATAAGAGAAGGACAATGTAAAAAGATAGCTTCCTATATTGCTCTGAGCTACAACAGAGTAGAATTCAACCGAGTCGAACTACAACCAGGAGAATTCTGTTTTGGGCCCTTGAATAACTGGGCTTTCTTTCCATACATCAGTGCCTATGAAATTAGCCAAAGCAACATGGATATTTATAATTACATGATTTATTACTTAGCAGTAATCTGAAACAAAGTGGGAGCTCTCTCTCTCTCTCTCTTTAATATGTTAGTTATGTTTTTCCTACATGAGCTTCAGCAGAAAATCCTCCCAAATTTCCCCATAAACACTCTCCAAGCAAGAATTAAACAAACTAGTATGGGTCTTAGCTGCTATTTACTTCATTAGTCTATGTTTTTGTCACCATGATATTACTAGCATAGGGTGGTGGTTCTGTTGCCAAGGCAACTGAGATGTTTAACTCCAGTTGTAATTTCTACTGAGTTCCTAGCGATCCTCAGTTTTGTTCATTTGTTTGTTTTTGATTAAAGAATGAAATCCATTCTTTATTTCTACATACTATTTTTGTTGATTATCTCTTCACCAATCTGTCGTTCTCACTCCTACTCAAGTACTATACAGTTTCTCCTGCATGTATTAATTTAATTACTTTAAATTATACTTGCTTACCTTGATTCCTTTTGTTTTCCCCTGTTCCATAATGGTTCCTTCTGTTGATTATTTCTCATGAAGAAACATAGATTTTTTATATTTAAGGAAATGTATGAAAGGAGAGCAAGAAATGTGGAATGGGAAGGATTAATCCGAGTTTGGGATGACAAACCAAGGAGGAAACACATCTCAAAAGGCAAGGGACAGGGTCAAGAAGGAGGGGGATGATCAAGCCTAGCAAATAATGGAGACAATTAAGCACTGTGCTGAAAGAAAAGAGGGGATTGTAGTAGAATAATTTGAATGTTTAAATCCAATATCCTGTATTTTTTAAATGTCTACTTCTACTGAATGTCCCCCACACATACCCAGTATATGGTTATTTTATCACTGACAATGACTGGAGCGGTATGTGCTCCACTTAAAAACCAAATCAGAAACAGTTTGGGAGACAATGAGGAAAAACTGAGGGTTGCTAGCTGGGCGGGAGGGGTGGGGGGGGGGGGGGGGGGGTGAGGGTATTGGAGGGCAATCGGTGACCATAGGATGGCCACGGGCTTGAAAATTAATCTGGGGAACGTAATTTGGTGGTTACCAGAAGGTAAAGGGGTTGGGGGGTGGGGGATGAGGGTGAGAGGGATCAAATGTATGGTAATGGAAGGGGAGCTGACTCTGGGTGGTGAACACACAATGTGATTTATGGATGATGTGATACAGAATTGCACACCTGAAATCTATGTAATTTTACTAACAATTGTCACCCCAATAAATTAAAAATAAATTAAAAAAAAAAAAAACAAAACAAACCAGACCTTTGTTTTAGACAGTGTTAGGTGCTTTACTTCTTGTTTATTAACATATCAACTAATTAAAGATAAAACAAGCAAGAAATAGAAAAGGAACTAGAAATGGTCATACTAGAGAGTATGGATGGGTCTGAAAGTATTTTGAGGTGATAATTAAACTTTGCAGATCCATTTAGTTTTGAGCACTATTTTCAGTTAGAGTAGTATTTCTTTTAAGCAGTCAAATAATGATAATTTCAGGTGGCTTGTAAGTTTTCTGACTGAAGGAGCTACCTTTCAAGGATGTCACTTTCCCTCTTCCCTCCATCCCCCCCTTTCCCATCCCCAATGATCCACACTCCTGCTTTTCTTACCCTTGTTTAACCTCTTACTTTAAACTTGGGGTGACCTATGTAACCAAGAAAATGCAGTGCAGGTCATAGTGCAGCACCTCTGAACCTGCATTGTAGAACCCTTGATTGAGGCTTTTGTCTGGATCACTTGGAATGCTCAGTCTTGGCACACGACCTCATAGAACCCAACCCTCATGTTGTAGGAAGCTCAGGCCACATTGAGAAATTATGTGCAGGACCTCCAGTTGACAGTCCCTGATGAGCAGCCAATTGACAACCAGTATCAACTACCAGCCAAGTGAATGGGCCTCCTTGGGCTTCAAGCAGTCAGGCATTGGATGACAGCAGTCCCATCTAACAACTGACTGCAAGTGCTTGAAGAGCCTCATTTGAAACCCACTCAACTAAGTTTAGTAATCTGCCAGTCGTGAAAAGTAAAAATGCACTGCTGTTTTAAGCCACTGTATTTTGACTGTTTAGATAAGCAGGGAGAGATAACCAAAACAGATCCTAGGTACAAGATGCTTCAATGAAAACTGTCACTTCTCTCTAGACTCCAATGTCAGGCCCAATTCAATAATAATAATAACAATAATAATAATAATAATAATAATAATAATAATAAAAGACAGTTGAAAACCTAAAAAACACAATTGCGCTTGCATGAAAGAGACACTCCAGGATTAAACCACCAATACTTCACTGCAGATATACTTTGTCATTTTATTGCGGTTAGCTTTAGTCAAACTTTGTTGACTTACATGAGAACACATCTGAATGTATGCAAACTCAATTATGTTGAAATTGCAAATTATTACTTTTAAATTTATATTACTGTTTAAGTCCCCATTGCTTGTCCTAAATAATAAAAATTGTATATTTTTATCCTGATATTGGCTGTCAAATGGATTATATCTAAGTAAATTTCCTTCTGGAATGTGTGGGGGACATTCAGCAGAGTGTTGAATAGTTTTGTTTCTTAGTGTATCTTTTAAAAATTTAATGTATTAGTTTTATTTTGTTTGTTCCTTTAGTTTGTATCATCATAAAAATGACATATCTTCATGGAAAAAAGTGCAGATATCCAAAATAGATAAAAAAAAGAAAAAAAAAACTGTACAGAATTTAACTTTGTACCTGAAAACACATTTTGAGTGCATATGTATTATATATTTTTGTGCAAAATTTGATTCTGCTGATATTATATTTGTGTTTTTTATGCATATTAGTAACTGTGAACATGTTCTCTTAACACTACATATGCTATCATATCATAAATTAGTGGCTTCAAGATATTTTATTTTATGAGTATATAAGAATATATTTAGAATTCCTACATAGAATATTTTTATAATCATGAAACAGGTTGGAACTTACCAAATTTTGTATTGTAAAACTAATTTTATATGCAAGTTTAAATAATTAGCTAGAATACTTATACTTTCAGAATAATTATTATAAAACTAGTCAGCATCTATTTTCAGTAATAAAAAAATCCCAGAATAAATACCTGTTAATTTAGATATAAATGCACTTATTCTCTTTTGTCTATTCTAAGAACACTCATTCTGTTAATGAATGCAGGAATTACAAAGGCATATTATGTCTCACTTATTCAATCAAAACAGGGAAGAAATGTATTGTATTTATTCAACTGAAATAAATGGCAGAGAAGAGGAAGATAAACGAACTGGTCTATTACAAAGTCTTTTAGAATAAGAAATTAACATTGAATTGCATATGTATTTTACTTTTAGTGTGCCAGTGAAATACTAAATTGAAATTTATATCTCAAAAGTTCTATAGGAATAGGAATTGAGTCATTTACTAAATTATTAAATTGTACTCTAAGAATCATTAACTTAAAAGTTTATTATTGGATTAATCTATGCTATCACAGGATTCCTTCCATATTTAATAATCTTTTCAGATTCTTTCACACAATTTCTGAAGGTCATAAAGGGCTTAACAATGACATCATAAAATGACACTTTTTATGTTCCTACAGGTTAGTTTATATACAGAACTATAGACAAAGTAGAAAAATACTTCAATATTTCACATGTCCACATTACACTGTTTCCTTTCTTTTAATTCTTCTTTGAAATGAGGCAGTGGGACCATAAGCTATAAGTGCACCTGTCTTAATAAGATGGAGGGTGTTCAAGGGTGTTCATTTTATTCTTAATTAATTTATTTAAACTGTTTTCTATGTTTCTTGGGGGGTAGGGGAAGTTGTAGAGAAGCGTTTAGCTTGACTTGATAAAAACATATGGCAGATTTCTAGTAACTCTATTAATATCTTTCCATACAAATGATGTTGACTACTTGTTATCAGAATTTTCTTCTTGAATAAGGAAGAGCTGTATAGTTTTTCTTCGATGTCCCACAGATACTCACTTTCAAAATCCATCAAATCTAAACTCACTTCTGTTTTCTCAAAATGTGTCCTTCTCCTTCATCTCTCATCTTGGTGAATGACACTAGTCATGTAATGAAAGACCTGGGGACTTCCGAGGTAAATTTTAGATAATTCCACTAGATTTTACACTAGGTTTCCTGTTGGTCACATTCCAATCTGTTCTACTGTTAATATATTAGTAACATTCAAATCATATTCACAGCATTCCATACTTAATGATGATCCCATATTCAGAAGTTACAGTTCCAGATCTTTAGTTTAACATATAAGGACCTTCACTATATGATTTTTGCTTAAAATTGCTCTCCATTACTCTTTTCACATACTTGTACCAATTAAGATTATGTTTATATCCAGTAACAAAAACTCTAAAATAGATTTTTAAAGCAAATATTAGTTTATCTCTAACAAATACATACATATATATATATATATATATACATATATATCCAACTAATATATATATATATATATATATATATATATATATATATATATATCCAACTAACTAACTAACTTTATCCCAGACAGCAGAATGGGAAAAGGGACAAAGAAGGTTTATTATGCTTCCTTCTTTAAGGGTCCTTCCAGAGGACACAAAACTGATCTCCACTCCCATATGTTGGGACAAATTAAATATGTTGCACAACCTTGATTTAAAGAACTAGATAGCGTTGTGATTAAGAATCAGAGAGCATTAATAGAGAAATACAGAATGAAAATTAATATTTGGTAGGCAGCTAAAGATTCTGCTACACTTAGATACATGGAATGATTTGCTTTCTGAACATATCATGATGCTTCATGGAGACTCATGAATCTCCGTCTAGAGTGCCTTATTCCTTCTTCATGCAGCTAAATTCTGTTAAAATTCCTCAGAATGAATTGGAATCTCTCCAAGAAACTTTCTGTGACACTTTTCATTCTTATGTACTAGGTACATTCTATGTACTAGGTACATTCTTATTTACACTGATATTATTATCATTTCTCAATCTATTTTGTAAAAATATTTAATTTTAGGTATACAAGTGTCAGTTTCTTTGTTAGCACTGCTTATTTGTTTTACTAAATTTTATATTGTTACACATTTAGGCTTAAAATCAAGGTTTTACTGGAATTATATAAACATAAAGATATATGAGATACCAAAAAAGCTTATGAGGAGGCAAGTTTTTACCCTTATATAAATCTTAGAGAAAGCAGTAATCAAATTCTGAGAAGCACTATTTTCTTTTTTTTTTCAGGGTAGAATTTATTTTAATATGTGGAATATGCTATAAATTAATCATGAAGCCCTTCAAAAGAATAAGCTAAATAAAGAACATTATTTGCAGATATTTGTCTGATCATGATAATATGACATGCAAATTAAGACCAGGTCGGTAGTCAAAGGATAGGCAAATGAATTGTGTAAACTGAAAGAAAAGATTGCTTTTTCTTTTATTTTTATCAATAAGTTTTTATGTTTCTTGAGAATAAGGCCAACATGTTATATATTTCTGTATTGCAAATGCCTTTCATTCATCCAGCCAAACCTTTCATAGAATCTGTCAGTGCTGCGTATGTAGACATAAAAACAAACCAGCACCTGATTCATAATAATTTAAAATATATGTTTCTTAATTATGATGGACTTCATTTCATTGAAAATGCTTTCTTAACAGATTTTAGACTAAGTTTTACCTACTGAGATGTTTATACTTATTGCAGATTTTCATAATTGCTTCAAAAATTGTTTTGAGCAATGGAAAGATCGTCAACTTTGGAGGAAGTTTTACCTTTATTTTTTAAATTAAATTTATGGGGGTGACAATGGTTAGTAAAATTACATAGGTTTTAAGAAGTAATATTTTCCTTATGTGATCTTGCAAATCTTTTCAATTTTTATAGGATGGCCTGAAAGGAAAAAGATGCCTTTTAATCATAAGTCTCATTTTTTTTCTATAAAAGGAAAGAGCTAAACTTTTTTTATGTTTGATTTTGGTTTGATAATTGTGATATAAAATTAAAATACTCTAATGCTTTTTTTAAAAAAATTAGAATGTATGGAAAGCATAAAAAACTCTTGTCAAGAGTAAGTGTTTATATCCATTGGACATTTTACATGATTGTTTTACTTAGTTTCTCAAGCTTAGCTGAAAAGAAATACTTGATTATGTGTGATTGCATAGTATATCTTTCTGGAGAAAAAGCTAGTTCTGATGGTCACTCATAAAAGGCAGGATACATGCTACGAATGAGACTGATTGGGTTAGATATAGTCTAATAGGTACATAGTAAAAGTCAGGGTGCTTCTAAAAGAGTAATGGGAGTTCCGTAGAAGTAACTTTAGTAGTAGGTGATATAAATGTGATCCTGAGCCTTTGTGTTACATTTAGAAGGAAGTAAAACGAAGTATGAACCAAATATTCATGTAAGAGAAGAGATTACTATGAGCAAAGGAAATAGTAAAGTCCTCTTAAAAGATAAAAATACATAACCATAAAAATATATTTCTCTGCATGTCATTCAGTTTAAAGAAGTTAGTAATAATTGCATTTTGAGTGTTACTTCTTTTGTGTGTAATATTGGTATAATATTCAAATATTTAAAAACATGAAAAATGAATTATACCTAAATCCTGGTAAAACTGCCTGTACTTACATATCCTCAAGAAAATTCATTTTTTATAATTGGAGGTATGAGTTTCCCTAAATCCAAAGATTTCCCTTTTAGTGGTTACCACCTTTCTTTTCCATTCTTACTTATCTTAATAGTATTTGAGACACTTAATGTAATAACTTCTTTCCTGGACAATTGTATTTATTATCATGGTGAATATATGAAAGTAGAATTAGGAATTACTCATATTAAGTAATATCATAAGGAAGTGGAAAATAGCCTTTAACATTTTTATTGATGGCCAGGCCAAAAGAAATAACACAAAAATATCTGATTCAATATAAAAAAAATAATTCTAAATATGAGGAGTATAATATATATCAAATCTTTCTTAGCTTTCAGCCATTAAAATTTGGCAAAAAATAAATGGTAATAGGTCAAGTTTAATGTTACTTAAAACTGACTTTTAGAGAGTGGACAAATAATGTGTGATCAGATACCAAAATAAAATATTTCATGGAGAATTGTTCCATAATTTTAGATTAAACCATTTTTATCGTACTTTATTTTCTTCCTTCTATATAAGCAAGACTTGGAGGAAATCTTAATAATAATCATTCGAATTAATTACTGAAGTTTCCCCTAAGGTCCTGGGTGGATTGTAGGCTGTAGAATTTTTGGCTTGGGGACTGTGAATTGGATTTTGTGTCATATATATATATGTGTGTGTGTGTGTGTGTGTGTGTGTGTGTGTCATATATATATATGTCATATATATACACAAACACACATATATATACATATATGTGTGTGTATATATATGTATATATAAAATAGAATAAATAAAATGTGTATATAAAATAGTGGTTTGTCTAAGCTATATATTCTTCCCCTCTCCCACTCCCCGTCAAATCATTGATTATAATGCAGCTTTGAGCAGACCCAATATTTTAAAATTTTATCAGAATTAATTCCATCTCTATATAATGACTTCAGGGATAAAAATATCAAGGAAAACTAAGCTGTCTTCTGAATTCAAAAGAATACAAATCAATGCATCTTAGATAAGACATTTGCCAAAGAACAAACTATGTGTTTCTTACACACTGCCCATACCTTTGTGAATAGCTCCTTTATTAAACCATTATAAAATTATTTTAATTTGGTTATAGCATTTGTTATCTGTTATGACCCTTACTGATTCAATAATTAGCACCAGAGGTGGCCCCATGCAACAAACTATGGTTTGGTTTTCTCATGTATTCAATTCAGTAATGGGATAATCTCATTGCTGGAGAAATGTGACACATGTAATCCCTGGTATGAAGTTTCATCATACATATTTGAATCATTCTGGGTACAGTATAGAATGAAATACAGGAAGACAGCAAAGTGGTGAGAATTCACATAGCTATGACATCTAGGTGCCATGGTAACAAGGATAAATACAAAATTGGATAGGTACTTGACTACTTCTGTTATTCCCAGAGAGAATATACAGGGGAAAAAAAAAACAAAAACAAACAAACAAACAAAAACAACTGCAAATGCAGATAGCAACCTGTGTCTAGAACCAGAAGATGTCCATAGCTTTGAAGGAGTTTTTCTTCACCTATAGTCACTGGGCAGATCTAGCTAAGGACAAGCCAGTATCTAATTGTAAGGGTAGGTAAGTTGCAGTTCCTAGTAAAAGTTAAATCCTATTAAATCTCTTCTGCTTAGGTAGGCATTGGTAAACTATGGATCTCTGGTTACCACCTCTTTTTATAAATAAAATACAATTATAATAGTCCCAACATTGATTTACATGATATCAATGGCAGAGTTGACAGAGTTGAGTTGTTTCAACACAGAGTGTAAGGCCCATAATACATAAAATAATGTTCTTGCTCTTTAAAGAAAATGTTTGTAAACCCCTGTGCCATGGGAATGACATTTGTGGTGAATGAGTGGAACCCCAAGACATGGGATGGGGTCTTTGAGCAAATGTAGGTGAGTCTAAGAAATGTTAACCTTCAAAACCTATGAACTACCATTGCTTGTGAAGGCAGCATCATGCTTGTATTTCAGGAAACCATCCCAATTTGATATAAGAAACTTAGAAGAAGGAAGTAGTTGTCTTATAAGCACCTCTACCACCTGTCATGTAATAAGACTCAGGTAACTCTGAAAGAGAAGTATAAGGAGACAATGGCTTTACACTAAAAAACAAACAAACAAACAAAAATAAACAAAACAACAACAACAAAAATCTAAAAGAACACTTCAATTCATATTAGCAAGATCCTGAAGAGCATGCGAGAGAGTGGGAGTTAGACAACAGGTAAATCAAATATTGGGTTCAGTTTGGACAGACTCACTAGCGTGGGTATGCTTCTCCAGATTTTGGGATTTCATGTGTTGGTTTGATCTGCTGGGCGTGCTGTTAATAGTCTATCAGGCTAACTAATTGAAGCCTGGACTCAATGATGACCTAAAATCAATTAAGTTAAACTGTTGGAATTGCTCTTACATACTATAGAGAAAGGAGTTTCAAGGCTCAAGGAATGAAAATGTTGGAATGAAATTATTTTGAGAAACGTAATCCACCACCTGCTAACCATAACCCCAGAAAGGCCCAGAAGATACGCCCTTCTCTAAGATGTTCAAAATGTCTTAGAGACCTTTTGGAACAAAATGGAACAATCAGCTTCTTTGAAGACGTCTGTGTTGTCTTTATCGTCTCAAATGTCATAAGATTTGCAGAAATTAATGACACCATGAAAAAGGTGTGATCCCTACCATATTCTCATTTAACTTGCTGACTTCAGCAGTCAAACTAAGGCACAGATAGGTAAACTAACTTGCCCAAATCCAGCCAGCTGGTTTAGAAGTAGTGGCAAAAGCCTAATATAGGCAGTTAAAAACTAGCATTCTTGTTTATAGCAATTACACAATATTGCCGTTCAGACAAGGAAGTTAGTCAATGCAAGTGGAAAGTGGGTGTCAACAGCCTGAAAAACAGAAGAAACAGCATTTAATCCTGTAAAAGGCTCACTTTCTTTGGTGATGGGTGGCAATATATTTTCATTGTAAGCAGTAGATAATAAGGAAATTCAGGCAGTAAACACCGTATTTGGCAACAAAAAAATGATAAACTTATAAATCACTTCTTTTGGAAAGAGGGAGCAGCAGTACAATTTTCAGGTTTCATTGGCATGTCAAGAACTCAGTTGGATTACTTGGACATTTTCAGCAAAATATTGTTATGGAAAGCAATGTTCCTTTGACCCATACATTCTACGAAATGTCATTTATATCATTCACATGGAAAATTGGGGGTGCTGATGATTATTATGAAATAAGAAATGAAATATGGTAGTATAAGAAATAATTGAGTATCTCAAGTATAAAAATGTGCCACCAAGTTTAGGGGACTCAGCTCTAGTCATGGAATTGCATCTAGAGTGCAACGAAGTTTATCTGTTTATGAGCTAGGTAATGAGGTTTGCTATCCTAGGGCAAGAAGAGATTTTGTAAAGGAATTAAAAATGCTGAAACTTTCTTTGATGATCCTTGGGAATAATGGTCAGAGGGCAACCCAAATGAGGCTGCGGCCTCCCTTTTTGCTTGAGTGAGATTAGATCAATTGCAAAAAGCCAAGCTGAAGTGACTTTTATTTCAATCTTAGAATGACGGGGAAGATTTTGGATTATCATGAGATTGGGGGAGGACCTCAGCACACATTATCTTTGAATTAAAACAGAAAGTAACATTATATTTAGTTTGTAATGGACTAGACAATACCTAAAAAATGAAACTGTATGTTGATATTTGAAAGTGAAAATCTGTGGATCAGCCCCAGGAAAAGCAAGGAAGGATGATTCAACTGATGTGGCCTAAAAGAACCATGGACATTTTAAAAAGCAAGAAGTGTTGCTCCTGATTTACCCTGGCTGGAGTCCAGTGCCTCAATAAACAATAAAAACTTTACCAGATGGAAACTTCAGCTGCATGGTTGCATGTAGCACCTGTAGCCAGTTCCTGAGTTGCCATTTTTTATGCTTAGAACAAGTATTTTTTACAAGAAATTGGGGCTCATTATTGTTAATTTACTCTCAAAAGGTGACAGAGTTGATCATATATTCATACAAAGCAAGGATTTCCCAGATTTCCCTGACTCAAGTAATTGCTCTATATTTTACTACCATATGGCTAACATAATAATTGTCAATATCAATCCTTGGATCCAAGTGACCACTTGGTTACTTTAACTGTCAGTGAAAGCAATTGAAATAAGAGTCTAATGAATGACACATAGATACTTTAGTATGAATTTAGTAAAAAATATCAGTGTAGAGGGAACCTTGTTCCTGGCTTGCCTTTAACCTTTATAAACAGATACTATGCAACATGCATCTGACCACATCACCTAGAATATATTTGATTTTGAACATTTTAACACGTGTTATTTGTAAGCACTTTTTTTTTTTTTTTTTTTTTAATGCAGAACCAATTGTGCCATAGGAGCCTCAGGGGAAAGAACATGGTATTTTCAGGGGAAAAAAAAGCATATTTAAAGTAAAGATGCAATGTTGAATTACTATGCCTATACGAGCATCATAGGATAACTTGTATATAGCAACTCTTGTCATATTTTTAGCTTTGAATCACAAAGTAACCACTTTCTTTTTTTTTCTTTAAATTAATGTTTATTGGGGCGACAATTGTTAGTAAAGTTAAATGGATTTCAGGGCTACAATTCTGTGATACATTATCTATATCTGGCATTGTGTGTTCACCACCCAGATTCAGTTCTCTTTCCATCACCATATATTAGACCCCATTTACCCTCTTCTAGAACCCTGCTCCCCACCTCCCTCCTTACCCTCTGGTAACCCCTAAACTATTGTCTATGTCTATGAGTTTTTGTTCTTTCAGTTGTTTGTCTTGTTCTTTTGTTGTTTTGGTTTATATACCACATATCAGTGAAATCACATGGTTCTCTACTTTTTCTGTCTGACTTATTTCTCTTAGCATTATATTCTCAAGATCCATCCATGTTGTCACAAATGGTCCTATTTCATCTTTTCTTACCACTGAATAGTATTCCATTGTGTATATATACCACAACTTCTTTATTCATTCACAAAATAACCACTTTCAAAATGTGTAAATAAAGAGATTCACTTTGAAATCTGTAGCAATTTATGACAATTAAGTCATATATGTCGCATTATGTATTAAACAACTATTTTACTCTCTTCTTAGCTACTTTATTGCAATTTTATGTTTTGGTTAACTTCCTATACACAATATGCACCCATTTTCTTGCCATTATAACTGGCTGCAGCACACTAAGTTAGTATTCAGAATAATGTATTATTCATTTTATTCAGTTACCTGTGTTGAAATTGAAGTGCTTTTATATCTCATTGTGCATTTTAGCTGGCAGCAAAGGTTATTTAAAGGAGAACCTTTTTTTACTTGTTATGAATAGTTTGAAAGAAGTACAATATCATTTTGACTTTTCATGTAGGCTCAAGAATCCATGATCAGTAAACTGGTTCTCTACAAAATGTGAAATGGAGAGAAACTGAACAAAACATCAGGGTTATTGCTAATCTGTTTTAATCTACACTTAGAAGTCCAAATCCAATAATGGCTATTTTCATTTGTAGAAAATGTCAAACATTGAGAAGGCATCTAAGAAGAGTAACAAAGTGCCTAGTACTTTAAGTACACGGTACCATTTCCTCTTCTAGCAATTCTTAATATAACAAGGAAAGGAGGAAAAACTTAATTTTGGTGTTCAGGTTTTACAGAGAATGATTATTGTCCATTTACTGATTTACCCTTTTATGTAATTTTTAAGAGATACATGGAAATTCAGGAGTCATAAAATTTGACCCATCAAAGAAACAATTGCTTTGTGTTTAGGTATCCTATTTTCCTGTAAACCTTCCATGCAATCATTGAGGTAGATCTTTCCAGGAAACACTTAGATTTTTCTCCCCTTATAAAGATTTAAAGTGGATTGGGGGAAAAATAATTTCACCATATTACCTGAATTAAAAGTGTGATAAAAACTTTTCCTAAAAAAAAAAAAAAAAAATTCCGAGGTAGAAAGGAGAACAGGGTAGAAGCAGACATTACGCACTAAGGAATCGGGTTTTTCCTTAAAAACAAATTTTATGGGTCTTCCGACTCTCAAGGCCAATGTCAGCCTACCCACATCTCTGTATGAATTACAAAAATGCATCTCTTCTGGAATAAAGTACCTCCATGTGCGCCCAAAAAGTAGAACAGGGGCTAGATATGTGTCCCCACTAACTATTGGAAAAAAACAGTCTGCAAAACTGCAAAATGTCACCAAGTTAAACTTGCTCGAGGGCCTCACATTTTTCTCTTGATCCAAGCATCTTGTTCATTTGTTAACATTTATATTAGGTACAACTTATCTTAAAATTTCGATTGAAATGCCATTAGAAAGGAATTAAGTGTTACATGTCTTGGGTTGTAGTAAAAAAAGGTGGAAAAAAGATGGCCTTTTAATTACAGAGCAATTTATTATCATCATTAAAAAAACATCTTACACAGATAACACTAACCTGTTGTAAGCTATTTCAGAAAATCAGAACAAACAGATCTCACAGAATCAAATAACACCATCCATGGCCTACATAACATAATTATTTCTACATATTTGCTAATTCCAGTGTCCAATGGGACATTCTGTACTTACAATGTTCAATAAATATTCTTGGTGAAAATGAAATACTCATTTAATAAAATAAAACGTATAAATATCTCTAAATTGTTTTTTGAATGTTGGCATTGCCAGTTTCACTATCAAGTTATTTAATATTTGACAAGTGTGTGCATTCTAATGCAATATCTGAAAATAGTTTTTTAATAAGTTTGACTTGTGTAATTAGCAGTTATATGTCTCACTTTGAAAAAAATGTAGTTAGAAACACAGTAACACATTTAATCAATTTCAGTGAATTCAATTTCCCAAACTCTTTCAGAAACTGATTAAATTCACTTTTAAGTCCTACCATGTATCAGGCATTAGGTTCGGCTTTTGATGTTAGGGATTTAAAAGTGAATAAAAGTTAATCTCTGACCTTAAATAACTCACAATTGTCTCTTGACAACATAATTTTTACCAAAATGAGTTCTTGAGAAAAGTAAGAATGATCTTTGCTCTAATGCTTCCCAGGATAAATTGGTTACTCAGAGTGCCTACCTATCTAATTCCAAAGCCAGCTTTAGAGGTACTAGAAGCTAAATTAGAGGGCTGTTTACTTGCATGTGGTTCTCCTGATTTTTGAATTCTTGCTATTGTAATATACATGCTCAAAAATTTCCTCTATTATCTAAAATAATAGTATTTAAAAGCATATATCAGTACTTTGGCTACAAGAAAACATGACCAAAAAAAACCAAAAACAAAACCCAAAACAAAACAACAACAACAAAAAACAAAAAAAAGAAATGAAAGAAATAAGCAACAAGAACAAAACCTAAAAGTCTTTCTGACTTTATTGTTAAGAAGGAAAATGTAAAATATCTGGTTGAAATAGTTTCTCTCATTCACTGAAAAAAATGCATAATAACTTAAAGCGGGCATACTTATTTCTTTTCTGGAGCTTTATACCATCAAATCAGATAAAGTATTATAGTACAGTTCAAAAATTATGGTGCTTTACTCTGCATACATTATTTATTTATTTTTGGAAAGTAGTTTAAAGCAATTAAAAAGCCAGTAAAAATACATTTATAAATTAAAATATATTTATCTCCTTTTAAAAATAAAAGAGTACATAAACAGGAAATGTAGATAATGATAAAGGAATGATGAAGGAATGAGACAGGAACGCTTTACCCTCTATTTGGTTCCATGCACTGGACCTGTGAACAGAAGCATTTATAGGCCTTGAGGATATTTCAGTGGATAAACAGAAATCTTAAATCTGATATGTACTCAAAACCCAAAATGATGATAGCTGTTATCCAAACTGTTCTTTAAAATTATTAGATCTTAATGTCTTTTGCCCCCAGAAATTGATTTTTGTGTAATCACAACCTGGGGCTATAATCTGGTTTTTGGATTATCTAATATTTTTAACTCTAGAGTGAAGTCTTATCGTGATGCTTAATTGTCCTTTAATCGAATTTGTGGAATCTACATTTCTTATGTGATTCTACCTCTCTTTTCATATTACTTTTCTGTAATCCAGGGGAAACCCACATCTATACATTTTTTAGTCTACCTATATTTACTTTGTAAAATGTCAGTGAATAAAACTTTAGGTATTGTAATTTCTAGAAGCATGAATATTATTAGGGTTTTGATTCTTAAAGAATTAATGGACTACTATGGAGTGTTTGATCCTCTCCAGTATACTTTGTCATTCTATATATAAACCTTCTTCTACTTCTACAACTGACCTTAATTCATGGAAGTTTTTAGCAACTACAGAGTATGTCATGTTTTATCATATTAAAATATGTGATAAAACAGAAGTAAGAATACATTTCCTATCTGACCTCCTAAATGAACAGGGAAAATCTAATCCTCAAAACTACATTTTGGATGATTATAACATAATTAGAAGTTCTAGTCTCATTTGTGAGAATGTCAAAAAGGAAAACTCTATGAAATCACATTTAGTAATGACTTAAGAAAAAATGGATCATTCTACTGTGCAAATATAGAAATGCCAGAAGATATATTCTCTAAAATTATAGTGAAGTTTTAGTCTATATCCTTTGGGAACCTGTTTTGTAATTTGACAAATTCTAATTGTTTTATTTTCTTTTGTAAATTCAGGCCTTTCTTCTTAAGTTTGTTCCATGTAATATTATTCTTTATTGTATTAAACTTAATTTCCCCCAAACTGTGTTCCAGAAATAAAAAAAATAATATGTTTGTAACCTACTCTAATCTAATGTTGCATCTCTACACTCTCTTATAAATACTTTGTCAATGTACCTAATAACTTCTATTGGCCTATTAGAATCTACCACAACTATTATACATAATTTTTAGTGACAAGTACAGTGAATGTTTGAGAATGATTTTTTTTTCTAGTTGAGATAGAATTATTACATCCATATTCTTGAATGTGATTTGTACTTCTAGAGATCACAAAATAGGTTGGTTATTTCTGTTTTCACATTGCATTGAAAGCTTGTATATAATCTGCCTTATAGTATCACCCCTGGGTCTCTTTTGGCACTAAACCCACGTTGTACCTGCTCCTTGAAAGTGCCAAGGTTATTTTTCCCTTGATGCTTTATGTGGTTTACATTTTTACAAGCTAACTCTGAGTTAGCACAATCATTTTCATATTTCTAACCTGTCTTGGTGCTGCTGTATTATCTGTGCTTTCTTCTCTTAACCTGTCCTAATTTAGAATTACCTGAAACATTATGTTTATATGCTGATCTAGCTATTCCCCCAGAGTTCTAACAACAGATTAAACATTGTTGACTTGTATAATAGAGGATAATATTTAAAGTTAGTGTTTAGAATAATCATAAGTATAGCCTTACCCCTTTAAAATAAGAACTTGATTTTAAAGTAATATAAAGTCATACAGTCATTTAAAGACTATATAATTATTGTGAATATACTTCCTTAAACATATTTACAATATTTTTGGACATTTTACCTTAGGTAGTGAAACAGCAAGGTGTAAATTATTGCCTGTAACCCTTTTTATTAAATAAGAGTGTTCTATTCTTGAATTTGGGGAAATGATCATTGTCAAGTTAGACAAAATACTCATTTTGTTCATTTTCTCAGGAAAAATTAAGTCAAGACCATAATATGACTGTAACAGAATGTTTCGATTCAATCTTGCAAGTCATTTCCCTGAATTACAAGTCTTCCCAAGTCTGTGCGTCTAAATGAATTTCCTAATGTCACCCCTTTCAAATCTTTTCCCATCTTCTCTCCCTGTTCTTGATTTCGTTAGACTCCTCAAACAAAGGTGCCTGCCTCTCATAAATAGGTTTAGACTTCTCCACATTTTCCCATTAAAATAAAACCAGAACAGAAAGGAGAGTACAAGAAAGATATTACATTTCTCATTAAGCCTGCTGCTTTACTCTCATTAGGTCTCCTTGATTTCCTTTTAGGATCTGGGCCCTTAAAGGAGTGTGTTTTCTCATAGCTGTCTTTATTGGTTTGGCTCATTATCTAAAAGTCTTGTAGGTGAACAAAGCAGCTAGTAGTAAATGTTAATTCCTTTAGATAGTATCTGTTATCTGAATTCTTATTTCTTCGAATTATTTAATAAATATGTAAATATTCACAAAACAAAGACAGAAAATTTTATCTCATTTTAACTCCTTCCCCACCCACCCATGGTATTTCCATGCTTATCATAGAAGGTCCATATTTAAAAAAAAAAACACAAAAAACACGTGTTTTCCATGAGAACTTACAGGTGCATAAAACTCACCATTAAAAAAGTGCTTTAAACTGTTTACTTATGTCCTAGGTTCTACCACCTCTAACTGAATTTGCAGATTTGATTATCTTTGTTTCTGTTTTTAGTTTTCTTAGAATATTTCTTAAATTGCATTTGTTCCTCCCAGATTTATGAAATAAAATTACATTATTCCCTTTTGACTCTGCACATTCACCAATGTGATTTCTAGCATGTTTTTTTTAATCCATTTCTAAACTTCATTATACAACATAGACATATTTATATGTGGATTTTTGAATAGTGAATTCTCTAAGTATGCAGGACAAAATTAAAACATTATTTTGAGCGACATATAAGAGTCCCTTCTAATATATTGTTTCCTGACTATGTCAACACTGTGATTTTAGGAAAGGAAGACTTGGAAACCATTTCATTCCGCAAACACCTCATTTAGCACTTATTTTGTACATCTTTTCTGTTATGGCCACTAATATCTGAGAGTGGACTTTAAGAGGAATGCATTCCTTATTGTATGGTATTTTCATCAGGGATACAAAATAATTATGTGGATAACTAACTTTATTCTTTCTTAGAGACTTATAAATAAGATTGTCTACTCATGGGATCATCCATTTTCTTTTGCCTGAGTGTGTTGAATCGAGGGTCAAGAGCATACTGTATTAATTCAATAAACTTATTGACTACTTCCTTCATGTGAAGCAAAACACTTCTTGGTGTTTTTGACTCAAGCCAGTCAAGGTTTCTTGGGGAAGGTTTTTTGTTTGTTTGCGTTCTATACAAAAACACTGAGAACCCAATTACTCAATATGCTCCTTTCCTACATTCTAAGGTTTAAACTAGCAAAACTGATTGTGTGATGTGATTGTGAGCGAGTTAGCTACCAGTGTACCCACAATCTGCTCATAAATGACTCATGCATTTTAACTGTGACTTTGGGGGAGATAAGGCTGCCATCTTTTATTATTCCTGGAACATAGAAAAAGATTTTCAAACTATGAGAAAAGTCAAGTTGAAGAAAATGATACTAGATCAAAGATATTTGTAAGAAGAGGAGCATTTGTGGATTTCTTTCAATAGCTATATAGGAGCAGCTCCAAATTAATGGATTGCTCATGTTTCATTTCAAGCAGCCATTTTCTTGATACAAATGTTAAATAGGACAATTTTTCCAAGCTCAAGACTTTTATTTTATATTTACTTGAAGAAATTCAAAAAAATGTTTGAAAGACTCCATAAACTCAGTATATCTAAAACAGACCTCATTAACACATTCATTCCCTGTGACATAAACATGCGTTCAAAACTAAACCTACTCTAAAATTTAAATATATATAAACATATAAATTTAAATATATATATATGTCATATATATATATATATATATATATATATATATATATATGCATGGCATTTAAACTCAGCAATTTCTAGTCTTGGTTAATACTTTCAACTCAGTATTGAAATTTAGAATCTATGGACTAATGCTTCCTCGTTACTGAGACCTATCTCCACCACACTTTTCAGGCAATTAATTATACCTCAAATATCTCTCTGAAATCCAGCTTATCCTTGACATTTTCACTGGCATGAGTTTAGGTTAGGACTTAGTTTTTAACCTACACCCAAGCACTGTTCTCAAACTCTTTTTACTCTAGCACATACTCCATATCGTCTCTGTAATTAATCTTCATAAACTATGTCTGCTGGTAGTACCATTACCTTGGGAATTGTATTATTTTACTAGGACTCCCATAACAAAATACCATATGCTGGAGAGCTGAAACAACAGAAATGTATTTCTTGCATTCCTGGAGGCCACAAGTCCAGGATCAGCATTTTGGATTCTTCCGAGGCTCTCTCTGTGGTTTGCACATGGCTGCCTTCTAGGTCACATAGTCCTCCCTCAATCAATGCAGCCTATGTCCTAATCTTCTTATAAGGACCCCAGTCATATTGGATTAGAGCCCACCCATATGGTCTCCTTTCATCTTAATTCCCTCTTTAAAGGCTCTATCTCCAAATAGTCACATTCTGATATACTAGGAATTAGGACTTCAGCATATATTTTTTAGCATATTTGCTAAATATTGCAAATGAAAAATGGGTGCCGTAATAAATCATAAATCTTGGATAGTCATGCCCCAAGCCTGTAAATTCTTTAGGGAAGGTTTTTAAGCCAGCACCGTCCATTTTCTTGTGCATCTAGTTTAGTACACCTTCAATACCAGAAGTAATACCCCTCAAAGGCATAACCACCTTCAACAGAGCTCTAATCTTAACTAACCTGTAATCCAGTCCCCGCCTTGCTTTCTCCTACCTTGATGTAATCTTTCTTCATCCCTTCCTAAATTTCAAATGCATTAAACAAACTGCAAAACTGTTATTCTCCAAAGCATTTGTGATCTTGCTTCCTGGCAATTGTCAGCTTTCGCTCAAATAAACTCATAAAAATTATCTGCAGGTATGGCTATTTCTTGTATCGACAATATTAAGTTCCGACAAAGCCATTGTGCTTATTCCTGAGGATGCAATGATGAACAGATGGATCCCTACTCTCAATGAGTTTATGCATGGGATAAAACAATCTTACATACCTCTATTATAGAATCTGTCATGTTGTATTTAATTTAGCTATATGCATGTATGCCTCTTTGACTAGATAGTAATCACAAATATCAGGAACCTTCATTGTTCATGTTTTCATCTCCAGGACCGAGCATAATGCCTGGAGTAATAAGTATTTGTTTAACAGGGCAAAGAAGATATGGTAAAAATAAGATACGATTTCTTCCTCCTCAGAGAAGACCAGGCAGGTAATTGACATATTAAGTGACTGACCTGTGTGGATCCAAATAAGAGTGTTTTATTAATTTAGCATCTTTTAGAAGTATAGGTTCTCAGCTCCTGTGATCAGCAGCTATTTTATCTCTGAGAGCAAACGTGCTCTACTTTTTTAAAGTATCAAAATCTTTTCTTCATCTCTGTCAAGATTTAAGAAAAGAAATCTTTCAAGTGTAGGCCATTCTACCACAGATTGTGTCATTCAAAAGGTCACTCTACCCCTTCCTTGTATGTAGTAAGGAATTGGACCAAGCATTTCAGTAAATGGTCAGTACTTAATCGTTGTCATTGGTCTCACAATATGTCATTTTATCTTGCTTATTCAAGTTCACTTTGACAAGAGATAGTATGATTATCCAAGAGCGTGACTTCTGTCATATTTCAGTAATATTATAGCCAACAGGGATGGTGAATCCGTTTCCTGGTACTGTTTTACATGCTGTCAGTGCTCTGAGTTCTAACTCAGTCCTTCCTCTCTTCTCACTCTATACATTCTCCTTCAAGTCTCACATCTACTCCCCTGATTTCAGTCATATTTTATACACAGATTAGTCCCACATCTAAATCTCCAACTAATATTATCCACTTCAGATTCTAACCTATATAATCAACTTCTTACTCTACGTTTCTCCCTGGATATCTAACAGGTTACATCAATGTCTCTAGCATCAAGTTCATTCTGTTTGGCTCTAGTAATCTGCTTTTATCTTCCTCATTACTTGTTTTAATAAATGTTACCACTGTGTTCTAAAACTTGAATCTTGAGAGTCATTATTTATTTTTCCCTTCTTCACCCCATTTTTAACATATAATCTAGTCCATCAATTATACATCCTCATTTCCTTTGACTCTATCAATTTTACTTTACCCCCACTCTTGCTACCTGAGTCTAAACATTATTATCTCTCATCAGCATTACTGCAATAGCTAATTAGTTTGTCTCCCTCTTTTAAGCTCTGCTTACCTTCAGAATCTTGTGGTATATTTCCCAAAATCCAAAACCAAACATGTAATTCCTTTGCTTAAACTCTTGTGATGGTCCTTATTACTTTAAAAATAAAGTGTAAATTACTTTGCATTATTTACTTTGCCCTGTACATTTATCCACTGCTTATGTCTCCATTCTCCACTCTGACAAACATGCCTCAAGTATCTCTCTCTCTCTCTCTCTCTCTCTCTCTCTCTCTCTCTCTCTCTCTCTCTCTCTCTCCCCCCCCTTCTTTCCTCCTCCTCCTTCTCCTCCTCCTCCTCTTCCTCTCTTCCCCTCTCTCTTCCCCTCCCCTTACCCTCACCCCACTGCAAACACACACCATCAAAGTTCTAGGACTGTGCAGATTATTTCAGTGAAGGAGTCATGTTCTCTTTTTCTATCTTCATGTTAGCAGTTTGGCTTTGAAAACTCAAAATCTTACCTAAAAATCTCTCCTTATTTTCAGTTTCAGATTGAACATCCCTTCCTTTGGGAAGTGATTTTTAAAGTGCTCATTGTAAGTGAGGTGCCTCTTATCACCCTACTATGTGCTTCTATGCAGTGTGGACTAGCCAGTGTTTGCCCTGGATTGTAATTTCAATTTGCCATTGTGACAATGGTTATTTCTCTTTGTTCAACATTATATTTTCAAAATAAATACAGTGCTTTTTATGTATTATGCAGTAGACACTTAATAATAGATACTTAGAAAATAAGAATGTACTAATATAAGGTTTTCAACATTCTTTTCATGGAAACCAATAATCTTTGTTTTTCTCATATTATAAGTTTTCTTTTTGGTTTTAAAATTTGTTTGACAGGATGATACGTGCTAATAATTTTGGAGAGTCTTTTTCCTTTACTATTTTTTTCTTTTAATGTTAATCACTTGATTATGATGATGATGATGATGATGACGACGACAGTGACTATACTTGTCACTGACCCTTATGAGTATGTAATATGTATTCTAGCTAGTGTTCTTATTGCTTTAGAAGTCTTTAACACTTTACTATTCAAAGAAGTCTATGAATAATAGGTGATCAAAAATGAGCAAATGGAGATAAGTTCTGATTTGTTCAAAATTACGTGACAGGAACACCAAAGGTATAGGATGCAAATCTAGATCTTCAGAGGGAATGTTCTTGCCTACTACACAAAGCTGACTCTTATATGTAGGTATTCCTTGGAAAAAATTAATCATAATAATAACAATATAAGAATGGTCTTTGAAACCTCCCAGTTTAGAAACAATTTATAGAAAGCAAATAAAAAAAATCTAAAATACACAATGGAATATTATTCTGCCATAAGAAAAGATGAAATAATGCCATTTGCAACATCATGCATGGATCTTAAGATTATTATGCTAAGTGAAATAAATCCGACAAATAATATAGAGAACCATATGATTTCACTGATATGTGGTATATAAAACTGAAAACAATAAAGTAACAAGACAAACAATGAAAAAACAAAAACTCATAGACACAGACAATAATTTAGTGGTTACCAGAGGGTAAGGGGAAAGGAGGTTGGTAGATGAGGGTAAAAGGGATCAAATATATGGTGATGGAAGGAGAACTGACTCTGGGTGGTGAACACACAACATGATATATAGATGATGTATTACAGAATTGTATACTGAAACCAAAGTAACTTTCTAACAATTGTCACCCAATAAACTTTAATAATAATAATTATAAACAATCTAAAATCCATCTCAACTTGCATTATATCCTGGTTCCACTATGTGGGCAATTTATTAATCTCAGCCCTGGAGTCTCATCCGTCATCTCTCATTACACAGGAAAAATACAACATTTCCATTTTGCAGGACTCCCTTAAGAGTTGTTGATAATAGATCAACTATACCTGTCAAGTTATGACTTAACTTTTTCAGTTTTCTAGATATATATATTTTTTATTTTCTAAATTTTTGGAAATGACCATATATCCCTTAATTATAAAAGAGTATATAAGTGTTATTAAATAAACACAGTATTTAACACATAGTGGAAGCTTGAAAATTATTATTTAAAGTAAAAAAAAGGTTCTATGTTTTGCATTTTCTGAACTAATTCTTACATTATTAGCCAGCTAGTATCAATGACAACCCCGAGACACATAATTACGTACACAGAGTATCATTAACTAGAAATACAAAGTATAAATTGGATATGTGATGTCCTATCCCACACAGCTAGCTCCTTTATACCATCACTGAATATGAGAAATAAGAGGATTTAACCTTAAAGTGAATGTTAGCCTGATCAACTTCTTCCATACTTCGTTCCCATCATTAATAACAATTTTATCTAGTTATTTTCTCATTTGTTTTTCCAGATGTGCTGAAAACTATTACCTCTGGACATTTGCAACAAGTTGAATGGCAAATGAGATTAGTAATTAGAAAGGCTAATTCCAAACTGCCAGCCAAGAATAGGCTACTAAATTATGCTTTATGGTTAAGTAGCATAAATACAAACTGAAGATGTGTATTGCCAATTTTAAATATATATCTCCTTGGAAATAAGATTATGTGTTACAATACATAATACAATGCCAAAAAAGGTATACATATTTTAAGAAAGTAAAAGTATTAAAATTGTAATACTGGATATATACTGATAATAAAAGATGAAACAAGTCACGTTTGACTTCTGCAATTACAAAAGGTGCTCAAAGAGGTTATTATCAGCATCCAGGCACTTCTGATTAAAGTGAATTGTTTGAGCAATGTTGACAAAAGTATCCATTTGTATACATTTTTTTGGCACCCCTGGTATTTTAATCCATATTACACTATGTGAGGTTTTGTTTTCAAAGAATCAAAATGCCTTATCTCTCATATATGAACTAAATAAACATGTAAATATGTATACGTATGCATATATAGAGAGCTATGTGTACATATATATCTTCATCCATGTTAGTCCATACATTAATCTATCATGAAATAAAGTAAAGATATATTTAGTGTAGGAGCCTATCAACTGATATGCTTTGGGTTGTCACCAATCAAAACCCCAAACTCAGTCTATAGGTTTGCAACAACTTTAATACACATTTATTTAAAAGCATGCCTTAAAGTAGAATTCACAGTATTAATTAAAATGTATTTAAATATGAATAAAATGAAATAATGTATTATAAGTTGCTTATACCATTTCATGAAGACCCAAAACATACAGGTTTCTTGAACTGATTTGGTCCATTTCAACAAATTTCCTTGCCTATACTTAAAATTCTACAGCACATCTTAGAACATGACTTTCACAGTGATATGATTTTGTTCTTCAATGAACATTATACATTGTTTAATTTAAAAGATAAAGGGAAGACATTATTCTGTAAAATACAAAAATGAAGGGATTTCAATGCAAATGTCAAGTTGCCTGTGTCTAGGATATGAAGAGCTTATAGCTTTGGATTTTCTTTTCTTTTCACAGATCCATTAATTAAAGATTATGTTTAATCTGTTACAGAAGTCACATCTGACTTTTTGAACAGTCCCATCAGGGCACCTACAAGCCATACTTAACATTAAATAGAAAGATAGGATCATTGATTACAAGGTCTTGGAAAGGAGCCAATTTACAAACCCAGAAGTGGTTTTATGAATATAGTTGTAATAGACTGGATACATGCCAGAGTTAGATAACAGTAGAAAAGTTGAGAAAATGCTGTGAATTAAGGTGAATGGACTTATCAGGAGGCAATTATGTTTGCCTTCTTGTTTTAGAAAAATGTCATAACTTCCAGGTAACAGACAAATTTTCCATCTATCTGTATTTTTCTTCAGATGGCATTAACAAACCAGATGTTTTCAATATTCGGTTGTCTGTTGAAATCATAGAAAATTTAGGTTATTTAGCCAACATTCCAGTTTCAGAAATTTTAGAGAAAATATCCATGCAGTGTTGTATTCCCACAGAAAGTTGCCATTTTAATATATACTGTTGTTTTGCCTGCCATGTTTTACTAGAAACACCAATATTCAAAACAACTATGCCCATTATGATGTAAAGGAGAAATTCATATTTGAAACAGCATTAAAATAACCATCTCAAAATGTAATTGCTATAATGTATTAAATTGTTTAAATCGTTCGCTTTAATACACTAAACATGTATATGTATCTGTCTTTATTATCTTTTTAGAGCAGCAAAGGTGTTTTACTATGGCATCATCATCTATGAAATAAGTACCCTTTTCTGAGAGACTGAATATCCTAAACGTGTGGTTAACCACCTCAATCTCCCTGGCTCATTGAATCCTCTCCTCCCCTCCCTGCTTTTCTCCTCTCCACCCCCCTCCCACTTCCCATCTTCTCCAGTCCCTTCTCCCCGCCCCCCATCTTTCTCCTCCACTCCCTCACTTCCATGTTTTCAGAATAAGGGAAGAGAAGTGCAGGGCCATTGAATTCTAAGATGAGCTCTGCAGTTGAAGTAAACAATAGTGTATAACTTCATTTTTGTACTTCATTAAGTAGAAAGATCCACTGGGGTATCTTTGCGTTATATTATGATCTGTAATTTCTCTCTTAGAAGTTATTTGTTACGAGCACCCTTTGTTTTCTTCCATGGCAATCAACCTTCCCTTCTACCCACTCAGACCTATTTTGCCCTAACATCTAAGCTGCTGGATCCCATTGTATGTTACTTTGTCCTTTACAAACAATCACTTTGTCTTAGCAGTGACTGTGAATTTTACCTTTAAAAAAATGCTAATAGACTGTGATCATAGACATATTAATTGTAATATTATTGTCTATAATTACATGTTCACTTATTAATACTGTTACAAAATTGATCTGTGACTTGGGAAAAGGTAAACGATGATGCTGGGTGTTTTGTCAGTGCAGTACTGGACTTGACTTTGTCTTGTCTAGGATAATTTACTACTCTGTAGGGCATGTAACTTGTAGATTTTGGGCTAGTATAGATACAGATAATTTTGGTTCAGTAAAATAAGACAACCCCAGCAATTAATATGTTTGCACCTTGTTGAATAGTGACCAGTGTTGTACCTTACTCTGAGAAAATATCCCAGCTTCTCAAATGCTTTTTGAATTGGTTTAAACTCTTTCTAAGACCCTTCTAATTAAACATTTGAATAAGAGCTTATAATGACTGATGCCATATTATATTTACATGAGTGTCATAATTATACCTTTAAAAATTACATTTTAACAATATTGCTTATTAAACTATAAACTCTGTGAGAATAGATACTGTGAAATCATTGTCTCCTCAAATATTGCCACATTTAACACATTGATACATAGTAACCAGGTGGTATATTTATCTTTAATAGGTAAATGAATAAATACATTATCTATAATGTAAAATTAGAGACCTATAATTATCAGTGTGGTATAGACTGTGCCAAAATACTGCGTTCAATTCTGGGTGTAAAAGCATTCACTTCATGATACAATAAAAATTCCAGAATCCATAATAATATCAAGAACTCAAGCTGCTTAATTACAATAAGAAACATATATAACAAGAACACAACTGATGATTTGTTGATGTATGTATGAACATAAAGAGGTACAAAAGTTCTAGCTGTATTATTGAAACATTGAGAATCATCTATGGAAGAGTGAATGTTAAGTCAGTCAGGAAATAAAATACTCTATTAAAAAGTTTGTTTTGGATATATATATGTGTATATATATATATATATATATATATATATACACATATATATACATATATATTAACTTTATGTGACATAATGACACTTAGGCTATAACAAACTATTTGATAATATTTACTTGTAAAGTCAGTGCAATATTATTGATTAACTTATGGAGCAGAAAACAAATTCAGAAGTACTGTCTTCTGTTGGAAATTCACAGAAGGGTATAATACATTTGCCCAATAAACCTATAAATGTAGATGTTCAACTTTGTGATTAGCAAAATGACATTAAAGAACAATCTGAGGTTCAATTTTATACCCATTTCAGTGGCAAACAAAACAAAACAAAATAAAACAAAAACACAAAACAAAACTATAAAATTCAAATGAAATCTGACAGTAAGTGTTGAGAAGGATGTGCATTCACAAGGTGAGTTGGAGTACGAATTGATATAGTCTCTTTGGGAAACCATTTAATATTAGCCACTGACGCGGATCATTCATATACCTTTATGACCCAGTGCTTCAGCCCCTACGCATGTATACAAGGAAAGCTCTTGCCCACGTTCAATAGGAGATGTGTAAAATGCACTTCCAGGAAACACTGTTCACAGTAAAAAATAAAAACCTACAGAAAATCAAGTATATAACCACAGAACAGTGAATTCATACACTGAGATATAGTCACACATGGTGAGACATGCATGACAAAATAAATGAACTACAGCAGTGTGCAATGACGTAGCGATAATCTTAACAGTATAAAATTAAATTTGCAAACAAGTCTCTAAAAGATTGCTTTTGATGATCATAATAACACCTACTCTAAATCCTCATTAACTTTTTATTACATCAATTACACATAGATGCAATAAGTGCATAAAAAGGGAAAGCTAGAAGATGGAACTGGGAGAGCATTCATTGGGAGGCAGGTGTTTTTTTTTGTTTTTGTTTTTTTTGTGTGTGTGTGTGTGTTTTGTAGGAGGCCTAATTTTTGTTTGGGGCTGTTGATTCACAGGTTACTAAAGGATGAATGAAAATAATACAGGAAAAAAAAAAGTAATGTCTTAGCTTCACTTGTTAAGGATATTCAAACTGTTTACAATGATAAAAAGTCAGAAGTGGAGATTTGAATTTTTTTAAATTCCAATGTGGTTTGCTATACATATCTATGCCTAGAATAATGAATATTAGACTATGTAACATATATCAAATAAATGCCGGAGGTGATGTTCATAAATTATTTTGCCTTTTGCATCAAGTTCTGAGTTAAAGAACTTCTTCCTACCTCCATACCGTATTATTTAACATAGGAACTTGAATGTCTGGACCCATTTTAACTACTGGATTAAAAAAAAGTTCAGAATCAGAAAACCAAGTATATAACATTTCTCATAAAAAATAATAGTAAGCTGTTTTTTGTTGTTGTTTTTTTTATTGTGTGTGTTGGTCCTGAATATGTAATAGATTTATGTCTACACAATCTACAGGTTATATTTTCTAACTGTCAGTAAATATATCCGTATAATATTTAACATCTGATTATCTTGACTGTGACAACTGAATTAGATTAATTTTAAATTTCCATACCAAAATCATAACAACACTCACTGATTTATTTATCCGTCAACCAAATCCTGTTAGTGAGAAAGTGAAGCAAATTCACATACCTTTTCAATTTTTCATGCTTTATTTTGGAATTAGGAACATACTTCATACTGACTTTACCTATGGAATTCTAAATCTCATAAAGAAGATTCATTTAAAAGCATCATATTAAAATACATACTTTTGTTTAAGAGTTCCATGGAATAGTTTTAATGTTGTTTATAAAATTTATAACACCCCAGTCCACATCTTCGTCTAACATTTAAAACAGTGCAGTTCTCATTATGAGCAAACACTCTGCAGAGGCTGTGCAGAAAGAGACAGAAATGAAACACAATGCCAATTTTCAAGATACTCACCGGTAGTGAAGATAAGTGCCAAAACAAGGAAACGTGTGTCAAGGGCTCTACTGAAGAACAAGAAAATTGCTATGGGAGTGTATTAGAAAGAAGAATATAAATATGGATTGTTTCACTAATTTTTATTTACTAAGACATTTCTTTTGAAGCTTTGATAATGTAACGTAGTCTTTTAAAAGGTTGGAAGCTGTCAAAGCCCAGGGCATTCATAGGCGCGAAACTTGATTTTTTTGTAAGTGTAATATCTTTCCTCGTGTAGTCTTGTCTTTTTGCTCTTAGGTCTAAGGGCACCATTATGCAGGAAATGTGCAGTATATAAAGAGTTGACTCCCTATCATTTAATATACATATATATATTTGTGCAAAAGATACCAGGATAACATTTGAATACGATAAGCAGCCTGTGAAAAGACAAATATTTCCTGTTAATTAGAAACAGATTAGGAGTCCCCTGAGTTTTCCTGTCATGGGATATTTTTCAGAAAATAATTCTGGAGTCAATTTCCTCACACATATTTAGAAAAAATATATGTATCTTTCTAGTTTTTCTCCTTCCTTCTTTTGGAAAGAACAAGGAACAAGATTGTGATAACAGGATCTGGGATAATTAACACATTGATCATTGAACTTCGTTGCCGTATTTCCATCGTCAAATTTGGGAGAAGGCTGTCATGTTTTCATCAGAGTCACATAATTCATGAATTGTGACTGGGTTCCATTTGGGTGACCAGCTAGCTTATAACAATCTTGGAAAAGCTTGCAGCTTTCTCAAAACAGCCTCAGGTACTTTTTTTTTTTTTTTTTTCCCCAAAACCCAAGGCTTTTCTAAGATTTGTTTTCTCAGATTGGTTTGTTTCAAAAACCATTTTTCTATAGCCTGTTACAAGACTTATGGTGTGTCAAAGAATCAGAATTAAGTTAGTTTTGTCAGGTAACTTAGAAAACATGTCAACTATTGGATATTTATTTCAGTGTAGCAGTATACAGTCTCATAAAATTATAGGAGGGATTTTTTTAAATATTTCACATACATAATGATTGTATTTCTCACAGTATGATTTTTTGGAATTGATTTTCAATAAAGAATAGATTGGAAACAAGGTTCCAGGTGAATCTCCTTTTATATATAATATTTGATATTAGGTATATATATATATATATATGTGTATATATATACACACACACACACACACACACACACACACATATATATATATGGACTTTAACTCTATCTGAATAGAAATTAGATTCAATAATGCAAAAAAGAAAATGACATATTTAAAGGTAATGCTCTGATTAAAACAAAATCAATCAAAATACATAAAATTATATTATTTTCTTAATAATATTAGGGCAAAAGTTATCTAAATTTTTGTGAACTTCAAATGGTATTAGCTACTTGAAAGATGAAGTTTTTAGTTTTTGAGGTGCATAGATCACTTACCAAAATCATATTAACAGTTCTAAATTATGAACATAATTAAGTCTGTTTTCAAGCGTTTCTTCTCCAACACCACAGACAGACACAAATACACAAATACACATACACAAAATTTATACACATATGAATTTTTTGGTCTTTCTTTATACCTTAACCTTGTAAATAGCTTACAGTTAGCTATAGAACTTTTTGATTGCAAATATAAGATTGGAATAGGTGGGTTTGAATATTGGCTCTGTAATTTACTAGCTTTGTGGATCTGATTGAATTCTTTAATGTTCCTAGGCTTTGTACACATCATCTACCTAATAGGATACAATAAAACCTATTTCACACATATGCATACTTAAATAATATTATTAGGTCATGTTATTAGGACATTATATACTGTAATACACTATGTGCATTTTTTAATCTGAAATATATGCATAGTATAGTGTTATACTGAAGTAAACTGAAAAGAAATGCAGAGTAATATAAAATATAATAAATCCTTATCAAGGAATTATGATCTATTTCAGAGTAAAGAAATGTCCATATCCATTATTCAAGTAGTGACACAAATGAAAGTAAACAGCGTAAGACTGTGCTCCTTAATGGTGATAAATACCACAAAATGTTGCCAGAGTTCAAAGGTCTGAGGACTCAAGGTGGCATGAAGCTACATGGGATTATATAACAAAGGTGTAGATCCTGAATTGGACAACTATGTTTGGAACAGCAGCACTTTGATGGATGATAGTAGCCAATGAATCAGATGAGTTAAACATGTAAGTCTTGAATGCCAATGGAAGAAGGTAGGCTCTTACTTAGAAGGGTATGGGGTCTCCTTGTGGACTTCTAAGCAGGAAAAATATTGTAATGCAATTAGGCCTATCTTGGCAAATACATTTGGCATGAGAATGCCAGATAGATTTTATCAAATGCTTTTTCTGCTTATATTGATATGATCATATGATTTTTATTCTTCATTTTGTCTATGTGGTATATCGCATTAATTGTTTTGTGGTTATTGAACCAACCTTGTATCCCAAGAATAAATGCCACTTGATCATGGTGTATGATGTTCCTAATGTATTGCTGAATTCTGTTTGCTAATATTTTATTGAGGATTTTTGCATCTGTGCTTATCAAGGGTATAATTTTCTTTTTTTTTTTTTTGTAAAGTCTTTGTCTGGTTTTGGAATCAAGGTAGTTTAACGTAAAATGAGCTTTGGAGCTATCCCTCCTCTTGAATTTTTTAGAATAGTTTAAGAAAGATAAGTGTCAATTTGAATATTTGGTAAAATTCACCTGTGAAGCAATCCACTCCAAGACTTGTATTTGTTGCGAGTTTTTTTTATATTGATGTCAATTTTGTTTGTATTAAGTGGCCTGTTCAAATTTTCTGTCCTTGATTTAACCTTGGAAAATTGTATGTTTCTAGGAATTTATCCATTTCTTCCAGATTGTCCAATTTGTTAATATATAATTGTTCACAGTATTTTCTTATAGTCCTTTGTATTTCTGTAGTGTCAGTTGTCAGTTCTCTTTCATTTCTGATTTTATTTATTTGGGTCCTCTTTTTCTTGGTGAGTCTGGTTAAAGTTTTATCAATTTTGTTTACCTTTTCAAACAACAAGCTGTTTGTTTCATTCATCTTTTGCATTTTTCCCCATAGACTTGTTTATTTCCATTCTGATCTTTATTTCCTTCCTTCTACTTGCTTTGAGGTTTGTTATTTTTTTTCTAGCTTTTTTGTTTCTTTGTTTGTTTTTTAAATTTTTTTTGGAAGGTTGTTTATTTGAGATTTCCCTTGTTTCTTGAGGTGGACTTCTACCATGGTTCCCTGAAAATAAGACCAGGTCTTATATTAATTTTTGCTCCAAAAGACACATTAGGGCTTATGTTCAGGAGACGTCATCCTGAAAAACCACGCTGGGGCTTATTTTCTGGTTAGGTCTTATTTTCAGGGAAAAACAGTATGTCTAGCTATAAATTTTCCTATCAGGACTGCTTTCACGGTGTCCCATAGATATTGGGTCATGTGTCTTTATTTTAATTTGTCTCCAGGTATCTTCATTTCTTTATTGATCTCATTGTTAACCCATTCATTGTTTAGTAGCATGCTTTTTGGCCTCCATGTGTTTGTGTGCTTTTCAGGGTTTCTCTTGTAATTGATTCCTAGTTTCATACAATTGTGATCAAAGACACTTGACATGATTTCAGTCTTAAATTTATTGTGGCCCAACACATGGCCTATCTTGAAAAATGTTTCATGTGCACTTGAAAAGAATGTATATTCTGCTGCTTAGGGGTGAAATGCTCTAAAAATATCAATAAATGCATCGGTTCTGGTGTGTATTTAAGGCCGCTGTTTCCAAGTTGATTTTCTGTTTGGAAGATCTGTCCATTGGTGCCAATGGGGTGCTAAAGTCCCCTACTATGATTGTGTTACTGTCAATCTCTCCCTTTATGTCAGTCCATATTTTCTTTATATATCTAGGTTCTCCTATGTTGAGTTCATACGTATTTACAAGGGTTATAGCCTCTTGTTGGACTGATCCTTCTATTATTATGAAATATTGTTCTTTGTCTCTTATTATAACCTTTGTTTAAATTGCTGTTTTTTTTTCTTATATAAGTATTACTATCCCAGCTTTTTTAGTTTGTCTGTTTCCATTTACATGAAATGTCATTTTCCATCCCTTTACTTTCAGTATGTGTGTGTCTTTCAATATGAATTTGATCTCTAGGAGACACCACACGTGTGGTTCTTATTCTCTTATCTGTTTAACTACCCTGTGTCTTTTGATTGGAACATTTAATCCATTTATATTTAAAGTGATTGTTGATAGGTATATTGTCATTGCCATTTTATTAGTCATATTTTTGTTATATTTTCCTCCACCTCTTCCTGCTCCTCCTCCTTCTTCTTCTTGTCCCTTTAACATTTCTTGTAATATTCTTTTGGTGGTGATGAACTCCTTTAGCATTTTCTTGTCTGGAAAGCTCTTTATCTCTCCTCAATTTTAAGTGATAGCTTTGCTGGACAGAGTAGTCTTGATTGTAGCTCCTTGCTATTCATCACTTTGAATATTTTGTGCCAATACCTTCTGGTCTTCAAGATTTCTGTCGAGAAATCAGTTGACAGTCTTATGGGAGCTTCCCTGTAAATAATTAACTGTCATTCTCTTGCTGCTTTTAAGATGCTTTCTTTGTCTCTAACCTTTGCCATTCTAATTATGATGTCTCTTGGTGTGGGCCTGTTTGGGTTCATCTTATTTGGTATTCTCTGTACTTCCTGGACTTTTATTTCTGTTTCCTTCACCAGGTTAAGGAAGTTTTCAGTCATTGTTTTTTCAAAAATCATCTCAATTCCTTGCTCTCTTTTCTCCTTCTGGTACCCCTATGATGTGAATGTTGTTATACTTGAAGTTTTCCCAGAAATCCCTTAAATTATTCTCATTTTTTGTGATTATTTTTTTTCCTTTCACTGTTCTGATTGGGTGTTTTCTGCTACTTTGTGTTCCAAATCGCTGATTTGATCCTGTGCTTCATCTAATCTGCTGTTGATTCCTTCTAGTATATTCTTCATTTCACTTATCGCATTCTTCATTGCTGATAGGTATTTTTTTAAGATTTCTATGTTATTATTATTTTTCTTTAATACTTCCTGTGTCTTTGTTGAAGTTCTCACTAAGTTATTGAGCATCCCTATAACAAATGTTTTCTTTTCTGTGTCTAATTGCTTGCCTCCATTTGCTCTTTTTCTGGAGCTTTGTTCTGTTCTATCATTTGGAACATGTTTCATGGAGCATTTTGGCTGCTTTTCTGTCTCTGTTTCTACATATTAAGTAGATATTCTACATCGCCCAGTCTTGGCAGGGTGATCTTATGTAGCAGGTGTCCTGTGGGGCCCAGTGGCACAGTCTCCCTGATTATCTGAGCTGGCTGATATGGCATTGTCCTTTGTGTCGGTTGTGTGTGCCCACATGTTGTAGTTGAGCCTTGACTGCTATTGGCATATCAGTGGGTTGGATTGACCCTCAGACTGACTGGCTGTGAGGATTGGCCAGGACCACAGCATGTGACCTATTATGCAGGGGCTAAACCCACAACGTGGGATTTGCCCCAGAGGCCTCTGGTGCCTGCTAATTCCACTCTTTGTGTGTGCCGCTTTTGGTGCTAATTAGGTGGTGTTCTGTTGTATTCTGAAGCCAGCTACCAGGTGTGTTGGTTCTGGGGCCTCTTGGGAGGGACTCTGGTGCCATCCAAGGTCAGCTGCTGCCTGTGACCGCCTGGGACTACCTAGTAAGAGGTACAAAGTGATCTGTGGTTGTCAGCTGCCTTTACTGGAATTGGAGGCATGTAGGAGAGTCTACACTGTGAACAAAAGCTTCCTGACACCTGTACTGGGCCTGGGGCAGTTCAGCCAAAGACATGTGCATCTAAGGCCTGCTGCTGCCTGCCAGCTGCCCTTAAGGCACAGCTGCTGAAAGAACCTTGGGTGGTACTCAAGTTGGGTGAAGCATGGTCTCAGGTGGTCACCAGGGTGGGGCAAGTAGTCACCAGATTAATGCAGATTCAAATTCAGAATGGTCACAGGGTTAGTGTTAAGCCCAAGGAGGACCAGCGAAAAGCTTAGAGTTCACTGAGGCCAGCTGTAATCTGCCTGGGGCCTGCAGAACAACTTTGAGATTTTTTTTTTTTTTTTTAAGAAAAACTGCAGTGTGAGCCAAGGCTGGCTGCCTGCCTTGAAAGAGCTCTGGCAGTTCGAAGGTTGAGTCAGCAGCATCTTGGGCAGTCTTCAGGTTGGGATGAGTTGTGTTCACCAGGCTGATGTAGATTCAGATTTGGCCATGTTGTGGGAGGACTCAACACAGGGTCAGTAACAGCCATTCCTCTGGCCCTTGCTCTGAAGCCACACAACTTAGTTTTTCCCTATGTCTGTTTGGTGCCTCCCGAGACACTATTCCTCCACGGGAGGCGAGGGTGAGTGCCCATGAACACATGAGTCTGTGCACTGGCCCTTTAGGAGGATGTCTGGGTTTCCGAGCAGCCTTCTGTCTCTCCCGTAGGGATGTAATCCTAACTGATTTTCATAGCCAGATATTATTGGGGCACGTCTTCTTGTCACTGGTGTTCCAGGTTTGGGAGTCTGGTGGGGGGCTGGGAATGCTCACTCCTCAGGAGAGGACCTTTGCAGTTGAGATAAACCTCCCCATGGGTGGTTTCAACCTCCACATGGGTGGGGTCAGTGGATTGTGCATCTCTACTCCTCCTACCAGTCTCGATGTGCCTTCTGTATGTCTTAGTTACAGGACTTCTGTTCAGCTAGTCTTCAGATGGTTCTCCAGATTGATTGCTGTATAATTTAGTTGTAATTTTGGTGTGGTCATGGGAGGAAGTAAGCACAGCATTACCTACACCACAATCTTGAACAGGACTTTGAGGATGATTAAAAATTTTATATCTCACAATGTAATATAGAATATATGATATATTTTCTTTAACATTATCTTAATAGTACTTGGTATAAGCTTATATTTAACTAGCCTAGATTCTTTGAACACAGTTAACCAATGAAGGTTAAAAAGAAAAGACCCAGAATCTCATTGTCAACCAGGGTAAATAATTCTGAGATGAATTAGAATATTCCACCAAATGAAATGTCCACACACAATATAATATTGAGTTTAAAATCCTCTGGGCTGTCATACTTCAGTTACCTCACTAAAGACAAACACATGAATATTTCTTTTTTCCATTTATATGATATTTCATAGAGAAAATTAGTATTTTTCCTTTCCTGCCTCAGTTGGGGTTAGAAAAGAAGGGATTATAGTAGAAGAAAATTGTGATTAAATACTTTTATAATATATCTTTAGTTAGAAAACAAATTAACTGAACATAGGATAGGATAAAATACAGTTCAATGCAAGGTTTATTCCATCTCTTCTCAAACTCTAATGTATAAAGGAGAATTGTGTTAAAATGCAGATTCTGCCTTAGTTGGTCTGGGATGGAGATCTTTGATGTTCTGTATTTATATCCAGCTTCCAGGTGACCAGACTTTGATTCATTTAGTTATTGTTTTAAATGCATTTTTAGTATACATGGACTTTTTCTTGAAATAAATAGTTTTCTTTTTTTTTTTTTTCAAATGAAGCATAAACCTCTTAAAAGCTGGAACAGTTTTAAATCTTTATGTATCCCCAATCCTAATCCTGCCTAGGAATTGTTCAATAAATATTTATCCCTAATAGTGATGCTGTTAACTTTTGTTCATAATTGCTTCAACTTCCAAGCTCAAAGAGCCTATCTTAATTGCCATTTTTAATGTTTAAAAACATTTTGAAAATGATTACCTATATAAATTATTTTGAGTCTGAAAGTTGGTATCCAGATCCTAGTGTGGTCACTTACTGGTTGTGTGATTTTGAAAGTGGCCTGACCTCTGCAGTTTTTATTTTTCTCATATAAACATAGAACTTGTGTCTGCCAATGGTTGTTGAGAGGATTGCATGAAATAACATATTTATTACATGCTAAGAAATATGTGCCTGGCATATTAACATCAATCAATGGTGGATATATTAATTCCTGTTATATATATATATATATATATACATATATATATGAATTTATCAATATAAAAAATTACAACAAGCAGATCTCTATTTTGTATAAAATTTTATAATATAAATCTTTACTGGTTTCTGTAACTTAACAGGATTAAATTATATTTCAACTTGTACACTCTTGTTTAAGAATCTATAATACTTATACAACACAACAAGATATAATAGTTAAGCTATAATTCAGTACTTGGTATGTTATTCATGAACAGCAGTACTTATATTCCATTGTTCATAATATCAGCTAAGCATTTCCATGAGTTACACCCTTTATTTAGTTGAACAGCATGTACCGCTATAACCAATAAAATATAGCTTACTCATGATTAACTTTATATACAATACAGCACTCACATCTTCATAATCATGATTCTTTATACAATTATATCTAATAAATGTATATAAATAATGTTAGCATTATATTACTCAAACAAGGAAAAGTACCCATTTAAAACACTTCAAAATTAAAAAAGCGGAGACACAAAGAAATTTCCTTCCAAGTTTCCTGCACTTTTTTCACTTTTACAATGTGCACTTAAAGGAACAATGAAACACATCAGCACATACAAAAGCTGGAGAATTCTCTGACAATATAGGATTGAAGTTTATGTTTTTCAACTTTGGAATTTACCACAGCCTGTTAACCCAAAACATTTATTCTTCTAAAAAAAAAAAATCTAGTCATTTAACAATAATGATTTAGCACCTATTATATTCTAGGAGGAAATTTGAACCCAACTGTAACAGTAAACAGAATAAAAATGGCTAAGCAAAGACATGCTATGAGAGTACACATGTAAATCTCTTTTTTTATTAGTCTCAAGTGTACAAAACAATGCAATAGTTAGACATTTATCATTTATATCCCTCACACAGTGATAACCCTTTCCCCCATAAACTAGCCTTTAAAATCTATGAAGATTTCATGGCAAAGACATTCTAAACGAGATCCCCATAAAGTAATAAAATCCTAAAATCTACCACCAAACCCACCCTTATATATTTTCTTTGAGTGTAAACTACATGAAACATGTGAGGTTTGTGTCTGTTTCTTTAAAAAAAGAAAAACGGATAATTTTAAATCTTCAGTTGCTACCTATATCAGTTTTTTTCTCTGTGTTTGTGGGTGTTGTCAAAGCAATAGCCAAAATGTGTTTACTGCTTATAATCAAATGAAAAAAGAAAGTTGAACAAAACCACAATATAACAATTAATGAGCACGTAAAAGAAAGCTAAATTCTTAGTTTAGGAAGATCAGAATTGTGGTAGGTCATACTTACTAAGTATTTTCCATGACTGAGGGTGTGCGTGCAGTTTCTATTATTATTATTATTATTATTATTATTATTATTATTATTATTATTATTATTTGATTTACTTATTGGGTGCTTAAATGGATCGTTTTGGACTCCTGTTTTTGTTTTATTGATAATTTATTGATGACTTTTTTATCAAATACGTCAGGTGACATTCTTCAATTTCATATTCTTTATTAATAACAATGTAATTCCTGGTTAAAATGATAGAAATATGTGTGGGCTTCCATTTATACTTCTTGCTCAGGACTCCCAAATGATAGAGATGAGGCTGTACCCCGTATACTTCTTCCTTCTGCTCCAGAGTTGACACTTAAGTAGGGTGAGTTTCAATGGGGTATGCCTGAGACTGACTTATGAAGGACAGCTGCCACCTCATTCTGCAGCTTTCCCTAGTAGAGATTGAGTAGGGAAACTTCACAATTCAACCTGTCTTCTCTTCATGCCCTGCCCCCTCAACACTAGTGATGAAAGAAGAGTCAATTTGCCACTCTTAAAGGCTGCCACCCAGTCATCTAGAAAATAGGACCTGTGCTTAGTAGCTTTCTTTGTAGAGCACCCAGCATAGTTCCACGGGTCATGTCATAGGATGGAGAGTGAAGCTGAGAAGAGGCTGTGAGCAGTCAGTCAGTCAGGTCTTTATTCCAAAACTGTCAGTATGAGGAGTCTTGTGGGATGAATGAAATGGTAGCTTGCTTTATTTTTCCCATGACTGCTGAGACCCTGGGTGGAGCTTTCAGTCAGGAATGAGTTTGGCGTCAGGATCCGTAAATTCTGGGTGTGTGAAATTGGAGAAGGCTGGCCTATGACAAACATTGGTCTACCTTTCCCATAGGAGTTGAGATATGAGTCTGATGATATATAATGTTATTAGTCAGGGTCTCCAGAAAAATAGATCAGGATTTATATAAATATATAAGAAAATTTATTAAAAGTCTGAGAAGTCGCATGATCTGTCATCTGTAAGCTGGAGACCCAGGAAAGCCAGTGTAATTCAGTCTGACGCCTTCAGAACCAAAGGAGCCAGTGATGTAAATCCCAGTTCCAGGGCCAGAGAAGATGAAATAAGATGTCCCAGCTCAATCAGTGAGGCAGGAAAAGAAGAGGCAAAGTCCTCCTTTTTCTGCCTCAATATTTCTATTCAGGTCCTCAAAGAATTGAATGATGGTTACCCACATTGGAGAGGGCAATCTATGTACTGAGCAGTTCAAAGGCTAACCACAGGCACACCGAGGAATAACGTTGAATCTGAAACTCCATGGGGTCAAGTTGACACATAAAATTATCCATCTTACTAATCAACCCTGGCTAAATCTAAACATTTTAGAAGACTATAGAGAATGCAAATAAGTGAAAATGTATTTACTCCATTTCAGACTCAGCAAAAAAGGCATTTAGTAGATCAAAATGCTGTCTTTCCCTGAGAGTAAGTACGTGTCCCCAAAGATGCGGTGATGTTTTGTGATCTCCCAGCTGCAGGCTGGGGTAGAATATTTCCTGATTTGACACTTGGAGAACCTTCAAATATTTCAGGACACTCATCTCTCCTCTTAGTAACCTGTTCCTCTAAGGATCATAAAAACCTTGTGAAATATCAAACTTTCTTTTCAAATTTTGTTCATTGAATGTAAGACCTCATGTTTTTAGCCTTCCTAATGAATTTGGTCTATCAAACTGGCTTTTCCTGGAATGCCAACTTTTCCAAAAGGCTGAATATGTGTAAATTATTCATAGTCAACTAGACAGTCAATTAGATATTTTGTATTAATTTAATACAATTTAGTGGTTGAACCTGTAGGCTGTGCATTCAGACAACCCGGGTTCAAATCATAACTAGTACTTAGCCAGCTATCATATTTTTTCTTAAAATTTGAATATGCTGCCAATCTACTTTCTTATTTACTTATATTTGAATATGATTAACTCTTCTGTTATTATTTTTATAAACACAAACAGTTAAATGCTTTAAAAAATAAGTATATTTTCACAATTCGTCTCTCAAAGATATTTGCTGCATTTTATGCTTATAATGAAATTCTATATAATCTTGGGCAAGGCAATTATTCTCATTCTTTCTTTTTCGTTTTTTGTTTTAACTTTCTAATGCAGTGTAGCAAAAATACAATATAGCATATTAACCTACAGTGTGCAGCTTGGTGAATTGGTATGTATACCAGGCAATCACATTACTTATTGTTGTATTTTATTTTTAGAGAAACAGACATACATTTAAACTTCTATTGGCTAGTAGAATTTCAATATGTGAAGCACATAAGGAGCGTTTCACTCCAAAATATATCTAGACTACTTAACTACATTTTAAAATGAGTAAACCCAAGAGGGTAAATTATCTTGAAACATGAAAAGAACAAAAACAACCAAAAATTGAGCAGTACATCATTGAGCGAGAGCACTTTTTTTTTTTTTGGTAGAACACAAACCATAAAATAAAAAATAGATACATTAGACTCCATGAAACATCAAAATGGAGATTTGAAATATAGTCTATAGGAAATGAGAAGACATTTCGCCATAGACAGGAGAAAATATCTGTCAACAATATACTTGAAAAAAGAATTGCAACCACAACATATAAAGAACCTTGAAAACTCAATAAAAAACAAAGAACCCAAATTAAAGCCAAATTAAAAAAAAAATGGGCAAACTATTGAAACCAAAATCACCAAAGATGAGATAAAAATGGCAAATAAGATCATGAAAATATATTCAATGTTGTTAGACAGGGAAATGGAAATTAAACACAAAATGAGGTCCCATTATACAACTATTAGAATTGCTCATAAATTTTTGAAAACAAACAAACAAAAATAGCAAAAACTCAACTCTGGAAGGATATGGAACAATTGAAAGTCTTACACATTGCTGGTGGGAGTGTAAAATGAAAAAAGTATGTTGCAAAATATTTGTTTGGTAGTCTTATAAAGTTCTATTTTTATTACAGCTTATGTGTTACTACATTTATTTATTCATGATTTATTTAAATGTACTTACATATAAATCAGAATCTTTGCTATTTTTTTTTTTATCATCTCAGATATTTTATCTGGGATAATTTTCCTTTTTACTTATATACGTCCTTCATCTACATCTTTTCATATTTGCTTAACGTGCATTTTTTTTAAATATCCTGCTCTCTATTTTGCTTTAATTATAAAAAAATTTTTCTGGGGTTAGAATTTTAGGTCAAAAATATTTTCTTAGCTCAGTGAAGACATTATTCTAATGTCTTCTAAATATTGTTACTAAGCTGTCAGTTTCAGTGCATTTTTATAAGTGTTCTACTCTTGTTTTTGTTGCTTTTCTATTCTAATTCCATATCTTTTTCTTTTGGAATTCTGCACTTTTATTCTGAAGTGTTAGAATTTGAGTTTTCTTGGGGATGTTTTGGGATTCTTGGATCTAAGGATTAGTTTCTTTATACAATTCTAGAAATTTCTTACCTGTTATATCATTGAATAGTCCTTTTTTTCTCCATTCTCTCTATTATCTCCTTCAGAAAATCCACTTACATCTATTTAAAGCCTTGTCGTGTTATCCTGCAAGTCCCCTAACCTCTATTTCAGGTTATGCTTATCTTTGTTTTCCTGAGCTGTATTAATTATTTTTTTTTTCTGTGTAACTTCCACTCCTTTATTCTCTCTGAATATTTAATGTGATTTTTTTGAGTATTCATTGAATTTTACATTTTACTTGTTTGTTTTGGTTGTACGAGTTCTATAGGGACCCTTCAATACTACTGAGGTTTTATATAATTTTTTCTTATTTGAATATTTTTCAAGCTGAACTTCTTAAGTTCATATATATATATATATATAATTGAATTCTACTGTTTGTTAATTCTGTTGTTTCACCCCTGAGACATTGGCTCCTGTGCATTCTTTTAAAGTGTAAGAAGCTAATATTACTTGAAGTTTTGTGTTTGGTCAATGTTTAAAGCCTAAAGAGAGTAATTGAGATCATATCTTTCCATCATCTGGGAGCATCATTAAATTTAGATCCATTTAAAATATTTTGTTTGAGGCTTTTAGGAAGACGTAGCATTCTTCTGGACTAAAATCTCACATGTATGCCAACTCTGGTTGCAAGACCTACACCTTTTAAAAAATTTACTTGGAAGTGCTATTTTGAATACTTAGTTTGACATGGTTTTAAAGTTTTTATATTTTTTATCAGTTAAAACGCAGTTCCAAGAAGTAATGCATGTTTTATTCTGTCTCTAAGTCTGTCTCATTTTTTTCATAGACTTAAATATTAAATGCTGAAATTTTATAGGACATGATTCAGAATTTTAAAATTAACATAAATATATATTTATATATTTTTCTTTTCCAATATATTGTTAATACTTGACATAATACCCTGTGCTGCCAGACTACAAATAGAAATTTATGAACAAAGGTTATAAACAATTACTGAATATCATGGAAATGAGGAAAAATCACTTTTATCAATAGTGGTTTAAGAGATTTTATACATTTCATTGTTCTTGAAAAGATTATATCAATCAGAAAATGTAAATTAGCATATTATTCTATCAGCATTAACTTTTAAATAGGGCAAAACGTTGAATTATTTACAAAAAAAAAACAGACACAGAAAAACAGTGTCTACAAATAGTTACAAAAATACAAATAAGATATATATACCGGGGAGCGGGGGCGGGGGGGCAAAAAAATGTATACAAGTGGACAATCATTCAACTAATCAGAAGTGTCTGGACGCTGATGGTAAACACTTTGAGCACCCCTTGTAATTGCAGAAGTCAAACGTGAATTGTATTCATCTTCTGTTATCAGTATACGAGTATATTGGGTATTACAATGAATACAGTTTGGTTTTCAATTCTTAAAATGTGTATACATTTTTTGGCACCCTCTGTGTTTGTGTGTGTGTGTGTGTGTGTGTGTGTGTGTGTGTGTAGCATTTGAACTACCTTTCTTTCAAATTTTAAACTATTCGACAATGAACAAGTATATATTTTCAAATAAGAAATACGAAATATATTCAATTAAATGTTGACTATATTTCTTTACATTGTTCTGGAAAGCATGCTTGTAAGATTCACAGACACAAGACATGCAGTATGTGTAGAATCCAGTTTGAATCATTCTTTATATCCTTAGAATACTAACAATTCTGGGACAATTATCAAAGAAAGAACACAAATTAGAGAATACAAATATCAAAATTTCTACTAAAGTACTTTTAACGTCAAAAAGTTGGCAAGTTAGCCAAGTTTGAAGGTAAGTAGAGCTGACTTAACAGGTTGAACTAATGACTTTAATTAAGTTCCTTATTTGAGAGTCTGGGGAAATTTTGCTTATGTTTGTGTCTGGATCTTAGAAAAAATTTAATGTGATTGAATGATTCTACTAATTTATTACATTTTGTTGAGAATTTTGTATTTAGATAAAAATTTATACATTTCCAAGCTAAAATTAGAACTCTAGAGGTTTATTTTTAATTAGAATCAGAAAATGACATGAACAAATATGCATGCAAGAGGAATATTAGCTTTAAAATTTTTAAAAGCGATGTTATAGGGATTCATGAAAGGGAAGTAGAAGAAAAGGATGGTTCTGAACGACTGAATTCTAGTTGAATATCGTTGAATATTCTGACGTCAGTAGGTACCTAATTGATTTTCCCAATTCGGTCTTTTATTATTTTTATTAAAAATATAGTTAACATACAATATTATATTAGTTTCAGGTGTACACTATAGTTATTCAACATTTATATACCTAAAGAAGTGATCACCAGGATAAATCCAGCAACCATCTGACACTGTACCATGCTATTACAACATCATTGACTATATTCCCTATGTTGCACTTTTCATCCCTAGGATTTAATTGTTTTATACCTGGAAATTTGGACCACTTATTGCTCTTCACCTCCCCCCGCCTTTTAATTTTTTCAGTTACAGTTGACATTCCATATTATTTTATATTGATTTCATATGTACAGCATATGGTGAGACATATATAAAATTTAAGTCCCCTGACTAGCCTAGTACCCATCTGGCATAGTTATTACTATGTCATTGACCATATTCTTTATGCTTTACTTTACATTCCGATGATTATTTTCTACCTACCAATTTGTACTTAATCCCATCATCTTTTCCACCCTATTCCTAACCGCCATCCCATGTATCTGCCTGAAAAATCTAGTACCCATCTGACACCATAAATAGTTATTACAATATCATTGTCTTTATTCCTCATGCTATACCCTACCTTCCCCTGACAGTTTTGTAACAACCGATTTGTGCTTCTTAATTCCTTGCCCTTTTTCACCCACCACCAACTCCCCTGGCAACCAACAACATGTTCTCTGTATGGATGAGTCTGTTTCTGTTTTGTTTGTTTATTTTTTTCTTTAGATCCCACATATAAGCAAAATCACATTGCCTCTGTCTTTCACTGTCTGACATACTCCAGTCAGCATGATACCCTCCAGGTCCATCCGTGCCACTGTAGATGGCAAGAACCATTCCCTTCTCTGGCCGAGCAATATTCCACTGTATATATGTACCACTTCCTCTTATCCATTCTTCTAATGATGGACTCCCAGGCTGTCTCCACATCTTGGCTATTATAAGCAGTGCTGCAATGAACCATGGATGCACACGTCCCCTCAAAGTAGCATTTTGGATTTCTTTGAATAAATACCAGGAAGTGGGATTACTGGCTCATTCTTCATCTCTTTGTGATAGCCTTTGTTTCAAAATTTATTTTGTATGGTATAAGGATTGCTGCACCAGCTTTTTCTGTTTGTTTATTTCCATTTTCATGAAATAACTTTTTCCATGCCTTTACTTTCAGTTTGTGTGTGTCTTTCAATGTGAAGTGAGTATCTTGTAGGCAGCATATGTAAGGGTTTGGTTTTCTTATCCATTCAGCCACCCTATGTATTTGATTGGATCATTTAATCCACTTACATGAAAGGAATCCTTGATAGATAGGCAGTTATTCTAATCATATATATCTATATATATCTATATCTATATATATATATATATTTTTTTTTCCTTTTCCATTTTAAAGAACTCTCTCTAACATTCATGCACATGTTGCTTTGCTTGATGTTGTCCCAGAGGTCTTTTAAACGATCCTAATTTACTTTTTTCTTTGTATTATTTTTTCTTTTTGCTGTTCTGAATAGGTGTTTTCTGCTACCTTGTCTTCCAAATTGGCGATTCAGTCCTCTGCTTCATCTAGTCCACTGGTGTTTCCTTATAGTGCATTCTTGATTTCTTTTTTTCTTTATTATTATTATTATTATTTAATTTATTGGGGTGACAATTGTTAGTAAAATTACATAGATTTCAGGTGTACAGTTCTGTATCACATCATCTATACATACCATTGTGTGTTCACAACCCAGAGTCAGTTCTCCTTCCATCACCATATATTTGATCCCCTTTACCCTCATCTCCCATCCCCCCTTACGTTCTGGTAACCACTAAACTATTGTCTGTGTCTATGAGTTTTTGTTTCTCATTTGTTTGTCTTCTTCTTTTGTTGTTTTTGGTTTATATACCACATATCAGTGAAATTGTATGGTTCTCTGCTTTTTCTGTCTGACTTATTTTGCTTAGCATTATAATCTCAAGATCCATCAATGTTGTCACAAATGTTCCTATATCATCATTTCTTACTGCCGAATAGTATTCCATTGTGTATATATACCACAACTTCTTTATCCATTCATCTATTGAAGGACATTTTGGTTGTTTCCATGTCTTGACCACCGTAAACAAAGCTGCAATGAACATTGGAGTACACGTGTCTTTATGTATAAATGTTTTCAGATTTTTTGGGTAGATACCCAGGAGAGGGATTTTTGGGTCATATGGTAATTCTATTCGTAATATTTTGAGGAACCTCCACACTACCTTCCATAGCGGCTGCACCAGTCTGCATTCCCACCAATAGTGTATGAGGGTTCCTTTTTCTCCACAGCCTCTCCAACACTTGTTACTATTTGTCTTGTTGATGATAGCCATTCTGACTGGGGTGAGGTGATATCTCATTGTGGTTTTTATTTGCATTTCTCTGATGATTAGTGATGTTGAGCATTTTTTCATGTCTATTTGCCATTTGTATGTCCTCTTTGGAGAACCGTCTCTTTAGGTCCTCTGCCCATTTTTCAATTGGGTTGTTTTTTTTGTTGTTGTTGTTGAGTTTCATGAGTTCCTTGTATATTTTGGATATTAGCCCCTTATCGGAGGCACTGTTTGCAAAAATCTTCTCCCATTCAGTTGGTTGCCTCTTTATTTTGTTGATGGTTTCTTTTGCTGTGCAGAAGCTTTTAAGTTTCATTTAGTCCCATTCGTTTATTTTAGCTTTTACTTTCATTGCCTTTGGAGTCAAATTCATAAAATGCTCTTTGAACCCAACATCCGTAAGTTTAGTTCCTGTGTTTTCTTCTATGCAGTTTATTGTGTCAGTTCTTATGCTTAAGTCTTTGATCCATTTTGAATTAATTTTGGTACATGGTGACAGATAGCAGTCCAGTTTCATTCTTTTGCACGTGGCTATCCAATTCTCCCAGCACCATTTATTGAAGAGGCTGTCTTTCCTCTATTGTATGTTTTTAGCTTGTTTGTAAAAATTATCTGTTCATATTTATGTGGTTTTATTTCTGGGTTCTCAATTCTATTCCATTGGTCTATGTGTCAGTTTTTCTGCCAATACCATACTGTTTTGATTATTATAGCCCCATAGTACAAGCTAAAGTCAGGGGATGTGATACCTCCAGTATTGTTATTTTTTCTTAAAATTGCTTTGGCTATTTGGGGTTTCTTGTGGTTTCAAACAAATCTGATGATTTTTTGTTCTATCTCTTTAAAAAGTGCCATTGGGATTTTGATGGGGATTGCATTAAATCTGTATATTGCTTTGGGTAATATGGCCATTTTAACTATGTTGATTCTTCCAATCCATGAGCACAGAATGTCTTTCCATTTCTTTGTGTCTTCTTCAATTTCTTTCAAAAATGTCTTACAGTTTTCAGCATATAGGTCCTTCACATCCTTGGTTAAGTTTATTCCTAGGTATTCTATTCTTTTTGCTGCAATTGCAAAAGGAATTATTTTTTGTATTTCTTTTTCTGAGATTTCATTGTTAGTATATAGGAATGCAATGGACTTTTGTACGTTGATTTTTTAGCCGGCAACTTTACTATATTCGTTGATTGTTTCTAATAGCTTTTTGGTGGAGTCTTTAGGGTTTTCTATATAAAGCATCATGTCATCTGCAAAGAGTGATAATTTACCTTCTTCATTCCCAATTTGGATGCCTTTTATTTCTTTCTCTTGCCTGATTGCTCTGGCAAGGATTTCCAACACTATGTTGAAAAGCAGAGGTGATTGGGGACAGCCCTGTCGTGTTCCTGAACGTAGAGCAAAGGGCTTCAGTTTTTCACCATTAATTATGAGATTAGCTGAGGGCTTGTCATATATGGCCTTTATTATGTTAAGGTATTTTCCTTCTATACCTATTTTATTAAGTGTTTTAATCATAAATGGGTGTTGTATCTTGTCAAATGCCTTTTCTGCATCAATTGATATAATTATCTGATTTTTGTGCTTTATTTTGTTTATGTGATGTATCACATTGATGGATTTGCGGATGTTGAACCATCTTTGTGCCCCGGGGATGAACCCCACTTGGTTGTGATGAATAATCTTTTTAATGCATTGTTGTATTCGATTTGCTAGAATTTTGTTTAGGAATTTTGCATCTGTATTCATCATAGATATTGGTCTGTAGTTTTCTTTTTTTGTGTTGTCCTTACCAGGTTTTGATATCAGGGTAATGTTGGCCTCATAAAATGAGTTAGGGAGTACTGTCTCTTCTTCAATTTTTTGGAAGAGTTTGAACAGAATTGGTATTAGATCCTCTTTGAGGGTTTGGTAGAATTCACTAGTGAAGCCATCTGGTCCCGGACTTTTGCTTTTGGGAAGGTTTTGCATGACTGATTCAATTTCGTTACTGGTGATAGGTCTGTTTAGATTTTCCAGTTCTTCATGGTTCAGCCTTGGAAGGCTATATATTTCTAAGAACTTGTCCATTTCTTCTAGGTTATTGATTTGGTGGCATATAGTCTTTCATAGTATTCCTGGATGATCCTTTGTATTTCTGTGGTATCCGTGATAACTTCCCCTTTTTCATTTCTGATTTTGCTAATTAGTGTCTTCTCTCTTTTTATCTTAGTGAGTCTAGCTAAGGGTTTGTCAATTTTGTTAACCTTTTCAAAGAATCAGCTCTTTGTCACATTAATTTTTTCTATTGTCTTTTTGTTCTCAATTTGATTTAGTTCTGCTCTGATTTTTGTTATTTCCTTTCTTCTGCTGACCTTGGGATTCACTTGTTCTTCTTTTTCTAGTTTTTTAAGGTGTAACATGAGTTTATTTATTTGGGATTTTTCTTTTTTCTTGAGATAGGCTTGTAATGATATAAATTTCCCTCTTAAAACTGCTTTCGCTGCATGCCACAAATTTTGGCAGGATGTATTTTCATTGTCATTTGTTTCTATGTATCTTTTGATCTCTCCTCTAATTTCTTCTTTGGCCCAGTCGTTCTTTAAAAGTATGTTGTTTAATCTCCATGTATTTATGTTTTTTCCTGCGTTCTTTTTGCAGTTGATATCCAATTTCAAAGCCTTGTGATCAGAGAATATGCTTGGTATGATTTCAATCTTCTTAAATTTGCTGAGTCTGATTTTATGTCCCAATATATGGTCTATCCTTGAGAATGTTCCATGTATACTAGAAAGAATGTATAGTATGATGTTTTAGGATGAAGTGCTCTATGTATGTCAATTATGTCCATTTCATCTAATGTGTCAGTTAGGGCTGCTATTTCATTATTTATTTTCTGTTTCGATGATCTATCCATAGCTGTCAATGATGTATTTAAGTCCCCTAGTATAATTGTGTTTTGGTCAATTTCTCCCTTTAGGTCTGTTATTAGTTGCTTGGTATATTTCGGGGCTCCCTGATTGGGGGCATAAATATTGATGACTGTTATGTCTTCTTGTTGTATAGCCCCCTTTACCATTATGAAATGTCCATCTTTGTCTCTTGTTATCTTTTTCACCCTGAAGTCTGTTTCATCTGATATCATGATGGCCACACCTGATTTTCTCTGGGTACCATTTGCTTGGAGTGTCAATTTCCACCCTTTCACTTTGAGTCTATGCTTGTCCTTGTAGCTGAGATGTGTGTCTTGGAGACAGCATATGGTTGGGTTTAGTTTTTTGATCCAATCTTCTACTCTGTGCCTTTTTATTGGTGAATTCAGTCTATTTACATTTAGGGTGATTATTGATATGTGAGGATTTCCTGTCATTCTTTAGTTTTCTGGTAAGGCTGTGTCTCCATTGTTTCTTTGCCTTTTTATTGTTGTCTATTATTTCTGTGTGGTGATATTCTATGATGTTTCCCTCTGTTTCTTCTTTATTACAGTATATATTTCAGTTCTGGATGTTTTTTGAGTGGTTACCCTTAAGTTTATGTAAAAGAAAGTTTGATATTTAGAATATTATAGCTTCTTGGGAGGGGCTCCAGTGAAGGCTTATGTTGTGTGGGGCGGCCTGCGGGGTCTCTGCTCCCACTCTCCACATAAGAACACAGGATATGGTGAGGCCAAAAAGGAACACCAACAGAGCCATAGGACGGGAGTCATACTACTATATTCTCACTGGTGGCTGGGTTGCAAACACAGGAAGCAGGAGCCACACTGTTCACAGTCCTCACTGCACCACTTGCAGGCTCAGCCACCATCTTCTTGCTAGCCCCCATTTTCTGCTAGCAAAGCCATGACAGTTATATTAGTGGCCAATGGCTCACTGGTTACAGCTGATGGCCAACTAGCCACAGCTGATGGCCATCTACTATCTGAGCCAGCACCCCTCCACGTGACGCCGAGAGCCTGGAAACTGCTCTCTGAGACTCTGTCCCCACACTCCACCCCTACAGGATCTCACCTCACAATCTACGTGACAAGCGTCCTCCAAGACGGTCCCTGTGCAAGGATCCTGGAGGTGAATCCTAGACACAGCCAGGCTCTCTGGACACAGCCAGGGTTTCTCAGGGTACCACTAGTGCTTCTGGGCACAGCTAGACTTCCTGGGCTTCTTAGGGTACCACCATTCTCCCCAGACACAGCCAGGGTTTCTCAGGGCACCACCAGTCCTTCTGGGCACAGCCAGACTTACTGGGCTCAGCCAGTGTTCTCAGGGCACAGCCACTCTCTCTGGGGCACAGTCTGACTTCCTGGACACAGCCAGGGCCTCTCAGGGCATTGCCACTCTCTCTGGACCTCTCCGGGCACCGTGCTGGAACAACAGCGGCTCACAGTCAAGGTGCTTACATATTCTCGATGGCAGCTAGTCAAGCCACCAAAGCAAACATCCTCCAGTTCTACTACATGATGGTATGTTCCCAAACAGTCAAGTGATCCATTAAATTAGGGATGGAAGGCAGTTCCCTATAGTCCATAGTCATTCGCCAGGGCTGTCCTGGGGTTGTGGGATGACCTTGACCTCACCCTAATCTCCCAAGGAGGACTCAGCAAGCCTTTCCTCCTGGGACAAGTACCGCATCCGGGCTGCCTCAGCAAGCACTTCCCCGCCCACAGGGCTGCAAAGACCTTTGCTTTCTCCGGCCTCTGCTGGTTGGAGAACTGTCCACGTCTTCCCACCCCTCCACGGGGTTCCAGCTCTCCAGCAGCTGCTCCTCCTGGTCTTCCTAAGACGGAGCTTTCAGATGCACAAACTGCTCCACCATCCTTCGAAGAGCTTTGGCCGGCACTGTACCCTGCTCGCTGCGCCACGTGTCGTGTGGGGCGGCCTGCGGAGTCTCTGCTCCCGCTCCCCACATAAGAATGCAGGATATGGTGAGGCCAAAAAGGAACACCCACGGAGCCATAGGTAGGGGAGTCATACTGCTATATTCTCGCTGGCGGCTGGGTTGGAGAAACAGGAAACAGGAGCCACACAATTCTCAACCCTCACTGCGCCGCTTGCAGGCTCAGCCATCATCTTCTTGCTAGCCCCCATTTTCTGCTAGCAAAGCCATGGCAGTTATATTAGTGGCCAATGGCTCACTGGTTACAGCTGATGGCCAACTAGCCACAGCTGACGGCCATCTACTACCTGAGCCAGCAACCCTCCACGTGAGGCCGAGAGCCTGGAAACTGCTCTCTGGGTCTCTGTCCCCACAGCTTAAGTCAGCCACTGCCTGGGACTGGCTGAGGACTACCTGGTAGGAGCTATAGGTCACTGTGCTGTACCTGGAGGCATGTGGGAGAGGCCATGCTGCAAACTAAGGATGTCTGCTACCAGTACCAGTCTTGGGTAGCTCCACAAAGCCAGGACACTCTGAGGCTTTCTACCATCTTCCAGCTCCCATAAAGTTCAAAGCCTCTGGCAGTATGGAAGTTGGGTGAGGAAGGGTCTCAGTGAGTCAGCAGGGTGGAGCAGTGGAGCTCACCAGGCCAATCAGATTCAGATTTGGCCTATGAGGGCAGGCTCAACACAAGAAAGGAGGTGCCTGCCTGCTGGCTACAGGGGTGAAGGGCCCCACACAGCGAAAATGTGGTCTGCCCCTCCAGTCCCTCCACAAAGTTACCGAACTCAGTCTTTTTCCATATGTCTCCAACGCTTCCAGAGTCACCGTGCCTCCGCTGGAGCTCAAGGTGAGTGCCTGCATGGGCCCTTTAAGAGGACGCTTGGTTTGCTCACTGCCTTCTGTCCTACTGAGACTGTCAGGATCCCCACCCTTTTACACAGCCAGAAGTTGTGGGGCTCCTCTTCCCGGCACCAGTACTCTGGGCTGGGGAGGCTGGTGTGGGCCTGGGGTCATTTGCTCCTTCGTGAGGGACCTCTATGGCCGAGATAGCTTTCATCCACCACATGAAGGTTTGTGGCCAGCCAATTTCACACCTCTGTTCCTCCTACCAGTCTCGACATGGCTTCTTTATATCCTTAGTTAGAAAACTTCTGTTCAGCTAGACTACAGATGGTTCTGCAGGTTGATCTATAAATTGGTTGTAGTTTTGATGTGTTCACAGGATGAGGCAAGCATAGCGTTTATCTATTCTGCCATCTTGGATCTTCTGATGCTTTTTTCCCCCTAATTCATTATTGAATGGAGCCTTGGGGCCTGTTTGTACTAGTAGCCTTGCTTTATGGACCTAAAAGAATAAGTGTAGAAAGTATCACATATTCCAAAGAATTCAAGTCATAAAATGAGTGTGTCAGATAAAGAAATAAGTGTAGTATTTCATGCCTTAAATCCATGATGTGATGTTTAAAAAGGATCAAATATAAAAATTACCTTTAAACAAATGAATATACAAAATTTAAAAATTTGAGGTGAAAGTTATGTGTTAAGAGCCTGAGTTCCCGATTAAGCAGTTTATTGTACAAAGAGTTACTTGGGAAATGCTCTCAGGATGAAAACCTTTTTACAGAAGGAAGAGAGCAGGGTTGGAAATGAAATCAGCTGCAGTGTAGTCTCAATGAAGGCCACAGCTGAATCTGCTAGACTTCTGGAGCTGGCGTGGCCCTTCACAGTGTTGCCTTGTGGGGCCAAAGAACCAAGTCTTGATATACCTGTGTGAAGCAGTCATAAGATTGGGTTGCCTTTGGAAAGGGGGCATGACTTAAGTGAGGCATCACTTTTCACCTAAGGACAGTCTTGAGGAAAGATGACCATTTATCTATGTAAGCAAGAAATTGAAGGGAACGTCACTCCATTTCGAGGGTAGTTTGGGGAGTCATCAGAGCATCCTCCACATTTTCTGACATTATGTTCCATGGTCCCTCACTGTGCTAACTGCTTAATATGTATGTTTCATTTTATCCTTAAGACATCTCTAAGTTCATGTCTGGGGCTCAGAAGATGAATAAACATCTCCAAGCTATCAGCTTGGTAGTACAGCTAGAATATGGAACTTTCTATTAAGAGCCAACAATTAGCCATTTTGCAGTAGTGCTTTTATCAGTAAGTTCAGAAAACATTTTTTTTAAATTAGGTCTTACTTTCTATTATTTCTATGTATATTAATGTAGATATAAGCGGAACTAGTTCATGGATTGCAAGCTCTTAGATGAGAGGAATAATATTTGCAAAGCAGAAAGACATATATAACACACATACATATATATGTATATATCTATATATGTTATAAGTAACATATGTATAAATATGTATAGATACGTATAGATATATAATATATATCTCCTGCTATAGTATTTAAAATCATTACATAGTTGCATATTCTTTAGTATCTTCTTGTATCTTATTGTCTCTGTTTAGGATTTTTTCTACCCCTGTGTTCTAGGACCTATTATTGGGAAATGTCTATTATTGACATTTTATCTTTAGTGTGGGCCAAAGTTTAAACAATGATGACTTCTTTTTTTATTTTTTTTCCATCTATTGAGTCAATAGACATGTGTAAACTGTTGAGTTCAAATCAAGGAGTATTGTGTGATATAACAGGATGTGCATGGTTAGGGGATCCTGGCAGCTTTGATTCAAATCCTAGGCCTGACTTTGATCAAGTCTCTTAAGTTCTTTTAATTTCCTTTGATATAAACCAGCAATAATATTATTTTCTCTCTGACCTCACACTTTTGCTCCAAAGTAAAAGCTAATATAAGTGAAAACGTAAAAGAAAAAAAAAATCTATGAATTATTTAAATAAAATGAAATGAAATTATTATTGTGGCTATTAATTTGGTTAAAATATTTTTATAATTTATTACATTGTCCAAGCTTTTTCTAAAAGGTCACAACAGCACAAATTATTTGGAGTCGAGTTGTAACCCTCTCTGTATGACCTTGTGCTTCCCTGGTTCACATAGCCTCTGCCACTCACACGGTGCTAGATAATACAGCTAACCATTTCTCACAGGGATCCCTGCCTGTTCTCTATGGACATTTGTGTTCACAACTTCTGCTTTAGATTCATTAACTCTACCTAGTTATATCTTAATTCCAGAAAACAATATTCTTACTCATTATTATGAATAATCTTTACAAAATTATGTTCACAAAACAGTGATTTAAAATATTGCTCCTGATTGTACACTGAGTTGATATATCATTAAAAAAACATCTTCAGCATTAATTTAACTATAAATGTTGGTAATGGATATATTTTCAATATTTTGTTTTATTCTCAAAATTTTTATAAAGCCCATAGTGGGAAATTGTTCTTATTTAGTTTAGAAAATGTAATGATTAATATATAATTATTCAAAATGACTTCTTTTAATAACGGGAACTGCGCAATTTCTAAACTGTCATTCTTGCCTTTGGTACAAAGAAGGTCAGCTCTGTTGCTTTTAAATAGTTATGCTATAGAAAGATTATCCTTAGGACAGACTTTTGACAACATTATCCATATGATTTTGCTTGTTACATTATTCTTAACTCATGTGTCTATATTTAGTTTCTTGTGTTACATCTTTTAAATTTTTATTATTTTAAATTATCTAGTTTAGAGGGAAGGGGGAGAGAGAGAGATCACGAGTGAGAGAGATTGAGAGAGAGAGAGAGAGACAGAGAGAGAGAGAGAGAAGGAGGGAAGAATGGGAGAGGACGGAAAGGAAAAAGGAAGGAAAGAATAAATCATTTAACTTTAATCTGAAGTGCATGCACTTTTTTGGCAATATAATTAAACATCCTTTCAAAAAATTACTGTTTTTAATTACTGTTTTTAATCAGTTTAATTAACTGTTTTTAATCAGTTAATTACTGATTAACTTATTTTACAGATTTAAAAAGATAATATTGTCAATAATACTGAAATTAAATTTGCAGATTATTTGCTCCAACCCCCATATTTCACCCAGAAGGTTTTAATAACTTGCCCAAGACCACTAGCATAGCTGACTAATGTTCAAGTGAGAAATAAACCCTACATCCTTAGATTTCTTTCTGCTATTTATGCTAGATTTCTTTCTGCTATTCAGCCCAATTGTTTTTAAATTTACAGAACTTTAAACAATAGCTCTGGCTCTCATTTGTACCCAGAATGATCATAACATATTGAGATTTTATGATTCAATCTGGTTATTATACTCACTTCCTCAAGTGAAAAGGCAAATTCATATTGGTAGTTTTACTTCACCACTTTTACAGAGAAGTGAAAAAGAATTTTGCAGTCATCTTCGGGATCACTTTGTTTGAGAGTCGTGTTTCTGTGTGTGAAGTTGCTAAATTTATCCTAAAGTTACTTTTTTTGTGTGAGTTAATTATCTGTGACATTTAAATTAGTTATTGGTGATCTTTAGAAATAGCCTGAAATATGTAATACATAATGATGCTGTTGAAGTTATATTGATGGCTATGTTGGTAAAACAGAATCCATCTATAATATTTAACTGATTTTAAAGCAGGCACTCCATATAAAACACGTTTTTTTTGTTTGTTTTTGCATAGAGGTAAAAGGGAATATGTAATTTTTAACTTCAAGAACTAATTCTTGCGTGAAAACATATATAAATAATTATGTTCACTTCAAGGCAAAAGTCATACTTGCTAATACAGCAAATATAGCAAGTAATTTTCGGAATTTTTCTGACAATTCATTTTTCTGTTTTTTATCCTTGTTGGCCTACACTTAACAACTGCTTGGGCTCATAAACTCTTCTAAATATATGGCAACAGAGAAAGCTAAAGGCTTGCTCCTAGGTAAAATATAACTTGAGTTACAAAGAACTCCCTCTCTAAATTTGGGATAAAAAACAGACAGCAACCATAAGTGGGGTATAAAAATAAAATATATAAATAAACGGGAAAAGAAAATAACTTGGTAATAGTAATAACAGCTATTATTTACTGAGCACTTGCTATATTTCAGACAATTTGCTGTAAACACTATTTGTTATTGCTAAACTATTGATTCCCATTTTAACAAATTTGAGCCGCTGCAAGTGCCTTTATATATCATACCAAAAAAATTAACTTGTCTTGTTTTCAGGATTTCAATAATATTTATTGAAATGATGACAACTATTAAATGAGAATGGTATTGTAATCGACCCTTGCCTAGTCTGAAAGAGAACATCTTGACCAACAATTATGCAAATCAATATACTTTATACAATGTCTTATAAAGATTATATAAATCAGTATTTGCATGCTTCTGTTGCATTGCAAGCCCAGCCACGATCTTAATAAACGTGTCTCTACAAAAGTAGCAGAAATATCATCAGAAATGAGAAACAAAAGGCAAACAATAGAACCTTCTTTAATTTGGCCTTAGAAAGTCAACTTTTTTTCTTTTTTCTTTTTCTCTTTTTTGTGAGAACACAGCATGGATTGACCTGTACCATTTACTTGTGAATTCTCAATGTTTTTCAGATAGTTCTAGTATTTACTCAACATCTTGGTCAAGTGTGACGTTGCTTTTATATCCATGGTTAGCATTAGTGAACAAGACAAATAGCAAAATGTACAAATCCTAAATAATAATTAGGGAAACAATAAATGTACAGATAAATTGGACTGTATCTCACCCACAGTGCCGCATGTGATACACAATAAAACTGGACAGGATAGGTCTCCAAAGTGGTTACATCTGGCAAACAGTAGTGTTAGTTTAATTCAAATCAGAGCAAAAAACCTATCAGTAATTTAAAAGGAGAAGTTTTAATATAAAGAAGTATTAAGTTTTGATTGGAAAGTAACTAGATATAAATATAACTCTAAACGGTAATGCAGAGTTGAGGGAGGATACCGAGAAAAGTACAAGCTTGGAAAGGGGGTTCCTTCCAAAAGACTGGGGTTTGGACCTTACTGATGAGAGTGTTTTGCGCTCACTGGATAATAGTGAAGCTCACTGGGTTCCCCAAACCAGAGCTTGTCCAGGTCATCAGGCAAACAGGAAACTATCCTTTAGAGTGCAAGTGAGCTGCCACCATCGGGGGGATATGAAGAGGGCCTTGGTGTGTTTCTGCAGGTGATGGCCTGAAGCTTGTCATGTCCGCATAAGAAGGAACTCAGGAGAAAGACTTACAGGTCAGTAGCCATTGTAGAGGCAGTCAAGAAACCACTTTGTAGAGGTGGTCTAGAGGACTAGTTTCCTTGTTGAGAGGACCGCAAAAAAAAGTGGTCATTAATTTGAGCCAGTTTTTTGAGATTGCTGAGGGACCATGGCTGGAGCAGAGCGCCACCAAATACCCTCACATCCATACCACTGACCAATCAGGCAGTGGCATGGACCTGCAAGGGAACCGTTCTTCCTCCTGCAATGTCTACACTAAACTCTACTGTCAAATTTTCACGTTATGCTCATTTTTTAATACGTTTTTTTAGTTAAAATTGACATTCAATATTATTTTATATCAGTTTCAGGTGTACAGCATAGTGGTTAGACATTTATACAATTTATGCAGTGATCCCCAATTAATCTAGTACGACCTGGCACTATACACAGTTGTTGCAACATTATTGACTATATTCCTTAAACTGTACTTTAAATCCCCATGGCTGTTTTGTAACTACCAATTTGTATTTTTTTAATCCTTTTACCTTTTTCACCCAGCTCCCCTCCCCTCTGGCAACCATCAGTTTGTTCTCTGCATCTATGAGTCTGCTTCTGTATTGTTTGTTCATTTATTTTGTTCTTTAGATTCCACATAAGTTCTTTAGATTCCAATAAGTGAGATCGTATATATTTGTCTTTCTCTGTCTGACTTGTTTCACTTAGCATGATACACTCTAGGTTCATCCATGTTGTTACAAATGGTAAGATTTCATTATTTTCTGTTGCTCGTTTTAAAAGAGAAATTGTTAAAGGAATTCCATCCTTTATTGCAGAGCAGGTATTGAAGGTTGATGTTGAAGCTGAGATATAATACATTTAAATGGAAAAAGAAGAGTGAGAAGAAGATTAACCAAAGTATAGCTGACACGAAGAATACTCTATTTAAGTGATAAATCTAGACTTTCTGCTCCAATTCCAAATGGAATAGACATCTCTTTAGGTATATATATATATATATATATATATATATATATATATATATATATATATACTCTTTAGGTATATAATATATATATTATATATATATAATTTGTGCATTGAGAATTCATGGGTCTATTTTACTTACTTTTGATAATAAAATGATGCTTAGAGATACCAAAGACTTTTTCACAAATATTAAGAAAACAAAAGAATTTCGACCCTTGTCTCCCTGGCTCGAAACTATTATGATCTTAAGTAAAATGATACCATATCTCTTTAGGCTAGTGTATTCAGGATTTATTATGGGGACTTTAGATTAATGAATCGTCTTCTCTGATTATTGAGGGGTTAAGAATCCTTCACTTTAAAATTTCAAGGTCAGTCTATTAAAAATAAGGAAGGGAGAAATATAAGCAACTCAATTAGTACTCTCAGTTTGAATATTCAAATGCAGCAAATTCACTATAGGGCATTAAAGTTTTATATGTATATAAGTTTTATATAGGTTTATATATATATATAAAAAGTTATATATAGTATATATAATTTTAATGCCACTTATGTGATTGGAATATGTTAACTTCTGTGATTGGAAGTGAAGAACCAACACTTGACTTACAGAATTTTAGTGAACATAAAATAAGTTAATGTGTGATATTACTTAGAGTACTACCTCACAAATATTATATGCTCAATATAGATGGCTGGTTTTATGTGAATTTCTGTCTCCATAAAATGTCAGAGGTGAAATTTTATGTATAAATAAATGTGCAGTGACTCTTGAATCTTTAATCACAGGTGACTCATTCACAGAATTTTTTTTTTCAAGTTTATATTTCCGTTTTATTTGTAGAAAATAGAAATTTAAATATACACACTCAATCTCTCAAAAAATGGTAGTGGGCTTTGGATCACAGAATATTTTTTAATATTCATTGATTTTCATGATTTTTATAGCATCAAAATAAAGATGACGGCAAAGATTAATATCCCACCCAGAATTTAGATATTTTAATCATTAAAATTCCATAAATTCTCAAATGTCATGAAGAATAAATTATGTACCTTTCATTATTACCTGATTATTTTTAACCATACTACAAGAATTCTAAAAATGTATATGGCTACTTAGTACTATTGATATGGGTGATGTTGGATCTGCTAGAAGTTTCTGAGTGTGGGCCGGGATCGTGTCTCGTGAAGCCGAAGAATGGAAATGGACCAGGGAGAGGCAAAAAGTTTTAAAAAGAGGATAGTTTATTAGAGGCAGGAGAAGAGGTTGCAGCTCCTGAGTGGGAGGGGGTCCCGAATGGGGGAGTGCCCCATGACTGAGGCAAAAGCTGTTTTATACCTTCCCTTGCCCCTTCCCTTGGGGAAGGGGAGCTGTTTGCAAAAGGGAACTTGTTTGAAGAAGCGAACTAGCGCCTTCTAATGAAATTCGTCTGCTTGCCCATCCTAAAGGAATTAGCAAAGTAATCTACTCTTATCTATCAGATCTGCTCCGTTTGTCAGGCCAAAATTAATTTTATGATTAACCTCAAGGCCTTGTTACATTATGTCCTGGAGCGAAGGAGTGATTTCAAAACCTGAAGTTTTAGGGTATGACTGTTTGTTTATTCCACCAGGGACCTCCCTGTCTACCTAGGGACATGCTAGCACTCTCCTGTATCACTATGTTCAAATATCTGAAAAAAAAGCAAAATAGAAATGCGGCTCAAATTTTTTAAATTTAGAAACCAAGTTATGATATGAAGATTAAACTGAAATTATATAGCTTTTTGATGTTTTTCTTGGGTTTATAGTTTCTAGTCTGTTATGCCAGTAGTTCTTTGGCCCTCACAAAATAATATGATTGATACATCTGAGCCTTTACTATGATAAAAGATAATGTGAATCTAGACAGATGCATCCGTAATATGGGTCGTATAGGGAACTCTATAATAATAGCATGGCAAAAAGATATTGGGAAAGCCAAACTTGAATTAAAGTAATGTTTCTTGGAAAATTATAACATGTTGATTGAAGGGAATGTTATAAAAGCAGCATTAAATCAGCTCTGCAGTCAGGGAATTTACAAAATAATTAGGGAAATGTAATGTAGGTAGTTCCCACTTTCCAGACATAATGTACTTGGCTTAAGTATGTTGAAATTAAGTAACAGGCTTAAAGATTATTAAAGGAAACTACTGAAAGAGAACATTTTAAACTCTAATTATATCTCATCTGTAGAGTGTGAGCATAGATGAATTTTAGCTCTAGTTCCAGTTCTGGTCACAGCACCTTTTCAATTCCAACTCGAAAGGCCTTGCCTAAATCCCAGTGAGGGCATCTTTTCAGTGCAAACATAATGGGATTTTCTAATTTGCACATCCATAACACTTACTTACAGCAAGATAGGTATGGGTAGCACAACCAGCAATTGGTACTAATTATATCAATGATTAACATCTTAGGGCTTTCTAATTTGCATATAGCCAATCATAGACAGTGTATGGACAACAACACTCCTAAGGAAACCAACCTCAGAAAAGGAGTTCCCCACTGCAGCAAATAAGAATCTTGAGCTTCCATGCTTTATGGCACTTGCTTCCACCACAGGTTGCATGCTCTCGTTTTTTCCTAAGGTTTCATGGTTTGAGAAACCTCTATATCAAGCAGGTGACCAAAGCACCCAATGAGAGATTAAAATATGGAGGATTTAAAACCCTACCACTAAGAAATGTGAGTGTGAATTGTGTACTCATTAAGTAGAGTTAGTCTAGATTCAGACATGGCTCACTACATGCCTTAAATCTACTAAGATGGAAAATACCTTTAAGATACAATATTTAATGTTATATATTTGACACTTCATGTTATTTAATATGGTACATGTTCTTTCCAGTTAAACATAAAAATCTGAAACTTTAATGTAGTAACGTCTATGTTAGTGAAAATTGCTAATAAGTTTTCAGGAAACTTTAGTTAATAGCCTCTAGAGTATAGTCTGAAGGTAACATGCACAATAATGTGTGATGGTATATATACTGAAATATTTGAAAGTAAATGACAGAATGTAAAACTACAAATGGCTAGAAAAAGTAAATATAGTTGAATGTTTATAACTAATCAATATCATTTAGTTGAAAATTTCTTTAAAGTTTATATATTACAGGATCAAATATGATAGCAATAATAGTTCACATATTAGTTATTCTGCTACTCCTCTAGAAATATCTTTATAGAAATAAAATAAAAGACAGAAAAACTCAGTAGAGTTTGAAAAGCTCAAGTAGCAGTGATCACTTGTAGTGAAATTAAACAATTGAAATCTCTCCTTGAACAATGTGAAATATGTATGAGGAGGGATTGATGTTCTTAGTTTTTTTTAAAAATCGAATTCATATACATTTCAGATTGATGTGTGATAATAACTCATAATTATTAATAATATAGTTATTCATATTCCTCTTTAAAAATTTAGTTGAAATTTGAAAGTCTACAAATGCTACTGAGTGCATTAGCTTTTACTGTCAGACAGTACATCACAAGAAAAAAATTCAACCAAATGACTTTTCAGTGGAGAGAACAAAAAGCTTTTATAAACACATTAATGACGGAAATAGTGTTTTTCACTCAGTATGTATTGAAGCATAATGAAGTTAGGTCTCAAACCAAAATATATTTTCCCTCAAGGAGAAACAATCATTTAACAGCCATTGATTTGTTACCTAGTGCCTTGACACTTTATGATGAGCTTCTTCAAAGCATGCTGATCTTACTTATCTGATAATAAATAATGCATATAGAAAAAGAAAAAAACATATCATGTCTCAGGAAATATTTGCCTTATCAAGTGCTGAAGTTTTTTTTGTGTTCAACATATGCTAACAGATCAAAACATCATTGGTTTAAAATTGTTAAAATATTCATAATTTGTCTTAATGTTTACTTAGAAATAAGCGGTGTCCATGAGCCATATTTTGACTACATTATTTTCCCAGTTCCAATTTGTAGCATTTGCTATCCTCTAGAAGAAAATACTTTGAACGTTTTATAGCAATTTTGACACTTTAGAATAATCAACATCTTTATATTCAAGATAGCAATTGTAAATTTTTCTTTTTAATTCTAGCAATGGATTATAAGATATGAAACGACATGCACCAAGTTAAAATGAACTATTTGCTTTATAGAAGTAGAAATTATACTTCACTAAATTAGAAAAACATATTCTTCATATGTACTCATGAACCCAATGAGAACAAATACACATTTTTGAAATCATATAAGTCATGAATATAAAATATAAGTGGTAAAAAAAAATTAAAATTAAAATTAAAAAAGTAGAGAGTAAATTATATGCCCAAACAAGAAAAACAAATCTAAGTTGAAAATTTAATTACTCATAAATCATGACCTGCCAGCATTTTGTGTTTTTCTTACAAATGGTTAATACTTTCCAAAAGACTGACAAGAACTCTTAAAGGTTAATTAGGACTCGTAAATGATCATTTTACTAGGGAGAAAGATGGAGGTATGGTTATTTTGTAATGTTTTATTATAACTTCCATTGATTTACTTTACAAAAAGTTTGAATTTTCTTATAAATTAATCAGTTTTAGCATTACAAATAAACTATAGGTTTTGCAGGTGCAAACAAGGTTTCAGAAACAAGATATTTAACCTGTGTATTGGAAAGACCCTCGGACAGATGTTCTTGTTATTGAGACCCATTACTACTCTGTGGAAGACTACATGTTTGACTATAACCAAATCAATCAATGAAAGAACAAGAGTAAATGCTTTTCTAGATATAATTTGAATATATGTCACTATGCCTGCTAAGTAATTCTGTGGCACTTGGGACACCTGTTAACTTTTTTATGTACTTTGGGCCTGTTTTTTTGACTGTGTCAGGGTCACTTAAAAAAAAAAAAAATCTGAATAAATTCTACACACCAAGGAAGTTAGTCAGCATTTGAACCATCTTAATCAAGATACAATCCAGGAATGTGTAGATAGTTTTTGAAAGGCCTAATTAGGTATCTTAGTCCGGGAAGGAAAGGAAGAATTTTAAATATCATGATCTAGGAATGGTCTAGGAATTTACTAAATGGCATAAAGGATGTTAGAGACTATTTTCCATTGATGAAACTATATTCTTACAGCATTCATTAGAAAGATGATTCAGGTCCAGAGTACAAACAAGGTATAAGAATTCAGCAAGAAAAGTAATAGCCTTCTGAGTGGTGTTCTGGGTCTTTGGTTTTATTTGGTTCTGTGTCCCAGAACTTGCTTGTCACAGTGCTTATGGGAAGAGAACAAGGACTTCCCCAAGCTTACGTAAAAAGATGAAACAGCTGTTTTGGTTCTCAGTTGCTAATTAATGTTCATACTATAGTTTTGACAGAATTTGGTCAAAATCTTATTTTCAATGTAGTGTGTCTCCCAGCAAGGTATGTAAAAGGAAAAAAATATATATAGTCTCCACCTATTGCTAACTCCAGGAGTTCTAGATGTTCTTTAAAATAACCTGACAATTCCAAGCCTATTTAAAACAGTTTTTGACAGGCCCCAAAGTTGCTCTTATAGAGAGTTTTAAGTATAATGAAGCTCATGTGACTTGAAAAAGATAACACATGAACAGAATATGTGCACTAATGGGGAAGGCAGAATGCCTTTTGTCTGCATGCATATTTGAAAAGTAATATCAGATTATTGAATGAGTGGCTGGGCTACATCAGGAGTATGAATTAATGCTCAATGGAATTTAGGGATTCTTAGGAGTTAAGAGAAAGCAAGAGCGTTTAGTGGGTGGAGCTATGAACCTACCACTCCAATTTCAACAAAAGCAGCTTTCAGTACAGTAAGTCACATCAAAACAAGCATTAAACTTATTAAAATTAAATTTTAAATAGTCAAATGAGTACATATCCAGAGTGAAATGAGAAATACTGGTAGATTGATTCTCTAAGTTTCTTTGTACTGATTATTCTCTGGGTATCTTACAGCACTGAATGTGATTGTAGAATTTGAAGAACTATATTTTTCAAACAGCTTTTCAATTCAAGCCAACCACTAGCGCATATCCAAAGAAATGCCAAGTATCCAATGATGTAGGAAAATTTGGCCCTGGTACTTATTAAGAAATTATGTGTTTATCTGAATAGCAGACCTTTGTAAGAGATTTTTAGATTTTTTTTTTTATTTTTTATTATTACAGTTTATTGGTGTGACAATTGTCAGTAAAGTTACATAGATTTCAGGTATACAATTCTGTAATACATCATCTATATATTTTTACTGCTGATGTGGAACTTGGCTCACATACATCAGTTTCTATTGCAGTTCTACACAGTGAAGTCCTGTGTATACTGTTTGTTCAAAGAATTTTGCAGTTGAAATAACTTCAAAAGCCATTGGACCAGGCCAAATGTGAAGCCATATACAATCCTAAGATTAACTGATATTACATATCCCTTATCAAAAAACAAACTCTGGACTTTATTCAAATGGATAGACTGTATTCAAATGGATGATTGCAAGAAGCGGAGAAAGGACTACTGTAATGAGAAAAATACTCTGACTATGAGATCTGAAAGATTTTCAGTGGTTAGGAAGGAAAGAAAGGGTTTTCTTTTATAAGAAGAAGCAACCAACTCTAGGGGAAGAAAGAAAAGAAAAAGCAAGTTTCAGGAAGTGGAACGAACAACGGTGGCATGATGGGGTCCTAGACTGAAGAATGATTCACCTTGAGGTCACCCTACTCTTTGGGAGGGGTAAGGGGGAGGGGTTGTATGCTGGCTTAGAGTGATGGTGACTCAAAATCCAGGTGTCAGAGAAAATAATCTTAAAGTTTCACTTGCAAATATTTTATTATGATTAATCAAGGAGGACAAAAGGGTTCAGCTATTGATTTATGAAAAAAGAATGAAAATTGTTGTCCTGGGTTTGGCCTTGTCATAGGTAAGCAGGGGAGCATTCCTGAGTCTTTAAGTCATTAAGAAGAAGAGTTTTTATTTGCGGTAAGCCTTTTCCAAACACAAAAGAGTGTATGTGGGGGTTTAGTTAATTAACCTTCCCTGTTTTCCAGAATCACAAGGCTTGGGTAAACTCCTACATCGTCAGTCCCCGCTATGTGCAAGACTAACGATACATATTCATTGCTGAACAACTCAGAGAAATTATAGATCTCCCAAGTAGAGCAAAATAGAGTCTAAGGAATAGTCTCCTGAGGATTCTGGCTGATAAGTTTCTGTAAAATCAATTGAGCCATCTACTGAGAAGTGGTGACAAATGCTGGTTGCTTTAGGCATCTTAAAAGAGGGATTCCCAAAATGCAAAATAGGAATATTAACATAAGCATTTTTATTAAAGTTTAAGAAGTCAGTGGATTAAAATATGTTTATTATGCGGCACTGTTCTTTGAGTTCTTAAAGCTAAGAAGTTGAAACTCTTGGTGATGTTTTTCACAGCCATGGTTAAGTTCCCTCTCCCATAAGAGCATGAGCATTTTACCAGACTTCCTCAGTGACCCAGGCAGCAGCTATTCCAGGGAGAAATCCAACCCATGCATGGCCGGCTGTGGTGGTTAAGTCCTTGGAGGGATATGCCAAGTCTCGTTAGGCTTTATGTGTAACTGACAGTTCTTTAGACTTGGGAGAAAAGTCAAAGTAAAGTCAATCTGAATTTCCAATAATGATGTAGGCAGTCAGGTTTTAGTTCTGTGTCACTGAGTTAGGAAGGAGGGAAAAAAAGAAAAAAAATGAATATGTTTGTTTGGAGGGTTGTACCAGATATCCAAAGAAATCGGAAGAACTGAAATTTTGGTAAGGATTGACACTATGTGCAAGATAACAGATTCCAATCCTGTTTATAAATAGGTAGCAAACTCTTTTTTCGTATCTATCAGTTACCTGCACATTATAAAGAAGATCAGGGACAAAATAGCTCAAGACAATGAACAGGGCCAGCATCTGTTAATACCCTACTGTGTGCTTTACACAAGTAAAGCACAAGATTGTAACACAAGATTTCTCTCTGTAGTCACCACTCTTTAATCAAAGATAATGCTAATGAAAGGTTATTCTTGCTCACAGAAATAAAGCTGATCTCATTAGATTTGGCCTTATTATTTACATAAGTATAGCAAAAATAGTAATTTAACCATTAAAAATTGGTTTTGCTGGAAGTTTTCATAAAGAATCTCAGGTTAGAGTTTTGAAAGTCTCTTGAGGTTAGGAAGCCAAGCCAAGAACTTGTCACACGATTTCATTTGCAATACCTATCGATTTGGGTAAATTTGTTTCTTCTCAGTGTCAAAATATCCTAAGTTCCCTGAGCCTGCCAGGAAGTTACTTTCCTTAATCATCTGTAAGGCTATGAACCCTCTAAGCCAGGTACCAAGCTAGGCTTCCCAAGAGGGCTCTATAAGCACTGATTCTGTAAAGTCAACCATAGTTCTTTAAAAGTGTCTAGTTGAATTTGAATCAAATATCATTATCAAATCTCTGACATTCCACTCTAAGCCTCGGTTACATGACCAGTGTCTCCAATTATATTCTGTTTACAAGGAAGCCTGATTCTTATTGGACCTATGCAAAAAGTTATATGGCCATGTAAATAAAACATAAGATATATCAATTTCTGGAGGGATCAGGCAGGGAGAAAAAAACATAAATGTTCCTTTTGCATTTACAAAAGCACAGGATCTTCAATTTATGTGAATTATAGATAGCCTCAGAGAAAAAGAGAAAGAGGTTTTTTTTACTTCCAGAAAATTGAGCATCAAAGCATCAGCAATATTCTTTACGGAACTCGTAACCATCCCCCACTAGTTCTTTCAGTCCTGTGCAATTAATTCTTGTTTCAACCTTCTTGGGTTGACAGTCTAATGAATCCATCAGCTTTTCAATTAGAATTCTAAAAATCCTTACTCTGTCCAGTTATAGGGTCTCAAAGTTATTTAAGTTGTGTCATCACAAATTTGTTCTCAAAAGTACCCAACATAGTCATAGTCTTTACCATGTGTCTCTGATAAAATCCTTTTTTTTTTTTTTTTTTTTTTGAAGATGAAGCACTTTGGTCTCTGGCTGATCACAAGCACAATCATGGAAGTATCAGAGATCAGAGTAAAACAATCAAAAAAATCTACTAAAGATTTTAAATGACTAATACAAGTTTATTATAAAAATAAGGCATCTGACAAGGAAATTTGGTTGTTTCAGTAGCATGCACATTTTAAAAAACAACTTCTGACTGGTAACACTATACTGTTGTCTAATATAAGGCAAATCAACATAAGGACTCTGATAAATGAAAGTATCATGGGCAGCAAGGACTTTCTTAGGTCTCTCACAACTTCATACAATTTCTGAAATATTTATATTAGTAATATTTTACCCATGCAAATTTAACCCAGGGAAGATTAAGCATCTCTTCTGCTATAACACTTCCCATGCATCTAATGACATATCAAATAAACTTATTTATATTTAGCACCTTTCTTTTTACAACGTGACAAATTCTTTGTGAATTTTCAGAGACCCTCTAGGAAATATCAAAGACAATGTTTGGTACAAAAAATATTTGTGATTTGATTTTGGGAAAGAAAGTGACAAAAATTGTTAAATAGGATTACCAAAATGACAACAGAAGACATTAGAAGTAAATAAATGAGATAACATAATTGTAAAAAACAAAAACCATTAACTTGTCTTTAAAGTACAAAGACTTGACTTTGTTCTCCTAAATAATCAAGGACATGATAAAGTCAACATAAAGCAGAGGAAACTGTTTTTGATAAGACATAGAACCTTTGCCTTCCAGGAAGATTATTTAGAATGTAAAAAAAAAAAAAAAAAATTAAAAAAATTAAAATTAAAAAAGGCTTTTGAAACTCTTGTTAAGAGGAGACCAATAATCCAAGATAATTTTGTCATTTTAACAAAGAGAAAATCAAACACTAGTTTTTTATGAGTATAATATTTCGTGTTAAATCTTTCATATTTTAAAATCTTTGAAATAAACCCATCAAACCTTAGACAGCTTTGACGCTGGCAAATAAAATTTCCTTTCTGCAAACTCTCTACAACTCTCCATATCTATTCATATTCATATATATATATATATGTATTTTTTTTTTCCCTATACTTCCATCTTCCTTACTCTGGAATAAATAGTTATTTTACCTTAGGAAAACATTACCTTTTTTTTTTCCTTATCAAAAACATAACCTACATACTGTATATACTTAATTTATCATAAGTCTAAGATTTTAAATTACTAAAAAGTCTTGAAAACCATCTGTATGCTAATGAACTACAAACAGAATTACTGTTGATTTTTTTTTTTCAGAGTAAGTTCAATTTCATTATTTTCTGGGAATTTTAAGAATATTCGATTTATGCAACTGCTTAATTATCTATCAACTGATTCTAATAGAGCTCTTTGAAGGGATTGTATAATGAAATTTAGGAATACCACCATATGCATATACACATACATATATACACATGCAGACAAGACAAAAATAGCCTATAGCTTCAGTTCTAAAATTTTAGCTATGTTTCAGACGTAAACACAAAAGACAAAAATCCTCCAGTTTATATAAAGAAATTGACTCTTGTCCTTTCCCCTCTTCTACATTTTACCAGGAATGTTTTTCTGGAAGATGGGACAGGTTGATTTTGCCTGCTTCCCACCAATAATTATGGAGAAAACCTTTAAGAGTTTATTTGTCATTATGTATAACCTTGTGGAGAATATGGACTAAATTTCAGGCAAAAGACTAAGGAGAGACCAAGAAGCCCTCTGAGTGTCCCCACTTGTTTTACCCATCCAAGTGGGTAAAACATCTAGCTTGTTTTCCAGCCATTGTATTTCACCTCTCATGGTCGCTCTTCATATACTTGAGCCCATGGAGAGCCCTTAATAGAGAAAAAGGACTTAAACACAAATGACTGTAGGGAATTGAGGGGCGGAAGTGGCGATAGAAAGGTCTGGCAAGGGTGGATAAAGGGGTGTAGTAGGTAGAGGTATTGAAAGGGGTCAGAAATAAAGATTCAAGGGAGCTGAGGAAAAGATGGAAGATAGTACAAAGGAGGGAGGGAGAAGGGAGAAATGACAGTAAAGGAGAGGCTTAGATGAGCCAGTTCGGGCATATCCCAAGTTTCCCAAATATGCTATTTGAATTCTAAATTGCATTTGGTAAAGATTAACCATTACTGGAGATATTAGACTGAATTAGTGTTGGAACAGCAAAGCCTATAGTCATCAGAAGAGAAGTGAGGGTGCCTGAGAGAGGGAGTTACCTATCAGATGAACAGATAGCTAAGTCAATGGGGAAAAACAAAAAATAAACAATGACAACAACAACAAACTTTACAGAAGCTGGGGAAGAATTCCACTTGGTTAACTTCCTCACTAAATTCTTAGGACAGAGAGCTGAGGAAAGTCCTTAGGGAATATCTGGGGTCAAAGGAAAGGAGAGAATGCCTTACATGATCCCCAGGTGTGAGGAACCTAGGAAAAACAGACGAGCCCCAGAGAGGAGCAAAAAGAATAACAATTTCTTTGCATGAAAAATATCAAAATAATTCCTTACAATACTTCAACTGATGAGATCACTGCAACTCTGGTTCGAGAAGCAAATTCAGTGAAAGAGTTTCTCAAGTCTCCTAGCAGCAGAGGAGTTCAAAGGATTCTCAAGACACCGTAACCTGTGTGGGGTAGTGGGAATCCATAGGTAGAGCTTGATCTTGATTCACGTCATAGCACCCAAAACTGTGAAATAAAAAACAAACTCTAGACCAACATAAGTAGAGACTTTATTCGAAAGGTATATTGCAAAACAAGGGAAAGGGATTCTCGCAAAAATGGGACAGAGTCTATTGCAAGAGAGAATGTTCTGACCGAGAGATCTGCCAGCATCTCCAAGATGAAACAGAAAGGGGCTTTTGTTTCATAAAGGAGAATATTGAAGGCTAGTAAACTGGGTTTGGGGAAGTGAGATGGGCAAGGAGGTATGATTGGAAAGTAGGTCAGTGAATGTTTTATCCTGAAAGCCGGCCTATTCTGGAAAAGGTCTGTTAAGGAAATGTTGTTACCCTGGCTCAGGCTGAGGATGATTCAAAATTCAGGGTCATGAGGGATGGTAGAGAATCTTGACCAATGTTCAGGTGACAAGCATTTAGTTATGACTAATAGGTGGAGCCAAATCAATTCAGCTGTTCATTTATGAGACAATAAATGGGAATTTGTAAGTCTGTCTGGCCTTACCTTAGGTAAGAAAAGAGGATATTCATGAATTTTATCTAAATCGTATGGAGAATTGTGCTTGTTTACAGAACACCATGTCCAGGAACACAAAAAGGTGGGAGAGTTTCATTACCCATCGTGTTTTCTAGAATCACACGGCTAAAGTTCACATGGTCTCCCCCAACCCTGTTGACACAGATGTCATTACTCCTAAACCATCTACATTTGTTTTCTTCCCTCTGTCAAAGTGGGAACTTTAAATGTCCATTAGAATAAAGATAAATTTGACACTAAACTAGTAAAGAATAACTTACTTTTACTGAGTCAGGTACACCTTAAGGAAACTCCCTGTCATTAAATCTTACTGTATCCAGTCTAATTTGCCAAGGTTAAATTCAAGCAAGATCATTTTCTCATTCGTACATCCTGACTCGTGTTATATGGATCTCAGACATAAAAGCATTTGGGGAAAATGGGGGTTGGTGGTATCTTAAAACTGGAAAGAATAATTTGGATACAAAATAGCGTAAACAAATGGTTGGTACCTTTAAATTTGCTGTGGAGATACCACAAGTCCTGAGATGAAGTCAGATCACATTACAGTTAACACTCAAGAGAAAAGGTAGGTTGAGAAGGTAAGATAAAGGCAGGTCTAGTTTAGTTACAGAGGATGGGCAGAAATAAGATCAACACAATTTAATACTATAGGGTGATATTCAGTACATAATATAATATTTGCAAGAAAATCCTTTGGCCATGTAAGACGAAGAATTAAGTCCAGATGTTTAAATTGGGATGAAACCGCATATGGAAAGATTTAAGGATATAGGTAAACAGGAGAGTTAAGGATGTAAGCAAACAGGTGGGGAAAATTTGGATACAAAGAGGTAGATAGGAATCAGTAACTGGCAGGAGGACTATGGATAGGTTAAAGATTTGGAACAGATGGCACATCTCTATACAGTTGTCAAAGAATGACCATGACTTAGCCACTTTTTGGTGTTTAATTTTTGAGTTTTAATAATAATTATTGTTTTCAGAGGTAGTCAGTCTTTTTAGTTAATTCTGATTACAGAAAAGTAAAAACAGTAGAATATAAGAGAATATTTACAGTTCTCAAACTTCATTTTTTCGTATTATTTAGTTTTTTGCTTTTTATTTTTTAGATACTTATTCATGTATTCTCAAGTAATTGAAAGCTACATGATGATTTAACATACAGTATCAAGCAAGATTATTTGAATGCAGTGTGTTAACCAAATAGATAGTGGTTTGACCTTTTTTTTAAATTAAAATTAATTAGGGTGACATGGTTAGTGAAATTACATAGGTTTCAAGTGTACAAGTCTATACTATGTGTTCACCACTCAGAGTCAGTTCTCCTTCCATCACCATTTGTTTGACCCTGTTTACCCTTTTCTACCCCTTACCCTCTGGTAACCACTAAACTATTGTCTGTGTCTATGAGTTTTTGTTTCTTTATTTGTTTTTCTTGTTACTTTGTTGCTTTCAGTTTTGTATTCCACATATCAGTGAAGTCATATGGTTTGCAATTTTTTCTGTCTGACTTGTTTCACTCAGCATCCATCTCAAGATCCATCCATGTTGTTACAAATGGCACTGTTTCATCTTATGGCAGAGTAGTATTCCATTGTGTATATACAGAGGGTGCCAAAAAAATGTATACACATTTTAAGAAAGGGAAAAACTATATTAAAATTATGCTGATGGTAACCACTTTGAACACCTCTTGTAATTGCAGAAGTCAAACGTGACTTGTATTCATCTTTGTTATCGGTATATTTTGAGAATTACAATTTTAATAGTTTGTTCCTTTCTTAAAATATGTATACATTTTTGGGGGCACACTTTGTATGCCACATCTTCTTTATCCCATCATCTGTCAAAGGACACTTTGGTTGTTTCCATATCTTGGCCACGGTAAGTAAAGCTGCAATGAACATTGGAGCACACACATCTTTACCAATAAATGTTTTCAGATTTTGGGGATATATACCCAGGAGAGGGATTGCTGGTCATATGGTAATTCTATTCTTAATTTTTTGAGGAACCTCCACACTACCTTCCATAGCGACTGCAACAATCTGCATTTCCACCAACAGTGTGGGAAGATTCCTTTTTCTCCACAGCATCTCCAACACTTGTTATTATTTGTCTTGTTGATGATAACAATTGTAACTGGTGTGAAGTGATATCTCATTGTCGTTTGGATTTGCATTTTAGATTAGTGATGTTGAACATCTTTTCATATGTCTATTGGCCATCTGTATGTCCTCTTTGGAGAAATGTCTATTCAGGTCCTCCGTCCATTTTTTAATTGGAGTGTTTGTCTTTTTGTTGTTGAGTTGTATGAGTTCCTAATATATTTTGGATATTAATCCCTTATTGGAGGTGTTGTTTGGAAATATCTTCTCTCATTTGGTTAGTTGCCTCTTTATTTTGTTGATGGTTTCTTTTGCTGTGCAGAAGCTTTTTAGTTTGATATAGTCCCATTCATTTATTTTAGCTTTTACTTCCCTTGCCTTTGAAGTCAAATTCATAAATGTTCTTTGAACCCAAGATCCGTAAGTTTAGTACCTATGTTTTCTTCTATGCATTTTATTGTTTCAGGTCTTATGTTTAGGTCTTTGATCCATTTGAGCTAATTTTGGTACATGGTGACAGATAGCAATCTGGTTTCATTCTTTTGCATGAATTTTGCATGTGGGTTTTCAACTCTCACAGCACCATTTATTGAAGAGGCTTTCTTTTCTCCATTGTATGTTTTTTGTGTCTTTGTCAAAAATTATCTGTCCATATTTATGTGGGTTTATTTCTGGGTTCTCAATTCTATTCCATTGATCTGTGTGTCTGTTTTTCTGCCAATACCATACTGTTTTTGAGTATTATTGCCCTGTAGTACAAGCTAAAGTTAGGGAGTGTAATACCTCCAGCATTGCTGTTTTTTTCTTAGGATTGCTTTGACTATTCAGGTCTTTTGTGGCTCCATACAAATCTGATTATTTTTTTGTCTATTTCTTTAAAAAAAACGCCATTGGGATTTTGATGGGATTGCATTAAATCTGTGTATTGCTTTGGGTAATATGGCCATTTTAACTATGTGATTCTTCCTCATTAAATCCTAGCAAGAAAATTTACAAGAGAAATTTAACATAAATTTACTAAGCATCTTCAATCTGTCATTTATTGTTAAAGAATGTTGAGTAAAGATAAGTCCTTAGAAAAAGGACCTTGTCTCCAGTAGTTTGCTGTTTAGTATGTAGCATTGTGTCTCTTTTACTTTGTTTTCGCAAAGTATCTATCATCCTCATAACCCCTCAAAAAAATTCTCTGAAAAAAAAAAGCTATTTATTTTTTACTTTTATTATTGCAAATTGTTGTTATTGTTGTTTAGAATAATACTATCAGACCAGCCTTTGTAATGTTTTACAAAAATGTGACTTGATATATTACTTTTACATGGGGGAATTCGATGGCCAGAACAAGAGTTAGGGAGAAAACAGCAACAGTGTAATCTATCCTGAACTATTCCTCGCCTGGGGAAAAACACGCCCTGGTTTCTATTCCTCAGTTTTCTGGCAGCTTATATAAGTAGTCACGGTACTGCTTGTCTACCACCTACTGGAGAAAGGGGGAATCTAAAGGAAGGGATGGGGTAATAGGATTCCAGAGCACACCCAGGAGACTATAGAGTGACTGCTGTCATATACACAAGGCTCTCCTTTATTGAAGGCATGGGGCCTTAAGCAGACGGTTATTTAAACCCCAAAGCATAAGTGAAACTGTCGGAAATGGAAAAATCCAATAAGCCAAAAGGCTGAGTTAACCTGCCTGGTGGAGTGCAGAAAGCGGCTGCTCTTGGCAGAAGCAGTGAATTCTGGGCTTTATGTCAGTGTTATAAATTTTACTTCCCTTTTAATATCTCTATCAAATCCTTGCCCCAGATAAATCGTAAATCAATTGACCAAGGTAATTTACTTATCCTGAGTCAGATGTTTGTGTATGGTAATTTTGCCTCCAGAAAAGGAAAACAGCCTGTGTGTGGTTTCCTAACCATTTGGCAGGCAGGAGAAAAACATCAGGTCACTGGCTAATAATGCAGATGCAGCAGGAAATGTGGGGCAGCAATTTAGAGGAGGCAGGAAAAAAGGGACAAGGAGCTTTAGCCTCCCAGTGGGAAAGAAAGGTTGCTGGATTGGAAGGACTTTCTCTGAGGATTAATAGAATTTGTTCTGATGACAAGCAGGTCACAGTAATTATCCCCACCTCTTTGTAGGCTTTTCAATTACCAGGACCCTCCTGTGGCAGCTTATGGAGAAAAGTTGGCATAAAAATTAAGGTACCGATTATTATAACGAGATAAATATAGGGATAACAATTGTGTTTAATTAAAGGCTGTGGTATAGTGGCCCAAAATAAACCACAAAGAAAATCAATACACAAAGCTCTTATACAGATGTCTCCACTTGCATTCAGAAAGATGGAATGTGGTCGTTTTGGACAAATCAGAACTCTTCAGAGGCAAAGTAAGCGCCATGCCCATGAAAGTAAATACAAGAAGTGATGACAATTTTAAATGGCAAGCAAAGATATCTGAAACTTTGTATTCTTAATTTGGGTCTTTTTATCAACTCTGATATCGTTTTAGTTAGAAAAGTTATTTTAGTTAGAAGGCAAGAACTTGGACCATTTTGTTCATTGACAGCTCTAACATTTGCATTATTTCTAAATTCACAGGGACTCATGAAACATTTTTGAATGAATGGATGAATGGATAGATATAATAGATGAGTAAATGAATTTAAGCAATAAATAATCACACTGGTAAAAGTTCCCTTGAAAGTCCTGGAATATGAATATAGGAGATACCATCAAATTAAGCCTAGAAACTACATTGCTAGCTGTTGTTTTTCTAATGATTTACTTTTAATAATAAAACATTAAAATATACATGACTATGTAGCTTGTTTTACATTAATTACACAAAATACTTTATGAACATGATAAGATACATGACTATGTAAGTTGTTTTACATTAATTACACAAAATACTTTATGAACATGATAAGATAAATGATTTTTTCACATCTGTACACTTGTCTGACTCTCCTCCCCTTCTATCTTAGTTCTTTTCATTTCCACTTGCTCACACTCTAGTTAGTCTATTTACTTTGCCTCTTTCATTTCTTTCTTTCTTTTTTTTTTTTTTTCTGTTTTATTCACTCCTTTACATCCGTATTCCATCTTTCCCCGTTTTATTCAGGACTGCATTAAAAGTTTTTCCTGGGCAAGAAAACATACCATTTTACTCACTCTTCTTCCAAATGCCCAAAACCTCTTGTTGTGTTTTTGACCTGGTGACATTCCATTCCTCTCGTTGTTCTTTTCTCTTCATGGTTTTCCTACTTATGCTAGAGGGTGTGACAAAATTTCATTTTTTTCTAAACAAATTTCACAAGTCCCATCAGAGAGAATTTCCTTCCTTTGAGCCTTTGTCATATTGTGAAAAATCTCTATTCTAACACCTATTATAAATCATTTATATTTATTCCTGTGCCTCTTTTCTGCTTATAATTTCCTAAGACTAACGGTAATAACGCACTTGTCTTCGTATCCATAGTTTCTGGCACACGGTAAGTGTTCAAGATTTGAATAGGTGAATGAAAACATCGGGGGATTAAGAAAGTTGAGATTTGGTAGAAATAATATACTTTATATTAATATTCACTTACTCAAAAATCTAGAAGCGTCACTCTCTTTTTATAATGTTAAAGAAATTAAAATTTGAATGACTTATTTAAATGCTAAATAAAGAAATATAGGAATAATTTGCAAAAATGTAAATGAAACAAATCTAAAGATGACATCTTTTCTTCCTTTTTTCCTAACTTGTACCACTTGTTCATGTAAATATATACATATAATGTAACTGAAATCTACATATGAAAGGCTTCATAGAAAAGGAAATAATGCTTCCACATTTTTAATTGTGAATATGTGTATGTAATGTGATCGATTAAGTCGAATCCTGACTAGAATTTATTATACTGCATAGCATTATCCTCTTTTTCTATTCATTTCATCTTCTCTTGTATTTTCTGAAACCATTTCGTTCAGTGCCCGTGCATCTGATTGGACTGTAAAACATGAAGTGTAGCTTCAAAACACAGCTGGAACCAATGCCATTCTTTAGCCAGCTGGCATAAGCCATTGCTATAGAAAGCAGCTGACTTCTGTTTTGATAGAGTAAGCATTCCAACGTGCACTGCTTGTAATCCACTCACCATCCAGCAAACAAATTAGTCTAAAAAAGAAATATATCAGCCATTGAGAGGAATGGGATTGATTGATAAAGGGACTATCACTCCCTGCTGCTTATGGTACATAGCGTACTTCTGATGCTTTTAGCACAGCAGTTTACACCATTGGTAGTATTTTCATCCCCGGGCAATAGATCAGTAAAAAAAAAAAAAAAACCTTGAAATTGTTTAGGACTCAAGGAAGAGGAGGGTAGGAAAAAACAAAACAAAATCCTCAATCTATTTTGTCTATCTATCTATCTATCTATCTATCTATCTATCTATCTATCTATCTATCATCTATCTATCTATCTATCTATCTAATCTATCTCTCTATCTTCTCCATATATTCCTGACCATCCTACTATTCACCCATACATCTATCTCTTCACTTACCCAGCTAAGCCTCTCTCTCATCTATCTGTTACCTATCTAAATTCTGTTAGACTATCCATAATACTGTCTGTCCATTTATTTATCCAATTCTCTTCCATCTCTCCATGTATCAGTCTATCTCTCATATTTCCATCTATCGAACTGTCCACCTATCCATCCATTCATCTGCCCATTATCTATCATCTATCTATCTATCTATCTATCTATCTATCTATCTATCTATCTATCGATCTATGTATCATTTATCTATCTCACCCTAACCCACCCCATAATATCATGAATAGGTTTTCATTCAACCTTTGCTTAAATTTCTCCAGGAACAAAAACTCACCAGTCTCTCTGGTAGCCAATTCTCTAGTTGTCTACATCTAGTTACTTTTTACTAAGAGTAAAGAGACTTAAGAGCATTTTTTATGATTTTTCATTCATTAGTCATGGCTTTGTTCTCCAGAGCAGGAAAAAAATGAGTGTACTACCCTTTCCTGCTGAAAAATCTCCAGATTTTTAAAGAAAGCTAATATATATTTTCTTTTTTTAATTCAACCCTTTTTTTCACTCTTGTAAATAAACTCTACTTCCCAGGATGCAGTCTTTTGATGTTGTACTACAATAATTCTTTCCTGCCCACCTACAAACTCATCACTCTCCCTTTTATTTAAATTACTGTGTCAGATTTAGAAACAAAGAAATCTTAGAACTGTGGCTAATGTTGGATTGCTTCCCTAAATATTGACACTAACATATGATTAACAAGCTTGAAAATGCCCTTTTTCACTTACCCACTTGTATTATTTGTTTATTGCTGTTTAATAAATTATTACAATTTTAGCAGCTTAAACAAGCTTACAATTATCATCTCATTGTTTCTGTGAGTCAGAAATCTAGGCTCAGCTTAGCTGGGCTCTTCGCTTAGGACATCGCAAGGATGCAATAAGTGTCATCCAAGCTGTGTTCTTATATGGGGAACTTGACGGGGAAGGAGCGTTTCCAAACTCACTCAGGTTGTTGGCAGAATTTATTTCCATGTGGCTGTAGAACTGCCTGGCCTCTTGATGGCTGAGGGCTGGAGGCTTCCCTCAGGTCCCAGAGGCTGCCCTCAGCAACTTGCCCTGTGAGCTTACTAACGTGGAGGTTTACTTCTTCAAAGCCAGCAAAAGAGTGAGTGAGCTGACAAGATGAAGTCTTCTGTAAGGTAATATAATCATAGGAGTGACATCCCATCACCTTTGCCATATTCTATTAGTTACAAACAAGTCACGGATGTTACCATTCAAAACAAACAAACAAACAAAAAAAAAAAAAGAAAAGAAACGTGGTCACCAGGAGGCAGGGATCATAGGTGCCCTCTTCCAGTCTTTCTCGAAACACATAATTAATCAAAACAGTGTCAAGTAATATAGCATCAGAGTATATGATAGATGTTTATTTGTAGTGTTTCTTAGAACTTTTTTGTAAACAAAAGTGCCACGAGGCTTCTCCATTTCCTTAGGAGTGGGACTGAATCCTGGTAGATATGGTGGATTAAATCAGTTACCTTAAATCTTCAAACTTCTCTGTATCCAGCCCTTTTTCCATACAAATGTTTCAGTGCCTCTTCACTGAGCAGTGCTTACTTTTCTAATTCCTTGAATCTAAGTTCAAAATGTTACCGGTTACAGTAATATTAGGAGGCTGCCATAACAAAACACCACAAATTTGGTGGCTTAACACAATAGGAATTTATTCTCTTGAGTTCTGGATGGCGGATGCCCAAGATCAAAGTGTCGGCAGGGTCATGCTGCCTTTCAGAAGCTCTGGGGAAGAACCCTTCCTGGCCTCTTGCAGGTTTAGTGGCTTCAAGCACTCCTTGACTGTTTATCCATAACTCCAGCTCTGCTTCTGTCTTCCCATGATCCTCTCCTCTGTCTTTGTGTCCATTCCTCTTCTCTCTGTTTTAAGTACCCTTGTCACTGGGTTTAGGACCCACTACAATAATCCAGGACCATCTTTCTTGAGTTCCTCAACTTAATTACATCTGCAAGATGCCTCTTTTAAATAAGCTCAGGGTAGCAGGTTCTGGGACATGGACATATCTTTTTAGAGACCACTATCCAACCTGCTACATCTGCTTTGACCAATGAGAGGTACCAGGTGATCTGCAAACAGCACTTGTGAAACTGGGCATTCTCTCTTGTACGTCTGTCATCTCCATGAAAAGTACATGCTTGAGCTAGTCTTCCGGTCAAAGGAGGAGGATAACATGTTGATGCTCCAGATGTGGTGTCCAGCCAAACCCAGGCTAGAACCAAACCCCAGCTTACTTGTAGATGCAAGATAGAGTCCAGCGAGGCTCAGTAAAACAAACTAACTAAGCCCAGCCAGAATCATATACACGCTTACAAATATGCAAGACAGAAATATTTACTATTGTATGCCACTGTAGTTCTGTGGTTGCTTGTCAGGCAACAATTAACTACATTGTATTTTTAATGCCTTTTAGCATCTTTAGGACCTGTACCATATGTTCCTCTAAACTCCAGGAATAGAAGTTTTCACTTCTGGCTCTCGCATTATCTCTGAGCAAAAGTTGTTCCCAGAAAAGTATCTGCCATGATTAATTCATGCTAATATGAAAATTTAAGTCATCTAAACTTGTCTCAGGGTTATTTAATTTATCACTAATAAGATAATAGCTGGGAGGCAGATACTATTAACATGTCAGTTTTAACCCACAAGAACACTGAGGCACAGATAATTGAGGTAAATTGCCGAGAGTCCCAGTAAGTAAGCAGTGAAGATTTTTAATCCAGAGAACCTAAGCTCCAGAGACTCTGCTCTTGCCTTATGCTCTGCCATACCCATGATGATAGAATGAAATCCTGCCCCTTTACTCAGGCATGCCAAGCATCAGTGATAGAGGACAGATGGAGGAAGGCTATTTTGGGAAGGAATTCCTGAAATACAGAATTTGAAATACTTTTATAAGACCTATGGGAAAGCTGAGGGTCTATATTTCTTTTATAGTTCTTATGTCTGTCCAGTCAAGCCCTCTAAATACTAAGGCAAGAATGTACCTTTTATTATTAGCCACATGTGTCATGATTTTCCAGTGAATATTCTTGTAGTCCAAAACCCTTTTAAAGAATGTATAATACATTTTATGTTCCATAAGCAATGAGTCCTATACTAGTTTAAATTTCTCCCCACACAGCGCTGCTGATATGTATAAATATTGCCTAATCTCGCCTTATAGAGTGCATAGCATGCCACTGGCATTTATTGATTTTTCCATTTATTTAGGCTCACAGTGCATATTAATACAAATTTAACACTAATGCACAATCCACATTCTTTGCAATATATGTAGGCTAGAATTTTAATGAAGGGATTACATTTTTAATATTCAAAGTATGCATTATATATGCTAGGGAAGAATAGAGCAATTCTAATATGTTTTGACAAAATTATTATGTAATGTAAGGATAAAAGGAGAGGCCTTGGACATGGATCCAGTATTTTTCCTACTGGCTCCAGTATTTACTTCCTGTGCGACTTTAAGCTTGTTACTCAATTTCTTTTAACCACAATATTATTTTCTCTAAATACATATAATAACCCATGTTAATGGTTATGAATATAAATTATTTTCATCACCCGAAGAAAGGGTTGGCTTTTATAGCAAAAGCTCTCATGTATTTTGCCTCTTTCTCTTCCGAAATCACGGTGCTGTATTTACTGTTGTTCTCTTGCTGACTGTGATATAATGCTTCTTCTACTATATTCCTTATTTTAAATTACAAATAAAGATACCAGCCTTATTATTATGTTCATGATCCTAGACTATAAGGACAGAGATACTATCATTTACTTTCCAAACTGATTCTAAATCTTCCCTTTGAAGATTTTTCTAGACTGGGTTAGTCTTCAGTTGTAACACTTCTTGGATTACATTTTATTTTTGTCTATGTGTGATTTCCTTATAAAATTTATATACTTTTTTATCCTTTAAAAAAAAATCCATGGGCTAAGAAGTACTTACGTAATAAGGATTCTGTTAGGAAACTAAATTATATAGAATTTTTAATTCAGCAGTTCTCAAAGTTTTTCCTCTGAGGATCCCTTCACATAGTTAAAAAATAAATACTTTACGTACTTAAAAAAACAACAACACATATTTTAAAAAGGTGAGGACCACAAAAAGTTTTTGTTTATGTGGGTTAAATCTGTCACTATTTACTGTATTAAAATGGAAACTGATTAATTATTTAAATTAATCAATTTTATTGATTAATAGAATTTAATTAATTTGAAATAAATCAAATTTAATTGATTAATTTGAAGTAAATAATAATAAATCCATTACGTTATATATTTTTTAAGAAAACGTCATTTTTTCAAAAATAAAATATAAATTGAAAATAATTGTTTCATTTTACATTTTTGCAAATTACCTTATTGTCTTAATTAATTGAAGACAGCTGGATTGCCATACATGCTTCTGCATTTAATCTGTTTCAGTATTTTGTTTTGGTTGAAATATTTGAAGAAACTCCATCGTTGCATAAAAAATTAATTTCCATTATTTCATATTTGCCTTATCCTAGGCAGCATATTGGCTTGATCAGGGGTAACAAAAAAACTCCATTTCCATAACATCTACTTGTTACTGGTTCTGTCTTTATTGAGTCACTTCTTGTCCCCACTGTATAGCAGCAATCTAGTTTCCCCTTGATAATCAAGATAGTTATGGGCAGAATGTTTGTGGCCTGAATAAGCAGATGAAGAAACTAGAGCTCTCTCTGCCATGTGATGATACAGCAAGAAGGAAGCTGTATATAAACAAGAAAGAGATCCCTCACCAAGAATCCAGCCATGCTGGTACCTTGATCTCAGTATCCCCAGCCTCCAGAACTGGGAAATAAACATTTGTTTTTTAAGCCATCTAATCTCTGATATTCTGTTATGGCAGCCCAAGCTAACTAAAACATCAATCAATCACTCTGGCCAGAAAGGTAACTCCCTTATTTGCATTTTTGATGCATGAGAAGCACAATGTATCAAGGAGGTAGTTTTAACAACCACCTTAATGAAATCATGGCTGTATTCCCTAGTGGAAGCTTTTCTTTCTTGGGAAGTAAAATCTCCAAACTCACTAGGTTATGAGAGAGGAAGGCAAAACAGTAATAAAACAAAAAAACAAGAACATAAATAGATTATTATGTATAATTTAGGCCACTCCTACCTTCACTTCTTGGTACCCATCCCCTTAAATTCTAAGGAAAAAGTGCCATGTATTGGTTGCTGGCTTAAAATATATATCATATTGTGCTGGATAGCACCCCATCCTTTCAAACTGATAGTGTCATAACTGAGCTTTCAATAGTCCATTCCATTCTTCTCTCAGGTCAGCTCTTCCTGAGTGTGAGGTACATGGTAAAACTAATTGTATGGGTATGGGCCCACTTCGTCAATAATATCATGGTAAAATGAGTTTCCTTGGCAGACGCAATATTGTGTAGGGTTAGCATGGTAATGAATGAAACTATCTATAAGTTTGTACCTGATAATAGTAGCAGAATTGTTTAAGACATGGAAAGAAAAAAAAAACATACTCAGATTAGTTATTCTCAAGAGGATGAATGTCTGCCTCATCAATGAATAGAGGAGTATAATGTAGTCATTTTTTCCAAGTGTTTAACAGGTCTAACTGGGTAGTGGTGCAAAATCAGAAACTCCATATTGCTCTTTGTCATTTGCAAGTTTGGCACTCAGCAAAGAGGGTAGTAGTCACACTAGTCTTGATTAAGTGAAATGAATCTTTTTGAAATCATGCCGACTTTCTAACCTGTTAAAGGTAAGGCTACTTTATACATAGGTTCATTGAGCAAGCTCCAGGGTTGATGGATAAAGACAATTGGTGTACAGAGGATTGTTGATCTTGTCTAACTCATTATTAAAAGTGGAAGACCTCAGTTGTTGCCTTTTCCCAGAAGTCCACGTATATACCTCTTTTCCAGACCTCGTTGTTACCAACCTGTAAGGTTTATTCAAAATAAATCACTGAGTGGCTATGCAGTTTATTTAACTATTACCCATAAGGTGGTATAAATCCATTCCTTAGTCCATCTTTTCTTCCAATCAAAGTGAAAAACAACATGTTCTGTGTTTAAGTTTTACTTTAAGGGAAAAGTTCTCTCCACTACTGTCACTCAGTATGCCATACAGAAGCATCTGCAACTCCGTGTTTGTTGGTTTGTTTGCATGTTTTCTTTTTCTGTTAAGAGGAAGAAGCTCTTAGTGTTGGTTTAGAAGGAGGTTGCAAAATATCAGGACTAATTACTGTATAGTTTGAGGTGCCTACTTATGAATCTTCATTGTGCCTCTTTGACCTGCTTGAGCCTGGTGTCATATAAACTTTTCTTTACTGATACAATGCTGTGTAGCATAAGTCCGATTTAATGATTTGATGCATTGTATACCACCCAGTTTGGTATACCAACGTACTTGGTGCCCTAGATGAAGCACTGAATTTCTATCATAGCACAATTATAAGTCCTGGGCTATAATTATTGGCAGATAAAGATAGTTATTGGCAGAAAAGGACATGGCTTTAGCCCCACATTCTACGAATACGTACTATGATTTTCCCAGTGGGGCTTCAGAAAGGCTCCGTATAGCATCCTCATCTGCCATGGATTCTTCAAGGACCATTTTGTTGGCTGTAAGTACAAGGGCAAAACAGTTTGTGTCACAGAATGGACCTGCTGTGGAGTCTTTCTTTATTCAAAACTGATATCTTCATGGATTACCTGGTAGATAATTCAAAGAACCTCATCCGAATGTGTTATGTGTTACATACAAAATCCAAACATGCCCTCCACACCTCTTTGTTAGTGATGGGTGGAGCTACATGCAGCAGTTTGTCTTTTACTTTAGAAAGAATCTTCTGAGAGACCATTGAACTCCTAGAAAAGTTAACAATAATGCTTTCATGTAAAATTTTATGTTTTGATTCCCCATTCTCCAGAATTCATGTGTCTTATTAAGATATTTAGGGTACTTGCTTCTCCTGCCTGCAGGGGTATTCAGGTAACTGAGGTCTCTGCAGATTACATTATGAAAAAGAGCAGAGACTTGTCATAGCTTTCGATAAAGGGGTAATATCCTCCCTGCTCAAAGAAGCATGCTTCCAACTTTCCTTACTGAATGAATTGGAAACAGGAACAAGCAAACAAAAAAAGCATTTCCCAGATAAGTTACTTTGTGCCAGCTACCAGGGAATGTGCTATTTCTTTTCAGTAAAGGTATAAGCATCTTGACCTTCAGTGATGGGTAATACTATCTTATCACATTTATGGTAATGCACACAGTTCCTCTCCAGGAGTAATCAAACATTTTCACCAGCCAAAGGCGAAAGAGTACCAACCAACCTTGACCTATCACAATTTTGAAAATAGCGGTATAATCTACATTTTTCTATTGTAAGTGGTATTGATTTTATTTTTGCTTACTATTTTGGTGAAAATAGGGTATAAAATGCGTAATATTCTGATGACTTCTATTTGATCTTATCTTAACAAGGGTCAGGGAACAATTGAAAGACTCTTGCTAGTTGTTCAGTGTGGCTTTTTAAATTACTCATTCAACAGTCCAGGCTCTAACTACAGGATGGATTACTGGACCATTTACAAGCTGACTTCTGGCAGTTCCACTCTGCATGGTAGATCCCAAATGTTGGTAGAGCCCAACATTTTTTCATAACTCATAATAAATAATCTTAGTAGATCTTTATGTTTTATGTTGCCCAGATGCCTAATCACTGTATAAATGGCCAAAGTGCTTCTAGAGAAAGTTTGGAGGAAATATCAATGTACATATCTGTGGCTAAGTTTTAGGTCTTTCTTAAAAGGAGCCCTTCCACCTTCCTCAGTATGTCCCATGTCTGTGAATTGACTTCAGTCTGAATATTGTGCGAGAAGCTTTGAACCTTTCTTTTGGAGCCTAAAGTCAGATTGCCGCCCACCAGACATAAATTTCCCATTCATAAATATTAAATAGCATATTAATCGGTTGCTCATCTATTTCTAGGGACCTTCTGATCCATCGGCATCTTTAGTAAAGCCTAGTTGTTTCAAATAATTGATTAAAACTCGGTCCATGAGTCTTATTGGGCAGTTACTCCTATCCAATTTCTGTCCATTCAGCACTACCAAATGGCCTTCATTCAGAGATGCCATTATTCCTTTTGAAAACCAGGGATCTCAATTTCAAGATATCATTGCCCATGTTTATCTCTGGCTTACAGAGGAGACTCACTATGGATCTTTTCATAGATGCTGGTATTCCCCACCAAAAAACAAAACAAAACAAAAACATAAAACAAACAAACAAAGAAACAAAGTGTATTTCTTAACTTTTGGAACACTCAGGTCAGTTCCAACATGCCCCTCTCAGTCAGCCTTTGAATCCCTTCCTGTATAGTATACCAAGAAGTATAGCCTATTCGCCTCATTAATTGTAGGTCACTATTTTCCCCAGGCTTCAATATGCTAAAGTCAAACTTTTAAGTACATTTTCGAGCTCTTGGACCAACATGTTAAATGTCGGATACTGGATTAAAACCACTTTTGTTGATAAATATGGTCCTGTCAGATTTAATACCCTGAGAGGTGGTAAAATCTTGCAGTTTATTTGGTGTATAGCCTATCTTCTTCTGTAGAGATTGCATTTCTGAAGTTTGGATCCAGAGGCACTGACAAATAGGGGAGGGGTATCTTTAGGAAAATAAGCATTCTCCTGCAAGCAACAGCCCCAAGTCAAGTAATTAATGGGTTTTTAATAAAAAGAAATGCTAGATTCCTTAGATAGTAGAAGAAGAATTTCTTCTACTGAAAATGGATTTCAAAAATAATTTAGGGACAGATTTCCAATATTGTTTGTATGTACCAAAATGCGCCCAAACAAAGTCTTCGCATCCCACTTAGTGTGAAACCAACCTCATTTTGAAATTACTTTAAAAATGAATCTTCTAGGGGGAATCCATGGAACATGCAAATTTTTAGATCTTCATTATGGCCTGATTTTAAAAAGGGTCTCCTTGTATTTACTGGGCTCTTTTCCTCCTAGTGCTCAAGTAAGTAGCATATGAGGAGCTTATGAAAGATGATTAAGTCTGTCAAGCAATGAGAGCATCACAAAAAATAAGAAATGCTTTCAATGAAAGCGTGGTACCTAGTCCTGTCTGTCTACTCCATACACTCACTAAAGAAATATGGCAGCAAGTGTCCACGGCAATCAAAAATCACTAGCCCTAACTCTTTTAGAAAGGAAAAGAAATGTATATATGAGTGACTACTGTAGAAGCATGGAGAATAGAGGGTAATAAGACTGACACACCAGAAATAAAAGAAATCATAGTTCTAAGGATAAGATTTGTTTTGAGCCACAGTGCTCTATTGTTGGAAGAGTAATAGATGGTTCTTGCTGTTGTGAGCTAGAATTGGTGCAAGTAGCCTTAATCAGGTATATTTTGATCAAATATCTCACATGTCATGAGTGAGAGTTTTTCTTCATTTCTTTATTAAGTCATTTAATAACTAATAACCAAGGGTCTACTCTTTGCTAAGCATTACCCTGGGTGTAGGAATAAAACAATGAAAAATTACTCAGAGTCTCATTCTTCATAGAACTGAGGTTAAGTAAAAGGAAAACTATAGTTTTATTTAGCAAATATAATAAATTAAAATCTATTCCTGTGAGATTATAAATCATGTTAGCTCTAGTAAGGAATAGTTCAAATTCAATGATAACCCGAATAAGTTGATTTAGATATTTTTTTCTACTAGAAGAATCAAGGCAGTAGCCCTGGTTTCTTTCTTTTCAAAAATTGATTCAGTCCCCTCTTGAGCTGATTTATACCACTCTGCTTTTATTATTGAATTTGGCAGTTTGTTACTTATTTCAACTACTCTTTTGTGTAATGAAATTCTTTTGAATTGCCTATAGGCTATGCTTGTACTTAATTTCAATGCATGAACTTGTATTTTTAAATGAGTTACTCCTTCAAACAGCAGATTTTTTTGCCTCTTCTTCAACTTTTTTTTTTTTTTTTTTTGTATTTCTGCAGGATCTCACATATTAACCTCCTTTATTTCTAAGAAGTTGCAGGCCTTCAAAGAGTGGGGTTTAAGCACGCAATTAAGAGCAATGAAGCACAAAATTGTTCATGTAAGAAATACCATCATTTTCCTCGTGCGTCTGAAAATAAGGGATTGATGCTGTCCAATCATGAGCGGTAGGATGAGGGCACACAGTCATGTACAACCTATCATTATGTTTTAACCAATTTAGCAGAGTTTCATACTCACAATTACAAACTCATAAACACCAACTTGCTGATGATATACCTTTCTCCTTACTACATATGCCTTTATTTGTTCTATGCTGTATCTATCCATACTCTATGTGTGACAATGTTTTTAAAGGGAGGTGAATAACATTTGGGAGCAGACTTTTAGATTTTCCAAGATGCAGTTAAAAACTGAGGGCTCTGGAGGAAAGTGGACAAGGAGCCCGTAAATCCTTTTCAATTCCTGGTCTCCTGTAATCTGTTTAAAGTCGGCCGGATTCAATAGCTGAACTGGGAGTAGAGCCCAGTCTACACTCCAGTCCACTAAACCAAGATATTTTTCCACATCAAACAGCTTCATCCTCAATTACTCTTCATTTAAATAGACAATTAAATATATTCTCATCCTCCATACCCAACATTTTCTGTATGTATTTTTTTGCCATTAGATGTTTATTGTCACAATTATGGAATTTTAGTGCCCACCTTTTGCCCTCTCTGTCTTGAAAAACTTTACTCTGTCTCACAAACAGCTCTATTCCTGACTCCTCTATGGTTTCTTTCTTCCTTTTGTGACATCTTTTAGACTGAATCAATGTTTTTAACTTTCTTTCTTTCTCATTCCTTTGTTTCCTCTATTCTTGTCTCAATGCATGAACTTGTGTTTTTAAATGAGTTACTCCTTCAAATGTAAGATTTTTTTTTCCTCTTCAGATTTTTTTTTTGTATTTCTGTGTTATATTGTATTTTTGTATTATATGCATTATGTCTGTCTTGGGTATTGTTACTCTTGCTGCTTTAAGAAGCATACTTAACATTCAAATACCTCCCTTACTAATAATAAAAGGATCTAGAAATAACTTTAAGTTCTATCAATTGCGAATTGGTTTAAATTTGCTCAGTTGTTCACCAATATTTTTCATCTATCCTTACTTTCTGTGATTCAGTCCACATCAGGGAATCATTTTCATTCTGCTTGAAATACATCCTTTAGAATTTCTGTTAGTGACCATTTATTGAGGCGAAACTTTGTTGGCTAATGTTTGTCTGAAAATGTTTATTCAACTCTCTTTTTTTAAAGGATAATTTTGCTTGGTATAAAGTTAACTTTCCAGAAATTTTCTTTTGATTCTTTAGAGATATATCACTGTTTTCCAACTTCCATTTTATTTTCTATAGAGAAGTTATTTATTTTTTAAGGTTTTTATTGAAATATAGCGAACATACAATATTATATTAGTTTCAGGTGTACCTCATAGTTATTCAACAGTACCCACCTGGCACTATACATAGTTATTACCATTTTATTGATTATGTTCCCTATGCTAAAGAAGTGATCGCCATGATAAGTCCAGCAACAATCTAACACTGTACCACGCTATTATATTATTGGCTGTATTTCCTATGCTGTATATTACATCCCCAAGACTTATTTGTTTTATACCTGGGACTTTGAGCCTCTTATTCTTCTTTATCTTTTACCCCCTTTTTAAATTTTTCAATTACAGTTGACATTCAATATTATTTTATATTAGTTTCAGGTGTACAGCATAGTGGTTAGACATTTATGTAATCTAGGAATTGATCACCCTGACTAGTCCCCACCTGGCACTATACATAGTTATTATCATATTATTGATTATATTCTCTATACTCTACTGCCCCTTGACTACTGTGTGACAACAAATTTGTGCTTCTTAATCCCTTCCTTTTTTTCACCCACCGCCAACCTCCCTCCCATCTGGTAACCATCAAAAGGTTCTCTGTATCTATGAGTTTGTTTTAGTTTCATTATTTTTTTGTTTATTTTGTTCTTTAGATTCCACTTATAAGTGAAATCATATGAGATTTGTCTTTCGCTGTCTGACTCACTATACTCTAGGTCCATCCGTGTTGTTGCTGATGGCATGATTTAATTCTTTCTAATGGCTGAGTAATATTCCATTGTATATATTTACCAACTCTTCTGTATCCATTCATCCATTTAGGGACACCCAAGTTGCCTTCAGATCTTGGCTATTGTAAATAATGCTGCAATGAACATATGGATGAGCACATCCCTTCGAAGTTGCATTTTTGTTTCTTCAGATAAATACCCAGAAGCTTACTAGGTCCTTCTTTGTCTTTTATTATAGTCTTTGCTTTAAAGTCAGTTTTGTCTGGTGTTAAGTATTGCTACCCCAGCTTTTGTTTGTTGATTTGTTTGTCTCCATTTTCATGAAATATCTCTTCCCATCCCCTTACTTTCAGTCTGTGTGTGTCTTTTGATGTGAAGTAAGTCTCTTGTTGGCAGCATATGGAGAAGTTATTTTAAATCTGTCATTCCTTTGTAGTTAATTTATCTTGTATTGGCTGCATTTGAAGTCATCTCATATTCTGTCATGTTCTGAGGTTTTCACCACACTGGAAAATTATGTAAAATAATGTATTTTTCCTTGTATCTCACTTGGAATTCATTTAGATTTTCTAGAGCTGAGCATTGGTACATTCAACATTTCTGGAGAATTTTTAGCCATTACCTCTTAATATAATGTCTTTCTCGTTACTTTTCTTTTCTCTTTCTGGAATGCTGATAGTATGTATGTTACAGCTCCTCATTCTAACTTCACATCCTAGGTAGGCCTGATCTAATTAGGTGAAGTCTTTAAAAGCAGGTCTCCAGTTCTGAGATGGAGGAAGTCAGAGGGACTAGAAGCAGCAAAGCACTTTCCCATTGACCTTGAAGCAGCACACTGCCATGTTCTGGAGAGAGCCACATGACAGGGAACAGCCAAAGCCCTATAGGAACCAAGGAGTCAGCCCTCTAGTCAAAAGAAATGAATTCTGCCGACACTCAGTGAGCTTGGAAAAAGACCCCAGTCCTCAGACGAGATTACAATCTGAGGCTGTACCCTCACTATCCAAACGAAGGACACATCTAAGAATTGCCCAGACTATTGACACACAGAAACTATGAAATAATTCATTTGTGCTTTTTGTGCTATGTTTGTGGTAACTGTTATGCAGCAATAGAAAACCAATATACTCATTAATTAATGAGGAAACCAATAACATGTCATAACTGATTCAAAGGATAATTCAAATAACATGTATATAGGTGATCAGGAATGTTGAAACGATTTTGCAAATAGATGTAAAACTGATCAATATCTGCAGGGTAGTGATCAACTACATCCACTGGATAAAACTCATTTGCATTTCCATGGACAAGTATCATCGACATTGCCATCACTGTTTTTCCTGCGACTTAAAGAGTTGTAGAGTTCAAAGACAATAACAGATACATAGAATCAGATAACCCAGAAAGATGCACTAGACAGGACACTCACTTATCAGTTTTGCTCATTGAAAGGTTTTTTCCATAAAATTTCCTGACCAAACAAAATAGGTATGTGATATTTAATCAACTTACTTCAAATTAATAAAAGAGTGCAGAAAGAGCAGGCATTTGGGAGTGTTACTCACATGGAAATTGTAATTATCACTAACACCATTCAAACAAATGAGTAATAGCTGCTTGAAGATCTACTAGGAATACTTACAAACAAGAGTCCTCAGAAAGAGGTGCCAGCAATGCTTCTGCCAAAGCAAGCCCTGTGTTGTTTAGCTATGCAGGGATGCTCTATCACACAGGGAAAATAATCTCCCAAATGTATTCAGTTCATTATCTGTTTCGTGGAACTTCTGTTTGAGAAGCTCAACAAACACCTTGCAGTGCAAAGACAATAGAGAAATGCTCTGTGTGTGGAAAGAGAAATTATACATGCACATATTTCACTGAGAAGGTATTTGCCAATAGATGTCAAATGTGAATAACTGACCCAATAATTATTGTAAAAATAAATCATCCTGCTCAATTCTCTGAGTATCGTCTAAAAGGCATATTCAGTTTTTTAAACTGAAAAGAGTTTTAAGTTTAAGAATTGCTTGCTTTCTCAGTAAATCTATTTGTTTTCTTGAGGATCCTTTGTTCGAATGGTTAATTTCTCAGCTACAACCTAGCTGTTTGATTTTTTTTTTCTTTTTTGATGAAATTCACTCTTGAAAAGGTTCATGGCTTTCCGAAGTGTGGGAGGGAAGATTGCAGTTTTGCATGCTCTGCAGCTTGGCAAGAAAGCATTACAATGTGGGATATATGCCATCACATGCTTTCTCTTATGTTTTCCTTCAGTTTGAGCCAAAAGGAAGGTTAGAGGTAGCAGTAGGCTATTTTCTGCTTGAACTATGAAACACAAAGAGCTGTTGCCAGAATTAGGATGTAGGAACTATTAAAGATATAGGTAAAAGCTGTGTCTAGCCTTTGATAAATCCAAGTGGCTAATTAAATGTTACTTGTATCCTATATCAGGAGTAGATGGAATAAATTTTTAGTTTGAAACACCTTTTTCAAGATTCAAATAATACTCATCTGGTGTTCAAGGATTCTCCTGGGATTCTGAAGAATCCTGGGGTTCAGTAAGAGGCCACAGGAGATACAGTGAGGGTCTGTGTTGATGTGTAGAGTTGACCACCTTTTTAATCCAAGAAACTCTGCTTATATAAGTTTTGCATACTGACGTTCTGCAAGGCTTAATTTGAAAAATAGGATCTGCTCCAGCATTTTGAAAATAATCACATTAGACTGAATTAGTTTTCCACTGGTAGGGAGCAAATTACCTAAAACTAACAATTTAAACCAACACCCATTTAATATCTCACAGTTATGTAGGTCATAAGTTTAGGTGGCGTCAACTAGGTTTTGTGCTTATGCTTGAAATCAAGGTGTCAGCCAGGCAGGGTTCTTAACTATAAACTCTTCAGAAGAATCAGCTTCCATACTCATTTAGGTCTTTAGGTTGCTGGTCAAAGTCAGCAGCCTTGTACCTGGGAAGAAGAAGAAGCAGGGGAGGAAGGAGAAGTTGGAGAAGGGGGGAAGGGGAGGAAAAAGGAAAGGGAGGACTGAAGTTCTTTATCTGTTTGCTGGCTCTTAACTACTGTGTTTCCCCGAAAATAAGACCTAGCCGGACAATCAACTCTAACACATCTTTTGGAGCAAAAATTTATATAAGACCTGGTCTAATTTTACTATAATATAAGACAAAGTATATAATATAATATAATAATTAATATAATATTGGGTATAATAATATAATATATAATATAATGTACTATAATACTGGGTCTTATATTAATTTTTGTTCCAAAAGACGCATTAGAGCTGATTGTCCCACTAGGTCTGATATTCAGGTAAACATGGTAGTAGGGGCTCCTGTCAGCTTCTACAGGCTGCTAGAATTCCTTATCCCATGGCACCTTTAAAAGCCATCAAGGATGAGTCAAATCCCTCCCATGCCTGGAAACTCTATCTTCTGCTACCAGCCAGGGAAAACTCTCTGTTCTTAAAGGGCTTGTTCATTAAATTAGGCTCACCTAGATTATCTCCCTATGTTAAGGTCAACTGTGCCATACTTGCATCATATAATCATGGAAGTGATAATATCATCATATTCACAGTCTGCAGAATTATGCTCAGAGATTTTAGGAATATTTTACGATTCTACCTAACACATTTGAGTTATAGTTGTAGTTGAAATGGTGTTTAGGGTACATGAGGGAGGGAGTATTTGATACACAATCACCTAGAATATCTGGAGGTTCTTTTAAGTGGCCCTTGGGATGGTATCTTCGTGGTAGAGAATGTTTAATAAAATAAATGTTTCGATGTGCTCTGTGTAAGCGGATGGCATGAAAGAAAGAAAAATAATTGGTCACTACTACATTAAAGAAAGTTCTTAGATTAATACAGAAATATGTGATGAGTTTTAATAAAGGCCAAGTTAATTTAAAAAAGAGAAAACACTCATATCAATATGTATATTTCTTTTAAAACTTATGAAATTTTCAAAATACTTAATGTTATACCTAAGTTAAAAATAAATCTGATTTGATTTTGTTTGTTCTTTCATTCATTTCCTCCTTACAGTATTAGAAATGTTGCTTACTATGCTAAATAAAAGTCAGTTATTGTAATAGTTTATTAAGGGAGATGAGAAAAAAATTATACATGATCGTTAGGTCATCCTGTTTGATGTATAAATTAACTGCTTTAAAAGAAATCTAGTTGAATAAATAAAATAGAACCTGGAAAGGGGGAGGATATATGAAGAAAAAAAGAATACGTAGACTGCGTTTTTTCAAATGTTCTCTTAAAAGTGTCAGGGGGAAGGTCAAGGTCAAGGTGTGCTGTCAATTTTGAATTAATCCAATATGCTCATGTCTTATACCCCCAAATTCTATATATTTATCTATATTTATATATCCTAATTAGTTGTTTTGATGCATAGAATTCTTAGTGAGATTTAAGAAATGTTTACTGCCAGTTCATTGATGTAAATATTGTGAGTGCTTTAATGCTTACCTTAGTGGAAAGGTTAGTACATATTGACAAATAAGACGAGAAACAGGGAAGACTTACTCAGCTAAGTGTAAAAAGGTCCAAAACTTAAAAATGAAAAAAATATATGTTAGTGACCTGTCAATGTGGGTTCAGCATTGGTAATAAATATACCCCTTTGGTGAGGGAAGTTGAAAATGGAGGGAGACTGTACATGTTTGGAGCAGGCCGTATGTAGGGTATCTCTGTACCTTCTTATCAGTTCTGCTTTGAATATGAAACTGCTCTAAAAATAATCCTTTAAAAAACTAGTGATGGAATATTTTAGAAGGCACATTATTTCAGGGTGTTAATAGATAATAGGCGATGCATAATAAAAATTATAGGATAATATTCTTTATTATTTAGTGACTATTTGAATTTTTTTTAAAAAAGGATATAACCTAGTTTTCAGATTTGAATGCAGATGAGAAAGACACCATCGAGCATCCTTGAATTTATGGGTTATTTTTCAGTATCTAGCTTTGGATTTTTAAAAGAATAAGAAAGTCAATCTGATCTTAAAATTCATATGATAATCAAGATATTAGTGGTATATATTAAATAGTTTCTGATTCTTGATTAGTTTTGTTTTCGCATCCCTTTACTTAATTTTGAAGATGGATATTTTTATACCATATCTCTTATTTCGTGGTATTCCATAATAGGCTTTTGTGTATATTGGTACAAAATATTTGATATAATATCAAATCAATATCATACAGAACTATACTGTAATTGGTATAATAAAAAATGGATATTGTTTGTATTTGTACAGATAATGCAAATAAAGTGATACTCCCACTTTAACTTTATCTGCATTCTCTCTCTTGCACTACTCCTTAAAAGGAAGTGGAGTTACGATTTATTCAACACCTTTTACTTGCCAAGCACTTTGCACTCTACTTAAGCCACTTAATTTCATGTAATTCTTACGTGATTTTATATTATGTGATTGTCACACACTCGAGTCAGTATTTATTAGTATAATCATTACACAGATGATGAGATTGAGGTTTGGGGATATAATTTGCCCAAAGTCACATATACAGTTAGTGGTGATTCTAGTATTCAATACAAGTATGCACATACAGTTACAGACCCTCTAACACAGCTATATTATGATTTGGCAATTCAATGACATCTGGTAAATAATTCATTCAAAACTATGGATAAATGGTAAAATAATAACTAGAATATAAATTTGATTGGTTTTCCCCTAGTTATCTTAAAGTTAAAAAATAAATAAAATGATTGAAAAGTTTCTGATAACCAGATATCTCAGCTGAGCTAAATAGTTTGCTTTGGAGGCAGATCTAGAAAGCCTAGGTATGTCTAACTGTATGGGACTGTCATAAGTAGACATATGCCACAAAGTATACTATAGCCATATACTTGTGAAATGCTCCTAGAAGTAACGCAATCTTCTGAAATTCATGATCCCCTGACCAACCCTTGAATCCCCAAACTACAACTGCACACACAAATAATATACCCATAGATATCCTAATTCCATTATGCACAAATTTATACCCCAAAAATAGAAATACCAAAATAATACAGTAATGCAAAAACACAGAGAAATGCAAATGTGCCCCTTATAAAGGTGCTCCTGTACAGATCAAACATGGGTCATAGAGTAAATGTGCACTGACACACAAAGATATGCCCACGCATGCTCTATATTAAAAATACATACTCAGAGTTGTTTTTACATTCTGAATATCTTCATATTTTTAAATAAGCCTAAGTCTTCCTGACTCTTCTGGTCCAAAATGGCAGGGATATAACGATAAAAAAAAGGATTTACTATGTTACCCATTTGCATTTGGTTTTAGACTTTATGTAAAAGCAGATGACCAAAAATAACATAAATGATAACATTGAGATGATAGAAAATCCTTAGAAATCAGAAGTTACAGGTAGGACCTCTGATATTTTCTGAATTGACCAATTCTTTCTGGTTATGTCTATGAGTTTATGAATAATGTATGAGTTAAACAGTGACAATCAAAGTTGAAAAGTGGCCTGCTATACACTAATTAAAGATTCATTTGGGTATTGTCATGTTGGCGCTTTCACCTTTTTGTTATCCCATGAAAGCTGAATTGTGGATATTACTCTTACAAAAAATAGCCTACGTCAGATTGCATAAAGAACACCTCCTCGCATCGTCACGCTATCAGTTTTTATCATTCATTTATTCAACTATTTGTTCATGCAGAAATTTTAAAAATCTGTATAAAACATGACCATACAAAAGTAAATTAGGGTTTGATATGCAGAAATATATGAAATTCTGACTCTGCCCTTGTACTCATGCTAGGATGAAAGTTGGTTCAAACAAAAATGCACTGTGACCAATGGAAATAAAATCACAGAAGTATCTGGGATGGGAGAGCTGTTAATCTATTCAGATTGGGAAACAAATAGGTTTTTCTGGATGAAGAGAGCTGTACCAGGAATTCATTAATGTCATTTGATCCTAGACTCCGAACCTGGATGAGAATTTTGAGTGTTGGGATAGAGTGAATATAATTTGCTAGTGGAGGGAATATGAATGATTATTGCCAGAAGGAACAATATGAGAGATTGCAAAACTGGTCACAATTTTCTTCTTCCATCAAGAGATGGAGGAGTCTCCTTCTCTACCTCTTGAATCAGTACTGGCCATGTGACTGGCCTCAGCCAATGGGAAATTGACCAGTGTGAAGCGTGAATCAATTTGAAGACCATTTGTACTTGCTGTTTTGGGAACATTTTGTCCTCCTGCAAATCAGAACAGATTTGACTGCTGTATGAAAGAGGGCATGTGGCCTAGTAACCCCTGTTACCCAGCTGTCATCCACTTAATCTCCTGAAACAGATCCGTTGAGTTGACCAGAAGCTGACCACAGATGAATGAGTGAGGCCAGCTTAGGCCAGCAGAGAATTACCTAGCCAAGTCCAATCCAAATTAACCCTCAGAATCAAGAGCTCAACAAATGGTTGTTAATTTTGAGGAACTAAAACTGATTTGTTACCCAGCAAAAACAAATACAATGCTGAGTTTGTCAGTGTGTATCTCATTATGGTATTAAGAAATTAAGAGAGGCATCAAACTATCAATGCTGTGATAAAGTGAAGGATATTTTGTAAAAAATTCTGACTAAATTTTTAATGATTTCTCACCTAGAGGAATCCTGAGAGGTTGGATTTAAAGTAAAGCGTACTCCCCTCACAGTGAAGTAATCATAGTTTCTCAGTATAACCTTTCCTTTGCAATTATTCATTGTATAAATGCATTGGGCCCTATCTATTTCTTATGCTTTGACTGTTGACTAAGCAAAGGAAATTTTAAAAAAATAGTAATTTGTTTGGTTTTACATCTTTACAGGGAAAATTCATAGTACTCCTAACTATTAAAATCAGTCATTCACCTCACTGAGACCCAAAAGTGGGTATATTCATACCCAGTGAACAATGGACAATATGTTTTGTACCACAGCCTTACGTGGACTCTTTAAGCTGAATAGAAGAAGTGTCTCCAGTCTCCAGTATATGTAAAGGAACATACATAGGCATATATGTATGTATCTTTGCTACCCTGGGTAAAATGGAGTCTGTTCATCCATATCCTATCCCCAGCATTGATCTGGGCTTTAAACCTCAGCACACAAATGGTAATTTCTAAAGATCATGTTTCCCATGCTTTCTACCAACCTATACTAACCTATTCTTTCGTATGACTTCCTTTTTTCTTTATTGTGTAATTTCTTCATTGTGACTTCAATCACCAAAATCAAATCTCTGCGTGATTCTATGTCTCAGTTGCCTTGGAGATTGTCTCTCTGCATATGCTGTAAGACAATTAAGTGGAAGGCTAGCATCTGCTACCAGTCCCTAGGTTTGACTCCTCTTGATTTAATTTTAGTTTCAGATTTGAGGCACTCGCAGTAAGCACAATTTAATAAATTTAATAAATGATTCAAAGTGCACAGTCAACAAGTGGTCCGATGTGCTATGCTTGTTGTTAACTCTTTGTCACACATAGATAACGTACAGAGGCAAAAGTCAGGAAGAACATGTCAGGAAAAGAACAGTTCAAAAAGTTGTAAAAATAGTCTAACTTGCTATTTGACTTTAAGTTTTTTACATCACATATAGTATACTATAAAGTTTATATATTACATATATAAATAGTATATTATAGTATGTATCTATTCCCCTCTCTGGAATAAATTTCTAATTTCATAGAATTGTCAGAGTATTTATTTATTGAAGTCCTGTAGGAAAGTTCTTAACAGAAAGTATTACTTGATCATTCTCAGTCTTTGCTGGACATTAGAAATTATCAGGATGTTTATTTTTTTAAATACCGACGCCTATGTCACACCCTTAGAGATTCTAAGGTTTGCAATAGGGCCCAGTTAGAAGCATTTAAACAATTCTCCATTTGATTCTAATATGTAGTCAGGATGGAAACCACTGGGCTATAAAAATAAACGGCCTCTATTATCTCCTTTTGAACATAATATAATCGAAACAGTATTCTCTCTCAAGTCAGAAAAAGAGAATGAGATAGAAAACAAAACAAAACAAAAAAACCTTTCAAACCTCCTCTGATTATTGTTAGCCCCCACTGAAGTCACAAAAACAATCCCAGGACAACTGCTGAAACTCCAACTGGCAAAGTCAGAAAAAGATTATTTCATGAATTGATTTTCCTCGCTGTAGGAAAGCAGTTTATCCCATATTAAATAATAAGAAGTGAATACTTACTATGTACTCATGCTTTATACGCATTATCTCTTTTGATCTTTACAAGCAGTATAAATGATATCGTTATTTTTTATTAAGATGTACAACAAGGCTAAGATGAACAACATCACCTAATAAATTATTAAGATGAACAACATTTCCTAATAAATTAGGTAATGAATGATTGTTTCACTTACAGGCGTACCTTGTTTTATTGCACTTCAGTTTATTGTAGATTGCAGAGAGTACATTTTCACAATGTACTGGAAGGTTTATGGAAACTCTGCATCAACCAAATCTCTCCATACCATTTTTCCAACAGTATTTGCTTACTTTGCCTCTCTGTCACATTTTGGTCATTCTCACAGTATTTCAGACTTTTTCATTATTGTGATCTGTAACCAGTGATCTTTGATGTCACTGTTGTAATTGTTTTGGGGGTGCCACAAACTGCACCCATATAAGATGGCAAACTTAATTTATAAATGTGCGTGTTCTGACTGTTCCACCCACCAGCTTCTCCCCGTCTCTCTCCCTCTTCGTGGGCCTCCTTATTCTCTTAGACAACAGTATTGAAAATAGGCCAGTTAATAACGCTACAATGGCCTCTAAGTGTTCAATGAAACAAAGAGTCCCAAGTCTCTCATTTTAAATCAAAGCTGCAAATAATTATAACTAGTAAGGAAGGCATGTCAAAGCTGAGATAGGTTGAAAGATAGGCCTCTCGAGCAAAATAGTTAGCCAAATTGTAGATGCAAAGGAAAAGTTCCTGAGGAAAATTAAAGTGCTACTGCAGTGAACAAACAAATGATAAGAAAGTGAAACAGCCTTCTTGCTGACATGGAAAAAGTTTTAGTGGTCTGGATAGAAGGTCAAACCCGCTACAATATTCCCTTCAGCAAATTCCTAATAGAAAGCAAGGCCCTAACTCTCTTCAATTCTATGAAAACTGAGAGAAGTGAGGAAGCTAGAGAAAAAAAAGTAGAAGCTAGCAGAGGTTGGTCCATGAGGTTTAAGGAAAGAAGCCGTATCCATAACAGAAGTGCCTGGTGAAGCAGCAAGTGCTGATGTAGAAACTACAGCAAGTTATCCAGAAGATCTAGAAAGATAATTAATGAAATTGGCTACGCAAAACAACAGATTTTCAGTGTAGGTGAAACAGCCTTCTATTGGAAGAACAGGCCATTTAGGACTTTTATAACTAGCGAGAAAAGGTTAATTCCTGGCTTCAAAGATTCAAAGGACTAGCTAACTCTTCTGATAGGAGCTAATGCAGCCGGTGACTTGAAGTTGAAGCCAATACTCATTGACCATTCTGAAAATTATGCAAAATCCTACTCTGCCTGCACTCTATAAATGGAACAACAAAGTCTGCATGACAGCACCTCTGTTTACAGCATGGTTTATTGAATATTTTAAGTCCACTGTTGAGACCGACTGTTCAAAAAAAAAAAAAAGAGATTTCTTTCAAAATATGACTGTTCTTTGACAGTGCACCTGGTCACTCAAGAACTCTGGTCAAGAAGCACAACAATATTAATGTTTTCATACCTGCTAACACAATTCCATTCTATAGCCCATGGATCAGGAGTAATTTCGACTTTCAAGTCTTATTATTTAAGAAAATACATCTAGTAAGGCTATATCTGCCATAGACATTGATTCCTCTTGGATCTGGGCAAAGTAAATTGAAAATCTCTGGAAAGATTCACCATTAAAAACATTCATGATTCATGTAAAGAGGTGAAATATATTAATATTATCAGAAGTGTGGAAAAAGTTGATTTCAACCCACATGGATGGCTTTGAGGGGTTCAAGACTTTAGTGCAGGAAGTAACTGCAGATGTGGTAGAAATAGCAAGAGAACCAGAATTCAAAGTGAGTTCTAAAGATGTGACTAAATTCCTGCAATTTCATGATAAAACTTGAATGGATGATGAGTTGCTTCCTGTGGATGAGCAAAGAAAGTGGTTTCTTGAGATGTAATCTACCTGTTGAAGATGTTGTGAAGATTGTTGAAATGACCACAAAGGATTTACAATATTACATGAAAACTTAGTTGATGAAGCAGCAGCAGGATTTTAGAGGATTGACTCCAATTTTGAAAGTTCCACTGTGCGTAAAATGCTATCAAACAGCATCGCATGCCACATTGAAACTGTTTGTGAAAGGAAGAGTCAATCGATGCATCAAAGTTTATTGTTGTCTTATTTTAAGAAATTGCCACAACCACCCTAACCTTCAGCAACCATCACCCTCAGTGTTGATGGCTGCTGACTAATCACGAAAAAGATTACAACTCACTGTAGGCTCAGATGATGGTTAGCATTTTTTGGCAATAAAGTATATTTTAATTAAAGTATGTACGTTGTTTTCTTAGACATACTTTTATTGCACATTTAATAGACTACAGTATAGGGTAAACCTAATGTTTATGTGTACTGGGAGACCCAAATAAATTAGTGTGACTCACTTTGTTGCGATACTTACTTTATTGCGGTGGTCTGAAACTGAACCTGCAATATCTCCAAGGTGTGCCTGTACATTATATTACTGTGCATGTGTGACATATATGTGTGTGTGTGTATATATCACTTTTAATCTGTAATGTAGCTATTGTGAATTTTTCTAAAAGAAGATATTTATCCAAAGGCTAGTCAGCTACCAATTGAAAGCTTCTAATCTGAAGAGCATACTTTAGATATGGCCGTAAAAATATTAAAAATGATTTGGCTTTCTTGATCTCTAGACAACACTAGAGACCTCTGTTAACTTACCTGAATAACATACTTTACCCTTGTCTGAGTAGTATGAAAAAAATCTAGATAGCCCCGTAGTCAATTCCTTTTAGAATGTGATATACTTGATTCTGACAAGGACTTCAAAGTCCAGAATATCCCGTGTTCTTCCTTTGTACAGTTTTATTAGGATATCATTGGGTACAACAAATTGTATGTATTAAAAGTGTACAGTTATGATAACGATCATGTGCATCACTGGAAATATGTCCTGATGCCACTTTGTGATTACTTCCTCCATCCCCTCCCAGTATTTCTCACTCCCTCCCTCTTTCGGTTTCTGGTCCTCAAGTAATCATTGATCTGCTTCTTCCATTATAGATTAGTTCAAATTTTCTGGAATTTTATAAGCATATAATCATAGTGTATAGCATTTATATTTATATGTCTTTTTTTTTTTTTACTCTGTATGCCGGGGGTGCCAAAAAATTTGGGTCTCAAAAACATGTATACACATGACTTGATTCATCTTTTATCAGTATATATCGAGTATTCCCAGTTTAATACAATTTTTTTCTTTCTTAAAATGGGTATACATTTTGTGGCACCCTCTCTATTTTGAGATTCCCCCATGTTTTTTGCATATGTGAGTTCATTCCTATTTGTTGCTGAATAATACTCTACTGTATGAATATACCAAAATGTGTTTATTTATTCATCTGTTGATACATACTGTGTATTTGTGTGTGTGTTTTCTTGTTTTGTTGTTGTTGTTGTTTTTTCCATTTTGAAGCTATTGGAAATAAAAATCACTGAGAACGTTCATGCAAAATAGTAGAATGACTATATCAGATAGTGGGTGTATGTTTAACTTTTTAAGAAACTATGTAAGGAATTTGCAAAATTTATCATTTCCCATTCCTGCCAGCAGTGCATGAGATTTTCAGTTGTTCTTCATGCTCACTAACACTTGACATGTTCAGTCCTTTAAATTTTAGCCATCATATTGAATGTATAGTAGAAACTTAATGTAGCTTTTGTTTGCACTTCTAATAAATAATGATGTGGCATACCTTTTCTTTTCCTTTTTTTTTGTTTTTGTTTTTTGGTGGTATATACTTTATTTTTTTAAATTAAAGTTTACTGGAGTGACAATTAGTAAAGTTACATAGATTTCAGGTGTACAGCTCTGTAATACATCATCTATGTATCACACTGTGTGTTCACCACCCAGAGTCAGTTCTCCTTCCATCACCATATATTGGATCCCCTTTACCCTCATCTCCCACCGCCCTGCTCCCTTACACTCTGGTAACCACTAACCTATTATCTGTGTCTATGAGTTTTTGTTTCTTCATTTGTTTATCTTGTTCCTTTGTTGTTTTCAATTTTATGTCCCACATATCAGTGAAGTCATATGGTTCTCTACTTTTTCTATCTGACTTATCTTGCTTAGCCTTATAATCTCAAGATCCATTCATGTTGTCACAAATGGTACTATTTTATATTTTCTTATGGCCAAATAGTATTCCAGGCATACCTTGTTTTTCGATTATGTGACTGTATAGATTTTTTTTATTTCTTTTTTCTGTTTTTTTCCTAAATGAGATATATTTGACATACAATGTTGTATTAGTCTTAGGTGTACGGCATGGTGATTTTATTTTATGTTTTTCCCAAACCCAAATATTTATTGTGTCTTTTCTCCACTAATTTGATATGAAACTTTTATGATATAGTAAGTTCCTATATGCACATAGCTCTGTTATTGGACGATATTCTGTATAGCTCTTTGTTTTAATATACTGTTGGGCTAGTCCTCTTTCATTATTTATTTTTCACATCTTCCTGGACATTCTCACTCATCTACTTTTCCATATCAACATTATAGATCAACAGCATGCTATTCCTATGGCCATTTTTTTTTAGCTTAATTAAATCATTACTTGGAACTCATGTTCATAATATAGCAAATATTTTGTGCCACATGAGATAATTTTGGTTTTGAGCAATAATGGATGAATCTATATTGACACATATAACAAAACTCTAGATAGTAGGTTGTTTCAAGGTTAAATCAGTGACTCAATGGCATTATGAAGGATCCATCTTTCTTCTCTAGCACTTATGAGCATATTGCTATGTTATGACAACATCTGTTATCTGTTCCAGGTATCACCTTCAGGTTAAAATGTCTTTTTTTTTTTTTTTTTTAGTTTCACGTGCACAAAACACTGTAATAGTTAGACATTTAGCATGTATATCCCTCACACAGTGATAACCACCCTCCCCCCATCCACTACCCCTCTGACATCGCATACAGCCATTGCATTTCCACTGTCTCTATTCCTAATGCGGTACTCTGCTTTCAGGTGTACAGTGCAGTGATCAGGCATCTACATCATCCCTGAGGTGGTCTCCCTAATGAGACAAGTGTCCATCGGATACCCTACAAAATCTTTACAACATTATTGGTTACATTCCCCAAATTCACTTTCACATTCCCATGGCCATCTTGTGGTTATCGATTGTGCTTTCTAATCCCTGCACCTTGCCCTTACCCCACCCTCCCTACCATTTAGCAACCCTCAGTATTTCCTCTATGTCTCTGAGACTGTTTCTGATTAGTTCAATCATTTATTATTTTCTTTAGATTCCACATATAAGTGAGATGATATGGTATTTGTATTTTCTCTGTCTGACTTATTTCACTTAGCATAATGTTCCCTAGGTCCAACTATATTGTTGTAAATGGTAAGATTTCATTCTTCTTTATAGCTGCATAATATTCCATTGTACAAATGTACCACAGTTTCCTAATCCAGTCATCTACCAATGGCCATTTCAGTTGTTTCCATGTCTTGGCTATTGTGTGTTGTGCTGCAATAAACATGGGGGTACATAAAATTTTTCAAATTAGAATTATGGATTTCTCCAGATAGATACCTAGGAGTGGAATTGCTGGTTCATAAGGTAGTTCCATTTTCATTTTTTTAAATACCTCCATACTGTTTTCCATTGTGGCTGTATCAGTCTGCAATTCCACCAACAGTGCACGAGGGTTCCCTTTTCTCCACAGCCTCGCTAGCACTTGATGTTTGTTGATTTATTGATGATAGCCATTTTGACTGGGATGCGGTGGTATCTCATTGTGGTTTTTATTTGTGTTTCTCTAATGATTAGTGAGGTTGAGCATTTTTTCATATGTCGGTTTGTCATCTATTTGTCCTCTTTAGAAAAATGTCTCTTCATGTCCTCTGCCCATTTTTTTAATTGAGTTGTTTGTTTTTCTGGAGTTGAGCTGAGTGAGTTTTTATAAATTTTGGATATTAAACCCTTATCGGATATATCATTTGCAAATATCTTCTCCCATTCAGTAGGATCCCTTCTCGTTTTATTGATGGTTTCCTTTGCTGTGAAAAAACTTTTTAGTTTGATATAATCCCACATGTTTATTTTTTCTCTTACTTCCCTTGCCCGAGGGGATATATCAGTAAAAATCTTACTCCGGGTAATGTCTGTAAACTTTCTTCCTATATTTTCTCCTAGGAGTTTTATGGTTTCAGATGTTACATTTAAGTCTTTAATCCATTTTGAATTTATTCTTGTATATGGTGTAAGGAGGGGTCCAGCTTCATTTTTTTGCATGTGTCTGTCCAGGTTTCCCAGCACCATTTATTGAACAGACTGTCTTTACCCCACTGTAAATTCTTGCTTCCATTGTCATAGATTAAATGATTATATAGGCATAGATTTATTTCCGGGCTCTCAACACTCTTCCATTGTTCTATGTGTCTGTGTTTATGCCAGTACCATGCTGTTTTGATTATTGTAGCCTTGTAGTATAATTTGATGTCAGGTATCATTATACCTCCCATTTAGTTTTTATTTCTCAAGATTGCCGAGGCTAACCAGGGTCTTTTACAGTTCCATATGAATTTTACGATTATATGTTCTATTTCTGTGAAAAATGTCCTTGGTAGTTTGATAGGAATTGTGTTGAATCTGTATATTTCCTTAGGCAGTATGGACATTTTAACGATATTAATTCTTCCTATCCATGAGCATGATATGTGTTTCCATCTATTTGTATCTTCTTTAATTTCTATCTTCAGTGTCTCATAATTTTCTGAGTACAGATCTTTTACTTCTTTGGTTAAATTAATTCCTCAGTATTTTATAGTCTTTGAAGCAATTGTAAATGGGATTGTTTTCTTAATTTCTCTTTCTGATATTTTATTATCAGTATATACAAATACAACTGATTTCTGAATGTTAATTTTGTATTCTGCCACTTTACTAAATTCATTTATCAGTTCTAATAGTTTTTTGATGGAGTCTTAGTATTCTCTCTATATAGTATCATGTTATCTGCATGTAATAACAATGTTACTTCCTCCTTACCGATTTGGATGCTTTTTATTTATTTTTCTTGTTTGATTGCTGTGGCTAGAACTTCCAGCACTATGTTGAATAGAAGTGGAGAAAGTGGGCAACGTCGCCTTGCTCCTGGTCTTAAGGGGAATGGTTTTATCTTTCCCCCATTGAGTATGATGCTAGCTGTGGGTTTATCATATATGAGATATGGTTCCTCTATTCCCACTTTCTTAAAAGTTTTTATCATAAATGGCTGCTGGATTTTGTCAAATGCTTTTTCTGCATCTATTGATATGATCATATGATTTTTATTAGGTGATTTTATACCACAGTAACATCCATCACCACACATAGTTAGAATTTTCTTTCTTCTGATGAGAACTTTTAAGATCCACTCACTTTCGAAAATAAAATACAGTATTGTTAACTATAGTCATTATGTCATACATTTACATCCCCAGGACTTATTTATGTTATAACTGGAAGTCTGTACGTTTTGACCACTTCACCTATTTTTCCTACCCACCCCCATTTTTGATGAAGTTATTGTTCAAATCTTTGGCTATTTTCAATTGGGTTATTGGTCTTACTATCACATTGTGAGTTCTCTACTTATTTTATGTTAAAAACAAACAAACAAATCTTTGTCACATGTATATTTTGCATACACTATCTCCGAATTTGATTTGCTTAATAGTGTTTTCCTTTTAAAATAAAATGTTTTAATTTTTAGGAAATCGAATTCATTCTTCTTCTTCTTCTTCTTCTTCTTCTTCTTCTTCTTCTTCTTCTTATTCTTATTCTTCTTATTATTATTATTATTTTATTTATTTATTTATTTTTTTAGTTTGTGCTTTTGGTGTCTATTAAAGAAACATTTTCCAAACTTTGCCAAAGGTCAGTAAGATTTTATACTAAAAAAGTTTGTTTTAGCTTTTATTTTACAAGTTTCCCTTTAGAAGTTCAGTTTAGCTCTTACACGTACAGCTATTACCCATTTTGAATTAACATTTTATACTGCATGAGGGAAGGGTTGAAGTTCCTTTTCTGTGTGATTATGCAAAGGATTCAGCAACAGGTTTTGAAAAAAGTATCTATTTCTCATTAATTGATACTGTTTTTCAAAAATCAGTTTACCATGTATGTGTGGGTCTATTTCTGTCTCTTTTTTCTGTTTCATTTATATTTCTTATTTCCACCAATAACAAACTTGCTTCATTAGTGTACTTTATAAGTCTCAAAATCAGGGAGTACAGATCTTCCAATTTTGCTCTCCTTTTTTAAGTGTCTTTTGACAATTCTAGCTCCTTTATATTGCCATACACAGTTTAGAATCAATTTACCTGAAACTTTCTACAGACTGCTGGGATTTTTGATTGAGACTGCATTGCATCTGTAAATCAGTTTGCAGAGAATTGGCATAGCATGATCAGATAACATACTTTACATTATTTAACTCCTTTTAGACGTACTGACATCTATTTTATGAGCCGAAATATAGTTTACCTTGGAATATGTTTTATGTGCATTTGAAGAAAATGTGTATTCTGCTGCTGTCGAGTGGAGAGTTCTGTAAATGTCATAATTGGGTGTTTGTTAATAGTCTCATTATATCCTAGTATGCTATATCCTAACTGATTTTGTGTCTACTTGCTATATTAATTGCAGAGAGAGGAGTGTGGAAATTTCCAACTGTAATTGAAGATTTATTTAAGTCTGTTTTCAGTTCTATCAATTTTTACTTCATGTATTTTGAAGTTCTGCTGTTAGACACATAAGTATTTATGCTTGTTAAGTCATTTTGATTGTATGTCTCTTTATGATCTTGTGTCCCATGAAATGACTCTCTTTATCCCTAGTATTATGTTTTGCTTTGAAAGCTACTTTGTCTGACATTAATATAAGCAGTTGAGCTTTCTTTTGATTTATATTAGTATGGTATACTTTTTTTAAACAAGCCTTTTACTTTTAACTTATTTCTACCTTTATGTTTAAAGTGGTTTTCTTTTTTAGCAATACATAGTTGGGCTTGAGTTTTAATGAATATTATAATCTGTCTTATCGTTGTGGTATTTAAAAAATTATGTATAATGTGATTCTTGATAGGTTTGGGTTTAAATCTGCCATTCTACTATTTGTTCTTCTTTGTGCTATCAGTTCTTTGTTCCCATTTTATCCTTCTGTTTTGCCTTCTACTCTAAGTATTGTTCCTGTCTGAACAGATCATGCCATGGGCTGCATCCTGATACTATAATATCTTTGCAATTTCTTTGAATGTACTTTTCATGCACAGTGCTATGAGGGAAGTTATAAAACACATAGTACAATTTTTGTGACTCTTCACGTGCCACCTTGTGAATAGGTGCTAGTGTGACTGATAGAACTAAATCTGAAATTTGCTATTATCGCAAACTGTATAAGATATTAAATTGGAAACCTTTAGCTCTAATGATAGCATTATGATATTTTAAAACATATCTGATCATTTATTAATCAACTACCCTATATCACATAACTCTAAATGATATTGCAACCACTCCATACATAAAGTTCCCTCAAAACAACTCCGTCTTTTCTTATCTCTTTCCCCATTTATCAGAAATTCCATTTCTAGGACCTGGTCTATAATATTTGACATAATTTAGAAAGTATGAAGCCAATCCCCTAATGTCACAATATAGAAACCTGAGACTTGGTTAGTTTAAGTAAGTTGCTCTAATTCTGATCACAAATTTGAAAAAAGTTGACTTTGGGTTTCCTGATCAGTCTGCCAAAAGCTGAGTGATTGGAGGTGTAATCTGTTTACGAGCTGTTAAGTAGACCCACCACCGTTTCATGAATGCTGGCAGAAGGCTGGAGACCCTTGGATCAGTTTATTACTCATAGCACTAGCAGTAGCCAGATTATCAGCATTTTTGCTTCTTCCCTGAGTTCCAGTTTCCACAGGTGACATGAAGAGTGCCAGATGACACCTGCTCTTTCAGTTCATTGTGTGGTAGGAGGGAAGCCTTGAGTGTAGGGAAAACCAAATATTTTTAATGGGCAGTAAGCCTGCCTTATTTTCCTGATAGGAAACTTCTTTATTATACTGAACATTAAACAAACCTGTTGTTTGTTCCATAGGAAGACACTCTCTCTACCTTCTTGGGCTGTTTGCTATATATACATCCTTGAGAAGATTCTTCCATACAAATGGGATTAATATTTCTGCTGAAAAGAGATGCAAAAATACAATACCCCTATAGAGAATTGTTTCCCAACGCTTTCCAAAGCTCTTCTCACTATAATTCTAAGGTCTTTGTCTTCTACTAACTTCTAGCTCTTTGCAAGATGTATTATACTATCCATTTGTTACTTTTCATTGTGTATTTTCTCTTTACAATGTCATAATTGAAACAACAAAGTAGGCACTCATTGTTAGGCACATTTTGCAGATGAGAGTAAAATGGCAATTTGTTATACATAATTTTCCCAAGGCCTTATAAATATCTGACAGTGAAAATATATCCAGGGTTTTCTGGCTACAATTTTTTTCTTATATTCTTGGTTGCCTCTTTACAGAGACCCTGTAATATCTGACTCCTGGGTTCTTTACAGTAGTGATTTGAAATGGAACAGCTAAAGACAGGGAAAATGGAAGACACTTCTTAAAACACTCATTACTGAGTAAAAAAAAAAAAGAAAATGAGCATATATAGGCTAGGACATATGATGCAATGGCAGAATAATGCAAACAAGGAGGCTTTTTAACAAAAGAGCTAGAAAGAACCCAAACTGAAGACACAGTCACACAAACAGATCCACTAGAAATTCCTGCTGCTGACACAGGTTGCTTTTAAACACCGAGTAATCACCATTTGATTTCAGACACACACACACACACACACACACACACACACACACACACACCTCAATCATTGCCACTAGTACCATCTCTACACAAGAAATGAAACTATAAATCCATTTATAAATAGATTTAAACCATGAAAAAAAGTGACGTTGAAGTTCAGAAGTAAAATTTGGGCTGGTAAAATTGTGCACAGACCAATTTATTTGTGTAAAGAGGAGTGAAAGCCCTGTCTCCCACTTGCCCATGTCACATGTATAAATACATACTTTTGAAGGTTCATCAGTCCTCGGGAAAGTTACGTCTCTGGTGAAGGGACAAGAATAGAGTGTCCCAGGGTACTAGCAAGCAGCGGGTTCCGTTGTTTAATGTAGATAGCTAACTGAGGAGCTATGCAGGCTAGTGGATTTATTTCACCCAGACAAGAGGTGTTACCCAGAATGGAATGTTTTATTTCCTAAAGCATATTTTTGGCCGTAATCCTGGGAAGAAAAAGCAATTACTGATCTTCCAAATCCATTGCCCGGGTACGTTATTTTAATAGTAAGAAGGGGAGCTGTACAATATTAATCTGGAGAAAGTGGGTCAGTCAGAATATTGCTGTACCAACACTTGTAAGGAAAGCAACAGCAAAGGATTTTAAAAATTCAAAGGGGTCTTTATACATATACTAATAAAAGACACCAAAGTGCTGTTAGTAGCAAATTTAAAGAGACTTATTATTTGCGGTGATTAAACCCAGCAGGCTTACTTGTTTTACAAATACTATCTTGCAATCCTGTGTGTAATTTGCATAGACAGAGCAGTAGCTCCTATGTGCCCACAAATATATATATATGTATATATATATACATATATATATATACATACACATATATATATTTACATACACACACATGTATAGATCACACCTATAAATACATGTATGTGCATATATACATAAATGTACATATATAAGTATGCAAATACATGACCATATAAATGTCAATATCTTAAACACATTACAACAAAACATAATTTAAAACATTTAAGTCAAATGCCATCTTTATGAGTAACGCAGTATTTTTGATATTCCTTTTTTTTTTTTGCCTGATGCATGTTATCTTTCCTTTTTTCTATTAAAATGCTTTTTATTGTAAATGCAGAATTTGATGTCTAAATCTCCACTAGTTAAACTCATTAAAAGAGAATAAGAAAAAAACAACAAATGCCTCCGGACTGTATTGGTTAATATTTTGCAAGTTGCTATCATTTCGCTTGTTTTGTTTTCTTCTAGCTTTCTTGTGATACAATTGATGTATAACATTGTATAAGTTCAAAATGTGCACATAATAATTAGATATGTGTATATATTGTAAAATGATGACCACAATAAGTTTAGATAACACACCCATCACCTTACTTAGTTACAGTTTTTATTTGTTTGTTTTTGTGGTGAGAATTTCAAAGACTTCCTCTCTTAGCAAGTTTCAAATACACCGTACAGTATTGTTAATTATGGTCACTCTGCTGTTTATACGTTCCAGAGACATTTTCTCTTTCTTCCTGTTTCCTACACATTCTAAGCTCTTATCAGTCCTATCAACAGAATGTGCACACAGACTACATCACAACTAATGCCAGGTTAAGGGAATCTCTTGTAGTGTAAGACTTCCAGAGATGCTTGTGGGAAATCAGGTTACCTGAATGCGGATGCAAAACAAGCCAGGATTTCTCTGGGGTCTGTTCTGGTAACTTGCTCTTAACAAATATACCAGAGGGCACAGTCCATATATTCACACTTCTATGCACTGCACTACAGCCCTCTAATTGAAAGGGAGTTAACTTGTTCAATTTCTAGATGAAAAGTATGACTGTTAGCTACATCAGGTTGAAGTAAGTGTCAGAGATTGAGTCAAAAGTCCTTTGAGTTATGTGCTCTTTTTGGCTATATACATATTTTTTAAATCTACAAATAGAAATATTTACTCAGAAATTTTAAGTGAATTCATTCATATGGGAGAGTTAGAAAAAAAAAGGACAAAGAAATATATCAGTTGATAACCAGCCTGTACTCCTCTACTAGCTAGGAACAAGCAAGCAGAACACAACTGGGTTTTGCCCAAGAAACTTCTCTATGTATGTGTCCTGCTCTCCTTTTGAGGAGAAGATCAAACAGGTTGTTGTAACTTTGGAACACAGAATCTAAAATTGAACAGAAAGAGATTAGACCTAAAAAAGCTAAAAAGAAAATAAAATCGACAAGATGAGGTAGATTGCTCCACATACCAAAAGCTGGGAGGTACCTGAGGGAGACGAGTAGGGAACACTTGGCTAAGATTCATACTGTTGGGGTGGAGTCGTGGTTTTGGGGTATCAGATATGAGTAGTATAGGCTGGGAGGGGCTGCAGTTAAAAAGAAAAAAAGAACTCTGTTATTTGGAGCAGTTTAAATTAGACCTTATAAAATATTTAACATGAAGTAAATAAGAAAGTAGAATTTTTTTCCTACTTATCCTCCTTCCTCTTTTAATTACTTTCAATTACTTGAATCCTGCTTCATAAATTAATATTCTGTAAAGAGAAAATGTAGGTCTGGATGTGTCATTATTGCAGCAAAAACAGTAGCAACAAAAAAGAATCTAAAACGCCTAAATCAAGAATAAATAATGTTCTGTGAGAAAGTAATACTGAAGTGACTCTCAAAATGTTAAAGATGAAATGTTGTACCTATACAGCAGGTTTAAATAGGGCTATCGATCACAAGCAACAAGATGGAAGCACAACAAAGATACAGAAATACACATGGGCACCTTTCTGCTATCATTAACCTATAGCAGAGTTATGAACGCTAAGCTACCATGTCACGACAGCAGCTACATAGAATTCTGGGAAAAGAACTTCATTGTTTTTTTTGTTTGTTTGTTTGGTTTTTAAGGGAAAAAGTCCTTTAAGGCCATCAAAATGTGAGAGAAATTAGCAAATATCTGGCCTCTAGGGAGAGTGGTTAACAGAATCTCTTATTCAGTTGAGATTCTAAGGAGGGTTGGTGCACACGCAAATATTCAGTGTGGGAGGCTCAATAAGGTATAATAAAGAGACAGGGACAAGCCCAGCAGGCCTGGCTTCCCAGCAGTTTGAATGAACTGTTTATGGGATAGGGGACAAAATGTGCCTTCACCTTTGGTTTTAGGATGGAAAATAGGTGTTTTAGTTTTTTGTTACTGCATAACAAATTACCACAATCTTAGTAACTAAAAACAACATTTATTATTTCACAGTTTTTGTTGGTTAGAAGCCTAGATACATTTGAACTGGGTTCTCTGCTTTGAGTCTTGCAAAGTTGCAATCAAAGTTTCAGTTGGCCTGCGTTCCTTCTTCGAGCCTGGGATCCTCTTTTAAGCTCAATGGGTTGTTGTCAAATTTCAGTCCCTTGTAGTTATAGACCTAAGGCCACCGTTGTTTTGCTACCTCTTGGCCTGGGGCCACGTCAGCATCCAGCGGCACCCTGAAATTCCTTGTCACATAACCTCTTCCACAGGCTTTCTCCTCCTTTGGATTTCTCTGACTCAGAAAGAACCCAGTACTTCTTTTAAGGGCTCACTTGATTAGGTCTGACCCACACAGAATATCTCTTTTCATTACCTCAAAGTACTGACTAGTAAGTAACTTAATGAAAGGAGCCATACCCTATCATAGTTACAGGTTCTGCCTACTCTCAAGGGGAGGGGAACATGCAATGGGATGGGAATCATGAGGAGCTGTCTTAAAAATTTGCTTCCCACAGTGGGCATGATAATTGAAAATACAACTTCGGAAAGGGTAGAGAAATATGAGAGAGTCACCCTCTAACTGGATATAGGTGAGAGGCAGTGGAGTATGACATATTCAGATATCATTTGAAAGGCCTCAAATAGAACACGAAAATAATTGATATTTTGGTTGTATATGAAATCATAGCATGCTAAACTTAATGAGCCCTGTCTTTAAAATATACCTTAATTATGTGCTAATGAGAATGATTCTTATAGTTTGCATCAACATGGATGAACCTAGAGGGTATTATGCTAAGTCAGACAGAAAAAGGCAAATACCATATGATCTCACTTATATGTGTAATCTAAAGAACAAAATAAATGAACAAACAAAACAAAAACAAACTCATAGATGCAGAGAAGAAATTGATGGCTGCCATATGGGAGGGAGTTTGGTGAGATGGGTAAAAAAGGGGAAGGGGATAAGAAGTGCAAATTGGTAGTTACAAAAGACTCCCGGGGATGTAAAGTACAGCATAGGGAACATAGTCCATAAAATTGTAATAAGTATGTATAGTGCTTGGTGGGTACTAAACTAGTTGGGGGATCACTTCATGCATTATATAAATTTTTAACCACCATGCTACATACCTGAAACTAATATAAAATAATATTGAATGTCAACTGTAATTGAAAAAAAAAAGGAATTCTGATTTTAGCACTGATGAGGGAGACAAATATATAAAGTGTCCCAGGGATATATCAGTTTTATCATTAGATTTCATAGTTATTTGTGTATGCATGCTGCCTTCCTAACAGTAATTTTTTTTGAAGGTAGATATCATGACATTTATTTTTGTATGCCTCTAGATCCTAGCTTAATATTAGCACTCTATAAATATCTGATAAATTAATAAATATACTATAATTATTTTTAGTACCTTTGTAACTCTATTATATAACTATAACTATTATATGTAACTCTAATAACTCTAATTTATTGACATTTCTGTTGTCTGAAGACATGTTTCTGTAACATATATTGCAAAAATAGTAGCACAAAAGCCACAGGACATCATTTAGGAAATTGTACCTATACATTATAAAGTTTGTTGTCGTTCTGCACAGAATCTTTATGCAAACATATTGGGCAACATAAATATGTGCACTAGATCTCAAACATGAGTGAAGACTGGAAAGCTTTTTTGTTTTTAATTACCAGCTCGGTTTTCTTATAATAAGTCTAGCTGGTTGTTTCCCACTAACATGTTGATTATTTAATAATTTACACTGAATAGTTTCTTTTGTTGGTAGACACATATATGTATCTAAAAGGAATGACACCTCCAAATTCTTTATTTGGAGAAGTTTTAGCCCCAACAACATGACCTCAATATTTCTTTAATAATTTTATCATGGCTTTATAATTATCTTGTATATTTCCAAAATCTTCATTAACAGTCTTGGTTATGGTAGCAGAAGTTGTCATGAGATAATGTAGCTGGGTGAAGAATTAAAGTGTGAATGATGTTATAAAAAATTATATTTCTGTGAATTTAGATTATGATAATCAAATTGTTCTGCTCTTAAAATGCTACGTAGTATATAAAAATTCTCAAATTTTACATTGCAGGGAATGCATGTGATCTTCATTCTCTACATTCAGATTATACTGTATCATTTATTAAAGTGACATAGTCCTTTTCTATACTCCCTGCCAACCATTACTCTAGAATATTAAATTTTGAATATGAGAGAATTAAGCCTCTATGGACCTCAATTTACATAATAAAATTCCCTTGGCCTCTAGAGACTTTGAAATAAATTCAAAATTTAGCCTACTAAATAGTTACTACAGTTAGCAAATAGTTCAAAGCCATAAGTCTAATGCTGAACTTGTTTGGCCAGGCTGCTTGCAATTTATATGGTTCTTTAACTTTTCAACTGAAGTTTAAAAAGGGGAGCTCAGTTGATAAAATTCATTTTCGTTGTGTGTGTATTTCACCAGTATAGAGCCTTCATCATTATTTTTTTTCAAATAACTCATTATTTGCAAGTAAAATACATTATTGTTTCCATTTTTTAAAAAATGACAAAATTAATATGTAATCCCAGGAAATAATTAGCACTCTGCGGTTCTTTTCTCCCCAATTTTCTCAGGTTTAAACTTGTCTAAAAATTGCGTTTACATCATTATGGAGAACACAGTAACTTCAACTTAATTGAATGTACCAAAGAGAAAAGAAGCTGGGGTTTTTTATGCACTCAGTTTTCTGTGAAGAATGGAAATAGTGATTGAGTGAATAAAAGTAACTGAGCTGGAATCCTGATTGTTTGACGTGTAAGAGAAGTATGTCTTCTCTGCTAATACTGCATTGCCCATAGAATCAATACCAAAATACTAGCATGACCGGAAAATCCTTGCCTGATCTAGACTAATCAAATTCTCCAGGGTCATATTTTACCTTTCTTTTTCAGGTTCCTATACTCAAGCCACATCTGTCTGCTTTTATTTCTTGAAGCCATCATGTTCTTGTTAACCTTAGAAATTTTCAATGTTTGTGCTTAGAATGTTCCCCATTCCCCAAACCATTTGCATAGTTCTGCTCATGTTTCAGATTTCAAATCAAAGATAGATTCCTCAGGTCACCACAGACTAGGTCATTACCCTTGAAATATATACTCAAAACTATTCATTCTAATCAGTTCCAAATTGTTTATTTTTGTGTTTATTTGCCTGAAACCTGAGTTTGCATTTTCTTTGATTGAACTTTTTATTTTTTATCTTCAACACCTATCAGATTTCCTTGTACTATAGAGATATTCATAGAATAATTATTGCATAAATTGGATAATAACAATAATAGGTCACTGTATTCTTTATATATTTGAAGTGTAAAATGACTATATATATGAAATATAAAATGACTATATATGTATATATATACACATATATATAACATATATATACATATATATAATGCCAAAAAAGTATACACATTTTAAGAAAAGAAAATCTATTAAAATTGTAATACTCAATGTATACCAATAACAAAAGATTAATACAAATCACGTTTGACTTCTGCAATTACAAGAGTTGCTCAGAGTGATTACCATCGGTGTCCAGATGCTTCTGATTACAGCAAACTACTGCTTGAGCAACGTTAACCAAAGAGTCCACTTGTATAGATTTCTTTGGCACCCCCAGAATATTACACACACTCAATTCTTATATAAAATCTATGAGTTGAGCACTGGGAGACAGTCCTCTATGGATATTTGTTCACCTTGAAGGGAGACACTGTCCTTGGTCCTGAATTACCTTTCAAGGATATTTGTATAGAGTATAGTTTAGGAAGCTAGAGATAATGCCTTCCTCCAGAACAAGTGATAGGCATGCTTACTGTCCAGTATAATAAAGATAATCTCTCACTCCAGAGCAAAAGAAGTAAGAATGCTTATAGCCCATTATAAAAGGTTCAGGTTACCTAAAAAAGCAAGGGTCCTCTCCTGTAATACAATGCACTGTACAAGTGTCATCAGACCATCTTTGCATAGCTCTGTAGGAGCTGGGGCTCTGAGAACAAACACAAAAATACTGATAATTCAGCTACTACTACTATTGCTTATGAGTAATGAATCATTTATTGACCCTAACCCAGGAATTTGATGTCTTCTACCAGAATCCATGAAATTATGACAGAATAACCAGTTAACTTGCAAGTAGAGTAAAAAATCTCAAAACTTTTATGATTTTGACATTGAGTATTGTTGCTGTTATACAGTATTGTTGCTGTTATTATTGCTGTACTTGACAGAAAAGCAATCTGAAGCACAACGAGGTGAAGTAAAGAGGAAATTGTCAGCTTCATCATGCTCAATCAAAACAGCTAGAACCTTTTCATCATTTTATTTTTTAGTTAACCCCCTCATAGAGACATGTTAAATATACTACACTAAATAGATCATTTGTTTGGATATTCATTTATATTAGCATTCTAAAGCCCACAGTATAAAGGTTAACACACTTAATGATTATGCAATTGGATTAAAGCATATGAAATACATTATTTATAAAAAATAAATTATGTATCATTGGCTATCATTGGAGATTTAGGTTCAAATACTTATCTGAGTAATTCAGATTTAAAAAATAATTAGTATTATAAACGTCTCATTCTAAATTAAAGTAATTGGTTAACTGTTAAATTAATTAATTTATGCATTTTTCAGATAGTTTCCATCCACAAAAACCTATTGTGAATTGGATACTAAGTAAATTATACTTTAACCATGTAATGAGGAAGTATATTGCTATCAAGATAATTTTTATAGGAAATTTAGTAGCTTACATGATAATTAGAAGGTAAATGATCACAATAAATATATAGGTATATATGGTGACTTGCAACTACATAAAAATGAACAGATAAATGACTGACGTGAAATAACCACATGGACTTTTCCATTGATTACACTATTCAGTATAAGTATCAGCAGTTCTCTTACTGAATTTATTTAGTGTTTTTTTTAATAAAGTAATTGTGCTATTTGTATGTGAAGACAAAATAATAAAATATAAGATGTGGTACAGATATAACTGGCTAGTTAACTTTATTCTTACAGATAAACAAATTGAATAATGTTCTAAAGTACATTTTAAAAATAAAATTTGAGTTATCTATCTAAAAATCAGACTAACAAATTAATTTCCAAACATTCCACTTCTGTTTCTCCCATGTATATGTAACTACAATCATTAGAGGCAATTTACATGTCATCGTAATAATTCTCTTATAATTAGCAAAGTTCAGGGAATTATTTTGGTGTTTATTTTAGGTGTTAATGTGTCATCTTTCTGAGAGTCTCCAGTAAAATGTTTTCTTATAACACTTCTTTCAAATTGATATTTTCATTACACAGGTGAAAGAAAGAAGAGGTTATTAAACAAAGCTACAACAGATCTGTATCAACTTAAGAATAGAGTCAGTTAATGCTTAGTGAAGGAATGCTGAATATATTCTGGGAAAAAACATCGAGTAAAATTATGCTCCCTCAATTCCTATATATAAAGAATTTTTGTAGATATGAGAAGACATTTTCAGAGATATTGGTCTAGTTACGTTACTTAGTGGTTCGTAAGCAGTTCGATTTTTAGGCCTATTGTTTGACTGTTGTCCAATGAATCCATAAACTAAAGGTACAAAAATAAACACACAGACAAAACATTTTGCCACGGAGTCAGTAATTCCATTTAAATATACTTCGTACTGGTGTTAGAAGTATTTTAGATCTGTTCTGATTGTGAGTCTGGGATAGTCATTCCTTTTATGTCCCTCAAAGAATGAGATCTTGGCACTTTGTATTATAAGTGATAGCAAATACTTCCGGAGTCAGGCAGAGGGCTACCAAATTACCTAGCTGGTGTATAAACACAACTGCCTAGATACATAATAAATAAAAACATCTTAGCCCAACAGGAAACACAAATATTATAATCCTACAGGAAGCACCTGGACCAGCAGGTAACTTTTGATGTTGTCATTGAGCATCATGAAAGTTACAGTTCAAGTCATCAGGATATAAAATTTTAGTCAATTTTGGCAAAGCTGAGGGTAGGAGATGAAAAGGCAGCTATTTGCTTATATGCTTTAACTGTATTTCATGCCTGGATCCTTGAAGTTTCTGTTAAATAGAGTAGAAAAATTTGGTTATGATTGCCCCTAAATACAATATAAATTCTGGTGCACAATAGGAACTAAATTAGTATCTCTTGAATGAATAAAAAATAAATGAATGAATAGTGTAGATACATGTGACTTGATTATCTTTTCAATACCCAGTTAAAATACAGGAGAGCTCATATATAAATTTGTTACTTGATTATTTTATCAATGTAACATCAATAAAGGGCTAAAGGATTAAGACATTAGGGCAAACAAAATTTGATGAGTGAAAATGAATTTGAGAAATCCAAAAGCTAGCTTGTGGTAACTGGATTCCCGAATAGGGAGACATAATAGAATGTTACAATGGAAGACTGAATACATTTGAACAAAATTCCGTAGAGCCAGTCACGGCTTTGAGCCCAGTCATGAAAAACAGCACATCTGCAAAGCCATACTAGTGTGCTTTAATTATTTTTGATGTTGGCTTATTTCCCCCCTTTAGATTATTATATTTGTACATTTTAGGATTTAGGTTAAAATAAAAAGTAATAAGTTTCATCCTGATGTGAGAGCATGGAGAAGGGAAAGGGGAAGAGATGGGGAGAATCACAATAGTGTTACGTGAAACACAATAGGTGAAACAAAGGCAAAAAAAAGTCCCTTGTGCTTAGAAAATGTTGAAGGAATCAAGTCTTTGCTGTATTCCATACAGAAACTCAGAAATAAAAACTTTATGTATAAATGTTTTAGATATATTCATATGTATATATGTGTGTGTGTGTCTGCATGTGTAGGTTGAAATATAAATAGAAAAAATAATGTGTATGTGTATAACTGCACAGGTGTTATCAGTGTTTTCTATCATTATCAGCAAAATTATAAATAGTCACTGAGTAAAATTACCTAACAGTAAATTTTCCACCCAAATAATTTAGGCTTGATCAGTATACACATTCACACACAAATGCACACACTCACACAGAAAGAGAAAGAGAGATTTATAGACAGAGAATTTTAACGTGTAATATTACCAAATGACTAAAAATATCTCCTGGGATTTTTTTCCCCCATGGAACAAGTTATCTGAGAAGCTTATTTAATTCACTCAAACTTTACAATTACATCCCAACACATTTCTCAGGATTAATCAGTAGTTTTAATATACAGTAAGTATATTTTAGTAGCTTGCTGCATAGGCTCATTATTTCAATTAAAACATGTTCAACATACAAATGTGTTTTTAGGTGTACTTTAATCTTTTTCAGTCACTAGTCTAAAATTCTAAAGCTCTTTAGGTAGTGTCCTTTTAGGGATTCTGCCACGGGAAGGGAGTTAAAGTGGGAAGAGAGAAGACTGTCTCTAAAAAGCCAACCACTCCTTAGGAGGGAAATAAAAATAGAGAATGAACTGTGAGATGAACTTTCACTTTTGAAGCATCTTGATATGTATCATGTTTGTGCATGTAGCAGTAGGTTTCAACCAATGTTCTAAAACATGCAGTCCCATGTCCCAAAGTTATTTTATACCCTGTCCCTTAATATCTAAATTAAATAAAGTTCCCATCTGTTGCATGAGGATCTGTCCTCCAGAATATTTCTGAGTACCCCTAAGGAGCACTTACATGCCTTTGTTTTTACTTGTCACATCTTCCTTTGAAATTTTGTTGGAAGCTGCTCTTCATTCTTTCTAGATATCTCCTTTATTGGGAGCCATGCTTTTGTGGTTTCTTTGCCTATCCTTTGCTGTGAAAATGGACACAGCCTTCTCCTTTATTCCCTAAGACAGTAGTCACTCAGAACTACTTGAGGATATCATAGAGAATTTACAACACAGAAAAGAAAGTTACAAAATTGGATGCCAGATATCATTGCCTCTTAAAGTCAATTGGCCATTCCTTGTCCCAGGAGTTGCAGTCTGATCCCTGCTCTCCTTCCATCTCTGTCTCTCCTCAGCCTGCTGCCCACATCTGCTTAGATCTAAGGGCTAGGTCTTTGATACTTCCTAAAACTTTCAACACATTTCCTCCTTTCTGCTCAACCTACCAAAGCAACTCTTTATAATAAAATCTCACTTACAAATATACTCATTTCTCCCTCATGAGACAACCTTTATTTGTTTAAGCAAAAGCCTCATAATAATATCTCAACATGGGTGTTTTCTTAGTATTGAGTGAGATATCCAAGAATCATGAATGGATAATTTTCTTAAGTGTATGAACTTAAGGACTATACTGGATATTTTCCAGAAACCAACAAACAAAAATAAGGCCTATTGTTAATTGACTTGCTTTCCTTGTCACTAAGTGCTAGCAACTTTGAATATTAAATTTCTCACTAAAATAAATTTCAGGCTTTTGCTTTTATCTGTAGCATGGAAAGTAAAATATCTTTATCAGTAATCACAATTCAAATAGTACAGCTTGCTTCAGTGTTCTGCTTGGAGTCAGTATGGGAGATTGTAGGTCCATTAAACTATTCACTGACTTTTTTTTGCAATTTGCTAATAATTGGTAGACACCACAAAATTGGTAGACACCAAAACCTGTCCTTGAAAAATTTACTCTGAAGTGGGATTTGATGGATTGTATAGCTCAGCGCTCTCTCTCTCTCTCTCTCTCTCTCTCTCTCTCTCTCTCTCTCTCTCTCTCTCTCTCTCTCTCTCACACACACACACACACAGACACACACACACACACACAGACACACACACACACACACACAGCTACTCAAAATGCAACGTTGAGTGAGGGCATACTTTTGATTCACTGAATGACCCTTCAGAAAATTTCCCTTTTCTTGCTTCTAAGAAATACTGGAAATCTTTTTTCTAAATTCCTTAAAACTTTTTGTCTGTTATTTATACTTTATTTCAATATGTCCTCCTCCATCATTTATTCCATGTGCTTATATTATATATCTGTACCTAGGATGGAGACTTCTCAATTTTAGAGTGCAGCAGGAGTCCTTCAGGGAGACTAGTCAAAATATAAATGTTCAAGTTCTACCTGAACCCTTAAATCTGAGAGGTACTAGCTGAATCTTTAAAAATCCCCTAGAGTTATTATGAAGCACACCAAATTTTATGAACTACATATTGAAGGAGCACTCTAACATTTTTAAAAAATAATTTCATCACCTAATTCACATGTTCCTTTCTTTCCTGGTTCCCTTTTATCATTATCAGCCACTCTGAAAGCTCTTTTTGATGAACAGGCTGTACCTTGATTTCTCAACCATCTCAACGATGTGATTTTCATCAGTTTATATTCTTATTTGGCATATTTATATCTTATACATTTCCATCATTCAGAATAGCTCTGTTGTAGAGACTCCTACTTACTAACAACGATCTTGTTTTTCTTTCAAGTCAGTGTGCTATCCCTCAAGTTCATCCCAGCAGGTTTCCCTTTTCCTTCTTCTCACTGCTCAGCTTACATTTTTTCCAACATGACCTCTATTCCCCAAAAAAGTAACAAAATTAGCCAATACACTAATTTTAACTTCTAAGTTTAAAGTCATTTTTAAGCCAATATAGTAATTTTTAAGTTTCATAATTTTATGTTTCTGTTTATAAACTTTCAACTGCTTCCTCACTTCTTTACAGCCAGGTTTTTATCTCTCTTACTTGAAAATGCATTTATCACTACAGGAATTCCAAAGCTTTTCTTTGGACTAAGATTTTATTATTATTATTTCTTGTATAATCCTTGTCTGTTTCCCACTGTATCTGTTCCTTGCTCACCAATGACTAATTTGTTAAGGTATCTTCTATACTCAGAAATACTTTCAATATTTTTATTACCACTGAAGTTATTAGTCTAAAGCTTCTGCCCTATATTGTCCCTTTATTCCACTGTCACATTTTTTAAAAGAGAAACCTACATTTATTGACCCCATAACCTCACCATAGACTTATTCTGAACCTCTTACAATGAGTTTTCTTTCTTCTTCTACTTCAGTAAAGCTGTTTTCTGAAAATGTCTAATGATTAATTAGTGTCCAGATCCTTTCCACATCTTTAACTTGCCAGATCTCTCTGCATAATTTCACTCTGGTGATAACATACCACCTTCCTCTTCAACCTTTCTCTTTGAAACTTTAATTCAATTAACAATACTGTCATTCGACTATTCTTTTTTATCTTCTTTGCTAACCTTTTTTTTTCTGATTTCTGCCATCTAATTATGTATAATAGTAAGTCTATCTTTAATCATCTTTCATTATGTTTCTATAGTTTATTCCTTGGATATCGAATTTACTCCACCATTCTCAACTACCAGCTTTACACGGGTATATAAAACTTATTTCCCTGGATCTGCCTTTTTTTGTTTCTAGATGTAAATCTTTAACTTTAACCATTTTCTGTTTGTCCATGTATAACCTAAAAGTGAATTGTCAAATTTCCAAAACCAAAGTATTTTCACACCACCATGTTTGGAAAATTTCAGAATCACTTTTGACATGGTATCCTTTGCTATGACCTACTATTTGACCTCTCACAGAATAGTTCACTGAAATGTCTTTATTTCACTTTTCTTTATAGTAGCTTGAGTATAGGTTCTTATTACTTAAATTTTAATGGGTGTTCTACCTTGCTAGTCTGTCCATTTGACTCCATTATGCTCGGTATTAACAGATTTACCATGTCCCTCTAAGTTACCATGCATTATTTCTACCGTGTTTCCTTGAAAATAAGACCTAGTCAAATCATTAGCTCTAATGCATCTTTTGGAGCAAAAATTAATGTAAGACTCAGTCTATTCTATTCTATTCTGTTCTGTTCTGTTCTGTTCTATTCTATTCTAAAGACCTGGTCTTATATTATAGTAAAATAAGACGGGTCTTATATTAATTTTTGCTCCAAAAGACACATTAGAGCTGATGGTCCAACTAGGTCTTATTTTTGGGGAAACACAGTAAGAAGCATTTAGTAATCATCCCAGTTGTTCACATTTCTCCCCTTTCATGTTAGGAACCATACCTTCTTGTGTTTCTCTCAATAACTGATCCATATAAGAACCTACAATTGTATTATTGTTGCTGAATGAAAGAATTAACCAACTTCTGGTCTCAAAGACCTTAAATATATATATATATATATATATATATATATATGTATATGTATATGTATATGTATATGTGTATATATATATACACACACATATATATATATGATAGATTGATATAGATAGATATAAAGATCTATATCTACATATATATCTATATATCTATCTATATATTTATATATATATATATATATATATATATATATATATATCCCCCCCACTTCATGATATATATGATAAAAACGAATATTTTAGAAATACAACTGAGATTTAGGCCCTACACAATCTGCAATTCTTAATTCTCTCATTGTCTTCATTATTCCTTTATTTCAGCCCAAGCCCAATGGTTGATATGTATGTTTACATTACTAATTTTTATGACTGTGTTTTTAATACTCTCACCATATGTCTCTCTCTCTCTCTCTCTCTCTCCCTCTCTCTCTCTCTCTCTCTCTTTTATAATTGCCATTTCACATCTTACCTTTTTCAGTTGAGTTTAAACACCGTTTTCTTGCCATGCCATTCCTAATCACTCTCTTGAACAAAGATTTTCCTTTCTACACTCGTACAGCACAGGATTTCTATCTCTCATCTGTACTTATGATATATGACTTTATATTCTAATTGTTTATACACTGTTATTATCTCCTATCAAATGCTTAATGAATGAATATGAATGAAAATGACATTTAAAGTACACTTTAGTGGAAACAAAATTACATATAGTTGAAGAGGAAAATGTCCTAAGTGATGGAAAATAAGTTACATATTTTCAATTGTGTGTCATTAAGTTCTAAAATCACTTCTAGAACAAAAGAGGAGCATGTTAAGATCATTGTGTAGGCAATGTCACGCAAGAAATACTGGTCTGTGAAGCCTGTCTAGAGTCTGTGAAGCCTATCTAGAGTCAGATTCCAAAGTTTAACGTTAATGTGGTAAGACTAACTGTGTGCTAAAACCCCCAAAACCGAGCTTTATTAATAGGATATTCATAGAGTGCCTATAATTTGGAAAGCCTGGGAAAACTGAAATAATCATTTGTATTTTTCCTACTTATGCTACCTTTGGGGATAGAAGAATAGGATGGTTCCCTTTGGTCTCATAAGTGAAAGATTCTTCTTCACATAATGATAAACATTGCAAAAGTATCCTTCCTTACTTCTGTATGTAGCACATTTATATGCCCTCCATTGGCATTCTGTTTGTTATATGCTTTCTTAGCAATCCTGATATTATACGACTTCAAAGTATTGGTCAATATTTTATTTTACTCCAATCCTTGCAAAAGTTCATCACTATAAATTCACTTCAATACTTTAGCAGTGATAAAAAGTGCTACTCACCCTTGCTCATCCTAGTCTTATCCACTTCACTTTTTTTTACTTAATCATCTATTAGGATTGACAATAGGGAAATGTTCTGAAAAGCTAATGGACATTTCTGTTACCTCTGTTACAGCTTCTCAAAATTTGTCAAAAATATTTCCAATTGATTTGAATACTCTGAGATCGCATTTATGTTTGTTACTTCTTTATTTGTTATACTTATGAGCCATATTTCTTTGGTGAAAGGGAGCTAATGTATCTTCACAGCAATCTAGAGAGATTAGAATGTTTATTTTCTCTGCTTCAGGGAAAAGACACAAGTTTGCTACCAATGAATACCATACAGTAAGCTATGCTGCTATAGCACAGTTGATTTGGAGCAAAGGCTAAAAACAGTAACGAACTCGTTTCTCCCAAGGCCATCAAAATGCTTGTCAACAGAAAATGTGGAGTCTTGATTAGACTAGTGGTATTATATTCCCATAACATTACTTCTCTGAGCCTCATTTTTCTCATCTGCAAAAATGAAGCTAAAAATACCTACCCATGAGGATTTTTAGAAGATTAAATGACATAGTTTATGCAAAAGTGCCCAGTCTCTAAAATGGACTCAAAAATATTTGTTTTTCTTCTTTTACTTTTCATATTTATCCATGTACATGTGAATAAAGCCTAAATAGAAACTACTTAAATTGTTTTTAAAAGAACAACACTAACATTTGTTGTCTTTTTAAAAATTTATTTTATTTATTTATTCTTAGTTTCAGGTATACAAAACAATGTGATAGTTAGACATTTACACCCCTCACAAAGTCATGAGCCCCTAAGCCCCCCAATCTACTATCCCTCTGACTTTGAATATAGCTCTTACAATTCCATTGACTATATTCCCTGCACGGTACTCCACATCCTGTGGGGGGGGAATATATATATATATATATATATATATATATATATATATATATATGTATATAACAATATTGAATGTCAACCATAATTTAAATATATATATATATATATATAGTTGCCATTCAATATTATTCAATTTCAGATGTATAGCCCAGTGATCAGGCATCTACACAGTCTATGACGTGTTCTCCCTAGTAAGTCTAGGGCCCATCTGGCACCCTACATAATCTTTACAACATTATTACTTATATTTTGCAAACTGTATTTCATATACCTGTGGCAATATTGTGACTAATAATTTGTACTTTGTAATCTCTTTACCTTCTAACCAATTCCCATCCCCCTCCCACCTAGCAACTATCAGTTTTGTTTTTTTTTCCCCCTGTATCTCTGAGTCTTTTTATTTTGTTTGTTTATTCTGTTCTTTAGATTCCACATATAAGTGAGATCATATGGTATTTCACTTTCTCTGCCTGACTTATTTCACTTAGCATAATATTCTCTAGGTCCATCCACATCATTGCAAATGGTAAGATTTCATTCTTCTTTATGGCCAAGTAATATTGCATGGTATAAATGTACCACAGTTTCTTTATCCAATCATCTATTGATGAACACTTCAATTGTTTCCATATCTTGGCTATTGTGAATAGTGCTGCAATAATCATAGGCATGAATATATATTTTTTTAATTAGTGTTTTGGATTTATTTTGCTAGATACCCAAATGTGGAATTGCTGCATCATAAGGTAGCTCCATTTTCAAATTTTTGAGGTACCTCCATACTGTTTTCCTCAGTGGTTGCTCTAATATGCAATCCCACCAACAGTGCATGAAGGTTCCCTTTTCTCCACATCCTTGCCCGCACTTGTTGTTTGTTGATTTATTGATGATAGCCATTCTGACTGGAGTGAGGTGGGATCTCATTGTGGTTCTTATTTGAATTTCTCTAATGATTAGTGAGATTGAGCATTTTTTCATATGTCTCTTGGCCATCTGTATGGCCTCTTTAGAGAAATGTCTCTTCATGTTCTCTGCCCATTTTTTAATTGGGTTGTGTATTTTTTTTAGTATTGAGTTGTATGAGTTTTTTATGAATTTTGGATATTTACCTCTTATCAGATGTATCATTGGCAAATATCTTCTCCTATTCAGTAGGATGCCTTTTGTTTTATTGATGGTTTCTTTTGTTGTGGAAAAAACTTTTTTTAGTTTGATGTTGCCCACATGTTTACTTTTTCTTTTGCTTCCCTTGCCTGATGGGATGTATCAGTAAAAATATTACTAAGCGTAATGTCTGCAAATTTACTTCCTATATTTTCTTCTAGGAGTTTTATGGTCTTGGGTCTTACATTTAAGTCTTTAATCCATTTTGAATTTACTCTTGTATATGGCATAAGAAGGTGGTCCAGATTCATTTTTTTGCATGTGTCTGTTCAGTTTTCCCAGTACCATTTATTAAATAGACTGTCTTTACCCCAGTGTAAATTCTTGCTTTCATTGTCATAGATTAATGACCATATAGGTATGAATTTATGTCTTTGCTTTCTATTCTTTTCCATTGATCTATGTGTCTGTTTTTGTGCCAATACTATGCCGTTTTGATTGTTATAGCTTTGTAGTATGATTTGTTGTCAGCTAGCATGATACCTCCCACTTTGTTCTTATTTCTCAAGATTGCTATGGCTATTCCATGTCTTTTATGGTTCCATATAAATCTTAGGATTATATGTTCTAGTTCTGTGAAAAATGTCAAAAGTAATTTGATAGAATTCCATTGAATCTATATATTACCTTCAGTAATATGAACATTTTAACTATATTATCTCTTCTTATCCATGATCATGATATATGTTTCCATTAATTTGTATCTTCTTTAATTTCTCTCTTCAATGTCTTATAATTTTCTGAGTATATGTCTTTTACTCCCTTGGTTAAATTTATTCCTAAGTATTTTATTGTTTTTGAAGCAATTGTAAATGGGATTGTTTTCTTAGTTTCTTCTTCTGATAGTTTGTTACTGGTATTTACAAATGCAACTGATTTCTGAATATTAATTTTGTGTCCTGATACTTTACTAAATTCATTTATCAGTTTTAATAGTTTTTGGTGGAGTCTTTGAGGTTCTCTATATATAGTATCATGCCATCTACATATAACGACAATTTTACTTCCTTCTTTCCAATTTCGATGTCTTTTATTTATTTTTCTTGTTGATTACTGTTGCTAGAACTTCCAGAACTATGTTGAATAAAAATGGTGAAAGTGGGTAACCTTATCTTGTTCCTGATCTTGAGGGTTTAGCTTTTCCCCATTGAGTATGATGTTAGCTGTGGGTTTATCATACACGGCCTTTATTATGTTGTGATATCCCTCTATTCCCATTTTGCTAAGAGTTTTTATCATAAATGGCTGCTGGATTTTGTTAAATGTTTTTTCTGCATCTATTGACGTGACAATATGATTTTTATTTTTTATTTTGTTAATAAAATGTGGTGTATCACATTAATTGATTTGTGGATATTGAATGAACCTACCGTGCATACCAGGAATGAATTCCACTTGATCGTTGTGTATGATCTTTTTAATGTATTGCTAAATTTGATTTGCTAATATTTTGTTGAGGATTTTTGCATTAAAGTTCATTAAGGATATCGGCCTATAGATTCTTTTTTTGTAATGTCTTTGATTTTGGGATAAGGATGATAGTGGCCTCATAAAATGAGCTTGGAAGACTTCCCTCCTTGTGGATTTTTTGGAATAGTTTGAGGAGAATAGGTGATAATTCTTTTTTGAATGTTTTGTAAAATTCACCTGTGAAGCCATCTGGTCCAGGGCTTTTGTTTGTAAGGTACTTGTTGATTACTGATTAAGTTTCATTGGTAGTTATTGGTCTACACAGATTTTCTGTTTCTTCTTGATTCAGCCTTGAAAGATTGTATGCTTCTAGAAATGTATGCATTTTTCTCAAATTGTCTAATTTGTTGGCATATAGTTGCTCATAGTATTTTCTTGATTTGTGTTTGTGTATGTGTGCGTCTGTGTTTGCGTGTGTGTGTATGTGTGTGTTTCTGTGATGTCTGTTGTCATTTCTCCTCTTTCATTTCTGATTTTATCAATTTGTGTCCTCTATGTCTTTTTCTTGATGAGTCTGGCTATGAATTTGTCAATTATGTTTATCTTTAAAAAAAAAAAAAAGCTTTTGGTTTTACTTGTCTTTTTTGTACTTTTTGTTTGTTTGTTTTTGTTTTCTATTTCATTTATTTCCACTCTTATCTTTATTATTTTCTTTTGTGTACTCCTTTTGGGCTTATTTTGCTGTTCTTTTTTCCAGTTTTCTTTGGTGTAAAGATTTGACAGTTTTCTGGTTTCTTTAGTTAGGCCTGCATTGCTATGAATTTTCCCCTTACAAATGCTTTCACTGCATCCCATAGATTTTGGGTTATTATGTTTTCATTTTCATTTGTCTAAAGTATATTTTGATTTCTTCCTTGATCTCATTGTTGATCCATTCATTATTTAGTAACAAGTGATTCAGCATCCATGTGTTTGTGTGTTTTCTGGTTTTCTTCTTGTAATTGATTTCTAGTTTCATAACACTGTGGTCAGAGAAGATGCTTGATATGATTTCAGTTGTCTTAAATTTACTGAGACTTGTTTTGTGGCCTAACATGTGGTCTGTTTTGGAAAATGTTCCATGTGCGCTTGAGAAGAGTGTATACTCTGCTGCTTTGGAGCGAAATGGTCTAAAAATATTGATTAAATCCAAGTGGTCTAATGTGTCATTTAAGGCCACTGTTTCCATATTGATTTTCTGTCTGGAGGATCTGTCCATTGCTGTCAGTGGGGTGTTGAAGTGCCCTACTCTGATGGTGTTACTGTTTATGTGGGTCAGTGTCTTTATGTGGGTCAGTATCCGTGTTATATATTTAGGTGCTCCTATGTTGGGTGCATAGATCTTTACTAGGGTTATGTCCTCTTGTTGGATCAATTCCTTTATTATTATGTAGTGCCTTTGTTTATCTTTTATTATAGTCTTCATTTTAAAGTCTGTTTTGTCTTATGTAAGTATTGCTACCCCAGCTTTTTTCTCATTTCCATTTGTGTGAAATATCTTATTCCTTCTCTTTACTTTTAGTCTGTGTGTGTCTTTTGATCTTATATGGGTCTTTGGTAAACAGAATACGAATGGGTCTTGTTTTCTTATCCACTCAACTACCCTATGTCATTTGATTGAAGCATTTGACTCATTTGCATTTAAAGTGATTGTTGATAGGTACCATTATTGCCATTTTATTATTTGTATTTCTGGTCTTTATTAGTTAGTTTGTTTTCACCTTTCTTCTGCTTGAATAAGCCCTTTTAACATTTCCTGCAATACTGGTTTGGTGGAATTCCTTTAGCTTATTCTTTTCTGGGAAGCTCTTTATCTCTCCTTTCATTTTAAATGATAGCCTTGCTGGATAGAGCAATCTGGGTAGTAAGCCTTTTTCATTACTTCGAATATTTCCTGTCATTCCCTTCTGGCCTGCAAAGTTCCTGTAGAAAAGTCAGCTGATTATCCTATGGGAGCTCCCTTGTAAGTAACTAGCTGTCTTTTTCGTGCTGCTTTTAGGATTCTCTTTTTGTCCTTAAACTTTGCCATTTTAACTATGATGTATCTTGGTGTGGGCTTGTTTGGTTTCATTTTGTTGGAACTCTCTGTGCAGGTTGGGCTTGTATGTCATTTTCCTTCACCAGGTTAGAGAGGTTTTCAGTCATTATTTCTTCAGATATAATCTTGATCCTTCGATCCCTTTCTTCTTTTTGTGATATTCCTGTGATGCAAATGTTGTTGAACTTGATATTGTGCAACTAGTCTCTTAAACTATTTTCATGTGTTTTTTATTCTTTTTCTTTTTCTTTGTTTTTGTTTTGTTTTTTTTGTTCTGATTGGGTGAACTCTACTTTGTCTTCTAAATCAATGATTTGATCCTCTGCTTCATCTAATCTGCTGGTGATTCCTTGTAGTGTATTCTTCGGTTCAGTTATTATATTCTTTATTTCTCATGATTTCTATATCCTTTATGCTTGCTATCTCTTTGTTGAAATTCTCATTAAGTTCCTTAATCATTCTTATCATCAGTATTTTAAACTTTGTATCTGGTAGGTTGATTGCCTCCATTTCATTTGGTTCCATTTCTGGAGGTTTCTTCTGTCCTTTTGTTGGGGACACATTTCTTTGTTTCCTCATTCTGGCTATGGCTCTGTGCTTGCTTCTATGTATTTAGTAGATCACCTATGTCTCTCAGTCTTTGCTCAGTGACCCAATGTAGTATGTGTCCTTTGTAGTATAATTGCTCAGTCTCTCTCATCTCATGTGTGTGTGTTCCAGAGGTGTCCCTTGTGTTGTGTGTATTCTCCTGTTGTAGGTGAGCCTTGGTTGCTTTTGGCGTGTCATTAGGTGGGGCTGACTCCCAGGCTGACTAGCAATGAGGATTGGCTATGCCCACAGTGTATGAGCTGCTGTGTGACAGCTGACACCCTCAGTGGAAGCTTTGCTCCTTCAGGCTCTTATGCCTATTGGGAGTTCCCTTTGGGTGTGCCACTTATAGCTTAAACCAGGTAGTGCTCTGGTGTGGTCAGAAGCTGGTCTGTGTTTGTATTGTTTCTTGTGTCTCCTGGGTGGGGTCACATACAGGACAGTTTCAGCCCTGCCTGTTGCTGGCCCATGGCTACCTGGTAGGTGCCTCAAACCTGTATGCAGTTCGTTGCTGCATGTGCTGGATCTGGAGGTATGTGGAGGTGGCCTCTGTGTGAACTGAAGCTGGCTGCCACCAATACTGGGATTGAGGCACTTAGCAAAATGCCCAGGCCCTATATGCCTATTTCCACCTGTCACTTGCCTATAAGGCCCAAATGTTGAAAGAGTCTCCTTAGGAGTGTGCATGTGGCTGGTTGACCTGGTGTTGAGGGTGCCCTCAGTGATGCAGCACTAGCTGGGTGTAGTGGAGTTCAAGTGAATCACAAAATGCGACCAGTTGTTTTTACTACATTAATGCAGACTCAGATCTTATGCCTGTACCTGGCCTGTGACCACCTTTTATCTTGTCCCAAGGACACTGCAGCCAGCCTCCACATCAGGCTCACAAATTCCTGAGATCTGCTCCTGAAAGGTTTCAGTGCAGTTTTTGGGTGACTGTTTACCACCAAAATCTCCCTAGGCTGTTGTGGATTGTTCACTGCTGTAAAAATCTCCTCTGCAGTCGGTGGGGGTAGGGCCACTCACCCAGGTGCCCAGAGTGCACCTGGCAATGCAGCTGTAAGTGGACAGGGCAGAGTTACAGGGGTCTACAGGATGTAGTCAGTGGTTTCTACAAATTCAGTGTAGCTTTGACTAGCCCAGAGCTGTCTCAAACCCCCCCACCCACTGCTCTTTCCCTGTAGTCCAGAGTGCGCAGGACTGTCGGTACAGTTCTCAGGGTTGTACATATTTTGTTCTTTAATCCGATACTGCTACCTGCCTCTTCTGGAGCCCACTTCTAACACTGGGAGGGCGAGGGTGGGGCAAGCTCTGGAAGGGTGGGGGGCAGGCAGTCAGGCTCTGTGTCTTTATTTTCTGTTTTCTACCTGGCCATGTGAGCTTAGACCACAGTTCTTACCTGAGGTCTCTGCCTCAATTGCTGCATTCACCCGTCTTGTATGCTGATCCCTCAGGCAGAACTGTGGATCACAAGGGGTGTGCCAGGAGCCTGAATTCTTCCCTTTCCCCAGGCTGCCACTCTGGTCTGCATTCTGGGGTCCTGCAGGCCGAGGACCGCATCTTTGCACTTCCCCCTTCCCTTCTCTCCCATTAGCCTGATTTTCCCACATTCAGCTGATTCACAGTGTGAGTCTTTCAGGTGTACTTGTGTCATGTGCAAGGAGTCCTTTGTTGAATTATAGCTGTTCAATTTGTTGTGGCGTCCAGACAAGATTTCAAAAAGCACTCCTCATGCTGCAATTTCTGTGACATCATCCACTAACATTTATTTTCAAATGTTATTGTTCCAGTTTGCTTACAAATATCTGGGAATAAAAAAAAATAGTTGGAAAAAATGAAAAACAAAATTCTTAAATATCTGATCAACAGAAAACTACTTTGTGTAGTTTTTACTTTTCAAATGTGAAGGGAGTCACTCTACCAGACACTGAACCTCATTATGGATTTATTTCTCCATTGGCAGAATCACAGTATACTTTTTTACTAGGATTTTTAATTGTTCAAACAAAAGTGGTCGACTCCCATTATCAATTACAAGCCCAATAACTCACATTCCATATATATATATATATATATGTATTTCACCCCCCCCCCAGGAAATCCTCATTATTTCAGTCAGCAAAGCATTTACTTTCAATACAAATGTCAACGTGAGAGAGGAGGAGAAACTCTTCACTTTTCCTATTAAATCACATTTACAACATAAACTTCTACAACTTATCTAAAAAGAGGGTTGGTTCTCATTTTTATATAATTTTTTTTTTTTTTAATGAGAGCACATTCTATTTCCAGGTAGCAAATAATGCATTCATATTTATTTATTTGTTTTATCTATGTTGAAATGAGATTTGGAAAAAAAAATGGGGGATGCTTTTTGTTCATCTTTTTTGTTTTTCTTCCTTCCTTCCTTCCTTCCTTCCTTCTTTCCTTCCTTCCTTCCTTCCTTCCTTTCTTCCTTCCTTCCTTCCTTCCTTCCTTCCTTCCTTCCTTCCTTCCTTCCTTCCTTCCTTCCTTCTTTCCTTCTTTTTATTCCTTTCATTATTTATTCCATTCTTAAGTTTACACCTAATCAAATATGTATAATTCAGAGGCGACAGGGTTTTTCTTAAAGACAGAAAATCTGATAAATGGTAGATGACTTGGTTGGCCCAGAATACAGTTTTTCAAGGATAATTATATAAGCAGACACTTTATTCATGAACAAGTCCTGCTGGCTATAACAGGGAGTTATTAGTAATCAATTCTTAACTCTTGTCAATGTGGTATCATTGTTATTATCTCTGTTAAAAATAATAATCCTCTTCATTAAATACATTATTATTATTATTTATTTATTTATTTATTTTACTTTATAAGCTAAATATTTATTTATGGGTAAACAGTTGACATTAAATCACATAACAGTGAACATGGGCTCTTTTCTAGTTAATCAGAACTGTGTCCAAATCAACTCTGTTTCACATTATTGTCAGTTGTATACAACTAGCTAACTCGATTTATCTTTTTTCTCAAGAAGGAATAATACATTTCAAACAATTGTTATGAAGACAGTTTGAGACAACATAGGAAAATTGCTTAGCACAGTATCTGACATATAGTAAGAACTTGATAATTCATGACTGTCTTTACAGTCTTGATTCTCCAGTTGAAAATAAATTGCATAGAGTATATTTTAATGCCTATCTATAATAGCTTACTTACCATATTATATTTGCCATTTAATTACAATAAAATGACAAGTGTAGCTGAATTCCTCATCCTAGAATATGCTGCCTATACTCATTTTTACCTTCCAGTTGACACTAAAGATTTTATATCAGTGTGGAAGAACATGAAGCTACTATAGATCCACACATAGCTAATTGGCAATAGGATGATGTGTTGATGAAACACAGGAATATTTATACATTTACTCATTATTTATTTCCCATATGTGCATTTATTAAACAAATACGTATATCAGATACTGCTGGGTTCTGGAGTTAGGGCAATGGTCAAGAGAAAAAACAACTTGCTTCAAGTGGCTAAAACATTACGTTGTTGATTATAATATTTTTTGCACTCTTTCATTCTTCTCTTCCTTTAAAAAGGATTATGCATTCCCACTTATTGCCAGGTGGTTTGCCTAGGTCCTTCATAGGAGGAATATACGGATATAACCTTATTGCATTGATTTTGGTCTTGGCCAGATGACTTGTCCTTGACAATGGAATGTGAGTGGACATGATATACAATATGTCTACAGTTTAAATGTCACAAGTTTCTCCCATTATAAGAATACATATGTCTTCATAAGTATATGATTTCAGCTTGAGGTCTGGAATGCAGTACTTTGTGAAATAAAGCTATAACCAAGTCACAGACTGGCATACAGCCTAAGCCTGGAGCACAACTGTAGTCTCCAGCAGTGCACACATCATGTGATGAAGAAATAACCCTTTGTTGTTATAAGCCATTGTGACTTGGGATTGTTTGTTACCACAGCAAAGCTGATGAGTGCAGGTAATAAATGCACAGATAATAAGCTTTCTAAAAGTGCTCTCCTTGATGCAGACAATTAAAATGTTAAACTGTCATAAAGTTTGAGTGAATGACACTTGAAATTTATTGGTCAGGAAATGCCACTCTGAAAGGTGACATTTAAGCTGAGATCTGCCTGATAAGAAGTCATCAGTTATAGACAGAAAGAAAACCATTTTAAAAAAGGGGTTTGGGGCATTCTTGGCAAATGTCCTTGAGCAAGAGTGTGATGCAAATGAGTATGATGAATTCAAGGACACTTAGAAGACCAGTGTGGCCTTCTGAGCATAGTGAGTAAGAAAGGGTAACAAGACATAAGCTAATGAAGGTAGGCAGACACCAATTCATGTAGGCTTTGTAAATCAGGTTCAACAGTTTGCATTTTATGAGAAGTCACTGGAAAGGTTAAAGCAAAGAAGCAGGTGACCTGATTTCCATTTTTAATAGATCACTCTGACAGCTATTTTGACAACTGGTTTTAAGAGGGCAAGAGTAGAAACTGAGATATATTTGACACTTAAATTAACCCAGGGAAGATGTGCTGGGTGATAACTTGGTTGGAATTGGTGAATAATTTAAATTTCTCTTATATTCAAGTATGTATGCCCTCCAGACTTCTTGGCTCATTACTCTTTTCTGGGCAACATTATAGCTTGTTCTTCATCTCACCATGACGCAAGGAGATCTACTTCAGAATTCCCTTGAAAATAAAATAGAAAAATAATGTTTATACATTTTTCATTTTTTTGTATTTAAAAAAAATAGGGTGAGGGGGATCAAATGTATGGTGATGGAAGGGGAGCTGACTCTGGGTGGTGAACACACAGTGTGATTTATGGATGATGTGATACAGAATTGCACACCTGAAATCTATGTAATTTTACTGACAATTGTCACCCCAATAAATTAAAAATAAATTAATAAAAAATATATATATAATACAGCTGAAATTAACTAAAAAAAAAAAGTGCCACATTTTATAATAAAATTGAAAAAGATCAATGTTTTTTCCATATGCTCTTTTTTCTGATAACTAATTTTTTTCAAGTGAAATTAATAACTCTTGATTTTCTCTTTTATCCAAAGATCAATGGCAAAAATAGAAATGGAGGCATGAAGTACATGGTATCAAGTCATGTGATGCAGTTCCACATTTCTGTTTTGCTATGGACTGAATAGTGTCTCTCCAAAATTCATATATTGGATCCTTAACCTCCAGTATGACTGTGTTTGGGAATAGAAAATACCTGTGAGAAGGTGATAAAGATTAAATGAGGTCATAGGGTGGGGCCGTAATCCAACAGGAACAGACTCTAGAGGTCTCTTTGGGCCATGTGAGGACATACCAAGAAGGAAGTTATGTACAAGTGAGGAAGAGAAATTTCATTAGAATCAAATCGGCCAGTATCTTGATTTTAAACTTTCCAGCATTCAGAACCAGGAGAAATAAGTTTCTGATGTTTAAGTCACCCAGTCTGTGGTACTTTGTTATGGCAGCTTGAGGTAATACATATGTGTTTTAATACTTAATAGTTTTTAACAATTTTCTGTTTTACTGGGCTAGATAATCATCATTATAGCTGTTTTTTATAGGCTTAGGCAAAATTGGCAACCAAAGGCTCTGATGACAAATTTATTTACTTTTTTGTTTAACATAATTTATTTACAGCTGTACTGTATTTATAATAATTTTAGAAGTATTGAGAGTGAGTTTTAGTAAAAAAAAATTTTAATTTTATTACATAATTTAGAATTTAATACATTTTATTTCTAGCTAAAAGATGCCTTTGTTTTCATTAATTTATTTTTGTATCCTATTGTTTTTTATTTGCTTTTTTCTGTTGGTGTTTATGTTATCATGTTACATTGGTTTTCTTAGTGGAGGAAATTCTTTATTTTGTCTTTTCTTTGTTCTCTTCATGTGACAGATTCTTCGATCATCTCTTCCACAAATTTTGTAATGTTAACTCAGCTTTTAATGAATGCTAATTGATTTTTCTGTAAGATTTTTAAATTAAATTCAGTCAGGTTAAGTTATATACACGCTTAAGGTTGTATTTCTTGAAGAAAAAAAAATGACCACTTAAGCATTATTATGAGCATAATGTTTTTTTCAATGTCTCTATTATCTTTTATTCATGACTATTTTCCCTGAATTATTTTCATGCTTCTAAACATCTGTATCTTTTATTAAACTAGAAATGTTCTAATAGTATCAAAAATAGTTTTATTCCTATATTTCCTTTCTTTGTTGTCATGAATCTAACAAGCTTTTTAAAGTAATACTTTCTACAAAAACAAGAATGCCTCCAACTTTTTTTTTCCATTACTGTGAATGTTTCTTCCTCTCTTATTACAATAATTTGCTCTTAAACTAAAGACCTAACATTAAATTAACATAATGGCTTCAAAAACTATTGGAGATAGAACATTTGATATAACTCATTCAGCATTTTTAGTTTATGGCTTTATTTGTAAAAGGAACACACTGATCAATTTATTGATTCAGTATTTTTTTCTAAATACTCCCAAGACCCATCCACCCCATTTCCAGATAATTGCTTACACTGGAACCAAATGAATTAAGAAAAATTTCCCAAATCATCTGTTATTTGAATGGGTATCCCTTTCATCACCCCATGCTGCTTCACATACATCTACTGAAAACATCATAGACTTATAGGATTGCAAGGATTAAATAAGTTAATGCATATAATTAACTATAGAACAGTGCCTGTTCTATAGTAAATTATAGTAAATACATAAAGATAGCAACAATTATTGTCTCTACCACAATGGTGAATAGAATGCCAAGTACTTGGCAGGTTGAATTGATTCCTTACCTTTTATTATAGAAGACATTTCCATCTTTGGTTTTACTTTAAAGTTAGAAATATTAGAAATACATGCTTTCAAGTTTAGCCTCTTTCTACCCAATGTAAAGATCACCTGGAAAATTCATTTAATTTTCCTTTTGAAAAAAATTATATGAAAACTATTATGTTTGGTACCTTCTCACTCAAGATATCACTTGACTTGACAGAATAAATTCCAAGATCTGAAATTGAACCCAAAGTATTCCTGAGCACACCATTCAGCACAAACTCTCAAAGTGAAGAACAAGAAATAGGGGCAAAGAAACTACTTAAGCAAAGAACTGAACCTAAAAATTGGATAACTCATGTCAAGGAGTCTCTCTTCAAAGCACTCACATTTCCGTATCACTTTGGCTGCCCTGCTTCATTTAGGTATAAACACGTCAAATTAATAAAAAAACAATAAATATTAGAGGTATACAAGTTCTTAATATTGTATAATTTAATTTTTTTAAATTTTTTAGACAAGTGAACTGCTATTAAGAGATTTGATCTATAATACTCAGCTAATGTTCTTGCAGAACCAGGACTAGAATACAGAACTCCTGAGTCTTAGATTGGTGCTTTTTTCTTAAGAGTACACTGACTAATTAATACTCTCAGGTCAGCAGTTACTGGAAGGAGCTTGATTTCATGATGTAGAGCTGAGTTTATTCAGTACATTACTTTAAGTAGAACATGTGATAAGATACCTAGACATTCTCTAAGTCTAAAAGATCTGTGGTGTAGAAGAGTCCCATTCTTACTTCCCTCCTGCACATTTTACTTCCTTCATAATGTGAGTGTCAGGTGCATAGATATCAGATATATTTATGAATAAATACACAAATTAAATGATGAAGATTTATTGACTTTGTTGCATTGTATTTTATAGCAAGGTTCTGAGAAGACAGAAAACATAGCACACTGATAAGGATCTTCGTGATTTGTGTGATTTCCTGGCTTGGTATTGACCTCATCACAATCTGCATAAAGAGGACAGTCCTTGAATAAAAGAAGTCCATGTTTACTGAATGTTCTCTGTGTGTGTGTATGTTTCCACAAGCCTAAAAACATGCTTGTTTTCATCTGTGTTCTGCATTTGCTAGGCCCTTGAGAGTCTTGTATTTTCCCCACATCTTCCCTGATGTGTGGGGAAAAATGAAGCAGCTGTGCCAGAGAACTCTTTAGTTCCTTCTAGCTGTTGCATTCCCTGTGATTCTCATATGCTATACTTCTAATTAAACTCCTTGATGCTAATTAAAAATGAGAATAGAACAAATGCCACTAGCTGAATTCAGACTCTCTTCCGTTAAAGTTAGTGAGCTCTTCAGGGCTGGGCTTTCGGATTTTTCTCCTAATTAGGGTTTCATTGGCACTCACACCCTGTCCTGTGTATTTTATCATCAGTTCCATAAAAATAATTCCAGATAGCAGATCAGAAAAACCTGTCTTCTCTCAAGTGCTCAGAATCAGAAGACTTGTTTTCCACGGTGCTGCGACGTCCTAATCTGTGGTTTGGCAGATGGTGTGATGCAGCGTGTAATTTGGCATGCTATGTCTATCAGCCTGTGGTAACCCTTAGGCATTTTATTTCTGCAGGAAACAATGATGATGGCGAGGAAAACATGTGGTGACCCACAGGAACATAATTATGTTAACTCCTGACTCTGCAGAAACTTAACATGTGGCAGTGTTATTAGCATTTTCTAAGAAACCAGCATCTTATTAAACAAACGTTTGTTTGACCGTGTTAGATTGCTTCTGGTTGGTTGGTTCTTTCTCCCATTAAATCTACCCAAGAATGTACTGTAGCGGTGTGAAATTGGAGGTCTGTCAACCGATCAGCATCACCTCTGTGCTTCATACCTGAATAATTTCAACTCATGCATTTGCTAGTTTTTCTGTTCTCCCCTGAAATTAGAAGACCATTTTTTTTCTTAATATTTTATATCAAATTTCTATGGTGTATTTCATTTCAAATTAGATAAGAGATATTGAGAAGACAAACTTGTGAGACATATTTTGTGGCAAGAATGATGTATGTAGTAGAAATACAGATGTATAAATGTGAACTAAGGAAGCAATAAGCAATTATTCCCTTCCTATTTTGAAAAATGAGCGATATTTTACCGTGACTCAAACATAGTTTTATAAAAATATGAGTCATATATTTAAAGAACACAACATATCACTGTTATTTCCTCCATTTTTTTTAAAGGAAGGGGACTACAACCCCCCTCACATACACTCCCGTTAGGGAAGGAAGAGCTATGTAATCAGAGATCAATTATTCATTTGAAGACATATAAATAAAAGAGAAAAATAAAGCATAATACATAATGAATTTTTTGTGTTGCCACTTTTTACCAGGAGATGATTATCCTTTTTTTTTTTTTTCCTCCCTTCATGGCAATATATAGCAAATTTTTAGAAAAGAAACAACTTCAAAGTTTTTTATTCTCCATATATTCTTCTAGTGAGACACTTAAAGACTGAACAAATCACTTGAAAAAATATATATATAACGTGTACATATATGTAATGTATATATATACGCATATATATACATGTATATGTATATATATACATATACATATACATATAATGTACATATATAATATATATATATATATATTATACATATATATATTTTCAAGTGATTATATACATAGGTATATTTATTTATTCATTTCTTTCTTGAGCTAATTTTTGTTCCAACCATGGAGAGACCGGTGAACTGTAGTAAGAATGTCAGCCATATTAAATCTCTTAAACTGTAGGAGAACTTAATCTGAAGTGCTGGATAATCATGGTAAAACCCTATCCCAGTCTGCACAGTGCCCTTAGAAGAGATTTTGACCTTCAAAAGTCACAAAGTCTAAATTATAAATAATTTATATAATTTATAGAGAAATATAATACATTTTCATCATAGAAATCTAGTAACGTGAACATATTTGTAAAGAATGATCTACCAATAAATACGTTGTTAAATTCTTATAAAATAAAGTCCATAAAAACTTTTAAGTTAAATGATGAAGATTTATCAAATACAAGAAGAGATTAAGGAGAGAAAATTAATTTTTGAATTTCTATCCCCAGTCCAGTTTAGTATTAATAGTCCAGGTCTCATTCTTCAATATATCATGGTTTGAAGCCTATTCAGACATTTTCCGAAGAGAATAATATCCTTTCACACTGCATCCCCGAAGCTAGGATTTGAGGTCAATCACACTAGTAGCTTTGGCCACAGGTTCAAGGTGTGAAAATGTGAAGTGGCCCTCAAAAGTCTAAGAGGTGAAACACAAGTCCCTTCTAACATTTATCAGTTCCAACATTGTCTTTTATTTCTACACTACGATGGACACTTGCTGTGGGAGACTAAAACGTGGCAGATATTCTTAAGTCTTAGTGTTTAGTCAGAATCCCCAGTTGCTCAAGAGCCTCTTGCCAGGTAGATGTCCTAGCAGATTTAGCCTGAGAGCCACAGAGTTGTCAAAATTTCTATTTCCTTTCTTTTCCTCTTGTATCAAGTAATCCCTTATTCATTTTGCCTTCTTTTCCTTATTACATCTTATCAGGAGGGGACTTTGGGAAGTGTGTGTCATAGAGACAGAAGTTCAGGCTTATCTCCTGATCATCTATGGAAAATTAGGAGTTGGCTTGTACATTTAGTCTCTCATGTTACCTAAGCAAAGCCAAACATAGGCTCCCACTGCAAGCATTTTGAAAGAGTGCTGAAAATGCAGGGATCCCTTAGAGATCATTTGGGATGACTCTTATGCTTATAAGTCCTGAGGAATGGCAGAAAGAGCCCAGAGATGGCGGTGGAGAAGCCCCAGGGTCGTGGGAAGTGTCCTGAGAAGCTGTTGCTCTGTTTGCCTCTTCTCTGGCTGTCCCCACCGAGGTCAGCTTCTTTTCCTTCATGTGATCTTCCTCATATCCTTTCAATAAGTTCCTTTTCTGCTTAAGTTAATCAGAGTGTAGTACTTCTTTGGTTTTTATTTAGTAATCCTGATGAGTGGAGTTCATGCTAAACAACCTTACATAGGACAACAGAAGAGAAACTATGAAAACTTCCTGATGAAATCCCCCAAAGTAGGTTTGTTGCAGCCAGAAATGGGATGGTGAAAACAGGTGTTCTGTAGCTCGGCAAAGAATAAGCAAAGTGTCCAAAAATCAGACACTTATACATACATATTTAGGAAAGGGCTGCATGTGATGTCTGTGAATTCAGGAGAAGATTTGCAAAGAAATGTGTTCAGTGACTTCTGTGTGCCACTTAGAGTGTTTCGTGGAAAGAATAATGACTATAATTAATATCAAATTTGAGTCATGTCTCTATGTAAATTTAGGAACAAATTGTAATTAGTAAAATGGGGGTGATTCTACAGTTGACTCACCAACTTCACAGGGATTAGGGATAAAAAATTCTAAATTTAAATTGTAAAGCTTTCTGCATGCATAAGACTTTTTTTTTCTTTTCACTTTGCTGCTTTAGCATTGTTGGTTTTATTATGTAAGAAGAACGAAAAAATAATTGAAAGTAATGAATTAACAAATACTCTTGTTTTCATAATAGTAAACATAAGTTTTGCCCTGTCTATTATAAAATAAATGTCTAAACATTAAGTGAAAAACCAAATAAAGCATCTATAGAAGGAAATTAGTTTTGCTGTTTTTATAATGACAGTACTAAATTCAATAGTTTATTAAAATTCTCAAAAAACTTGATTAAAAAAACTTATCAAAATTCTTCAGATTTATTTGGTCTGTCAGGGCTTTGAGGTCCCAGTTCTGCAGCGACATCTTATGGAGTTGCTTAGCTTGCACAATCATTTAATAATGTCTGGAAGAAGTGACCATTGTTCTAACAGATTTTGATAGGATCCCTGCTTCTGCTTTGAATGTGGAAGTAATTAAACTGATGCCACACAGACTTTTTTTTCCCTTCTCTGTTGTTGCTTATCTGAAATTTCCTTATCATGACAACTGTGTGTGATTTTTAAAACAGTCTAAAATATGTATTGAGATCTGAAATTCTCACTACATATTTCCCAAGCTAGGATAGAGAGGAAGAAATAAGCTGTTGAATAGTGAAATGAGACAGCAGTAAAAGATTACAGTACAGCTGGGTTTGTTGGCAAGAGTTTCCACTTAAAAATTTGCAGCAGTGCAAATGCCTTTATTATTATTCACACTTTCACTGATTGTGATTACCAGGAGTGAAGAAAAAAGAAAAAAAAAAGAAAAGAAAATTGAAGTATTTGAAACACATAGAAATAAACTGTGAAATTCCCTTTGGTACATAAATTTAGCCATTTCTTCTTCCAAGCACTTTCTTTTGACAGAACAATACATTCCATTAAACTCCAGGAGAGGAAAAGTGAGTTCTGGTTTCATATTTTTATGATTGGATTTATATTCTCAAAAGAGACCAAGATTTGTAATCCAGTTTATGGTATCTTTTCACAATCTGCAAGAAGAAAAATAATTAATGGCTTCTAAATCATCTCTAAATTACTAATTTTTAATTGCTTTTTGTTTCACATTTACTATTGATTATGCTAATTGAGAAAAAAATTTACTTGGAGGCAGAAGCCTTGAATGTAGTAAAATTTCACACCATGTTGTTTAATAGATTGAAAAAAAAAAAATGAAGTTCATTGTAGGAGTACAAACTCCTAAGGAATTTCCATGTGGATACAGAAAATGAGGCCATAATGGAGAGGAAAAATTATCAAACACATGACACTGAAAATTCTATGAAATCTTGACAAGTCAGTTTGAATGTATGAATCAAACAATACATTCTAACTGAACAAGATCAGGAAATTCCATTATCTATCTAAGAACACACAGTAGCTCTTCTGTGCCACTGTGACCACCGGTGAGTAAAGATCATGGGGAATCCTTGTCCAGGAGCTGTTATGTTGCCCACGTATGAAAAGTGCCAGTGCTCTTGGTTAATTAGAGTTGCATCTTAAGGACCCTGGACATTTTCATGTGTGTTGTAAACACTCTGAAAATAATTAGATTTTTCAAGAACCATGTGCACAGTGACAAGATAAATCTCTGAGATTCTACATTCCAGAGATCGTCTAAAGAATAAAAAATTGCATGCCTTTATTTTCCAGGCACATCAATTAGAGAAAAAGCTGACCCTATGGCTTAAAACTGTATGTTGTATCGTGAGAGATATAGATAATACATTCACTTAGAGAATGTTTTGTGTCTCACACATAGCTATGTCCAATAAGGTTTATTGACTTTAATTTAATATTGATAGACTAGCTAGAAACAGAGAAATTAAAAGTTGGATTGCGTTTGTTGATCTTGGGGAATATGATGGCTTTGACTTAAGTTGTGTGATCTTGAGGTAGCAGCAATCTTTCATCCAAATGGACAAGTGTAGAAAGCCATTAGCAATGTAGAAATGAATTTAAGGTATATAGATTTAAGAATACTCCAAGGAGGGGTGATAGGTGAAGTATATACTGTGGTAAATTCTTGAGAGATATATTAGAGAAAGAGGTGACTACCTGTAGCTCAAATAGTGGACTATGCCAGATATGGAATATTTGTGTTAAGATGCCATGTATATTTCCTTTGAAAACATACCACACCTCTAGTCCATTAATTTGAAGATAAGCTTTCTCCAACTCGAATTAGATTCAATATCTTATGAGGAAAACTGATCCAACTCTGAAATATGAGGGTAACTTCTAGCAGGAATAGAAGCTGATGGATAATTATGGGCAAAGGGTCGTCTTAGTATATACAACACAAGCAACTCTAAACCAACATGAGTATGTGATACCAAAGGGGCATATGTCACCAATAGGATATTAATATAAACAGTACAGACTTTAGAGGTCTGTAGTTGTTTAAATTTGGAATTGAAAGTTATAAAATAATGAGTTCCATTTAAGTATATGGTTATGGATAACTAGGAGAATTTGACTACCATTATAAAAATCATAAGGAAAACAAATTTGCTTAAGATGGCAGATGGGAAACTTGTAAAGGAGCTATACCATCACTTGAATAAAGACAAGATTTTACCACTAGCTTATTTTTTAGGATATAGATAGTATGGGACATTTAGCTTTATCCATTTTTTTTTTTTAGGAGTAACATAAGATTGAATCAAGTGGAAGAAAATGACAGCTTTTTCTATGCCAAAATATATTTTTTAAAAAAACAAACAGGAAGACAACTGGAAGCAACACATATAAACTGATGGGTTCCAACATTCTGTTTCTAATTGGCTAATTTCATATTAGCAGTTTTACATCTTTTCTTCTGATGTGAATCATCATGGGGAAAGAAAACAAGGCAAATGATTTCCTGGCTGAGAAAAACATCTTTGCTTCATTATATAATGTTAATTTGCTCTGGTTTCTATTCTGAACACTGAGAACTCAATAGAGAAAATGTTGCTTTTTAACACATAACTATGTGCATTTACATAACTATAACATTTTAAATGTTATAAAGCCAACTTCCACCCCATCCTATTTGTCAGATCCTGCTTCCCCAAGCCTTTGAAAGTTGAAATCTGTGATGTCTATCAAATGCAGATTCAGTACTATCAATTATCGAGGTAAACTTTTCCAGGAAACAAAATGCAAGCAGTCTCATCTCAGTGGGGCCTAGAAATAGCCTTGCAACCAAAGTCATAGCATTCATCTAATTAGGTAGGCGTAAACTACAAGTATGTGTGAAGTACCCGACACTGATATTAACACAAGCTTTAACAAGAGGTGCCATTTAATAAGTGTTTACAGTATATGGAAATTCACAAAACATCTTCATTACTGATGGGGCTGGGAGAACAAAAATTGAGGTATGAATCCAGTTATGGATAAACGTCCCTGGTAACAACTCAGATTTTAAATCGGTCTCAGAAGACCTAGACTGGGAATAAGGGAGATCTGGAAACAGATCAGTCTTTGCAGGAACTCACACTCTAATTCCAATTACTTAATCCTTTACTTGATTAAGGTGATTATGGCTCTTAGGCTAATAGGGTGGCAAAAAAACAAATTTAATTAAACTTCTGAGGAAGATAACATCACACAGAACCTCAAATTATCTGTACAATTTTATATTTACAGTGACTGTCACCCAATAGAAAAACTAACGAAGCATAGGTCAGCAGAAAATATTCAAATTGAGTAATAGAGAAAAAAAAGAAAAAAGAAAAACAGGACAAAATACCAAAATACTATAATATACAGCCAAAAAGTTATTATACTTAAGAATAAAAGAAGTATGACACTTAAAACTACTTTATTCAATATTTTACTGAACTTTACAGTGAATGAAATAATGACAAAAAAAGATTGATAAATAAGTTATAAAACTGTCATCTTCATATGACATAAGAACATCTATAGAACATACAAAAGATCCTGTAAGTAAGATGTTAGAATAAATACATTATAAGAGATGTTGAATGCAAGGTCAATAGAATAAAAACAGCAGTAAATTAAAAACAGAATTTAAAGTAGATACCTTCACAATATCATAAAAAACATTAATTATTTAGACATAAATTTAACTGTAAATATACAACACCTCTATAAGGAAATTTTTTTTAGATATTGAGAGAATTTTTTAGAACACAAATAATCAGAAAAATTTAATATTGTCATAGATTGGACAACTCAATTTTAAAGATGTCAATATTTTACAAAGTGATCTATGGATTCCGTGCAATCATAAGAAAAAAGAAAAGAAAAAAGAAAAACAAAATCCAGCAATCTTTAAATGAAAATCAATATTGATTCAATTTTTTTCTAAAAAAATGGAAGTTATAATGGTCACAGGGTAAACTGAAAGAATAAAGTATGAAGGACTTAATCTGCTAGATTGCAAGGCTTTCTAAGTATATACCCTAAAGCAGATTATTCAACTATATTGTGGTTGATGTTTTGGATAGAATAATTTTTGTTTGCGGAGGCTGACTTTTCACTAGAGGATATTTTTCCAAATCCCTATCTTCTACCCACTATATGCCAGTAGTAACCACCCTCTCCAGGTGCCACAAATACATAAATATCATCAGACATTGCCAAATGTCCCTGCTGGGGGGCAAGGAATTACTTTCGGTTAAGAACCACTGCTCCAGAAACTGCATGTGTTTAGGCAACAAAAGCCACGTACAAGAATGCTTATGACATTCTTGTTTATATTCAATGGCAACAATCCCAAAATCTATAAACATTAGAAGGATTAAAAATTTAAGTATATTATAACTGGATTCCATAAAACACTGGCATTAAGCTAATTAAAATTGCACACAGTTATACAAATATATTACACGAACATAATATTTAACAAAAGTAACCAGACAAAAATAATGCCTGATCTATGATTCCTTTTATATAAACTTCAAACACAGACAGAGCTAACTTACAAGTCAGTATAGTTGTTATATTTGGAAAGGAGGGAGGAAAAAGAGGTTAGAGATTAGAAAAAAGGCATTACTGGATTCTTTGAGCTGCTGATAATACTCTATTTTTTATCTTAATTTTTATCGCCTAGGTTTGTTTTTTTATGAATACATCAAGCTCTACAATTATGTGAAGTTCTCTGTATGTATATAGTTGTTCAATTACACTTTAAAATTTTGCAAGTCTATTAAAAATAAGTTTAGAAAGTAAAGAAAATGAAACATAGATCAAGTAGGACAAATAGAAAACTTAAAGAAAAAATTACAGACATAAATATAACAGTGACTGCACTAAATGTAAGTCAACTAAATTTATCAGTTAAAACTAAGTTTGTTATACTTGATTAAGTAGTAAAACATGTTGTTTATACAAGAAACACATTTAAAATAGCTAAGAAAAAATATATGTTAGAGTAAAAGAATAGAAAAATAAGTCAAGCAGTATTAGAAAAAGCAAGAGCTTGTTAGATCTTAAGGCAGAAAGCATTAAAAGACTGATATATATATATATATATCAAGTTGACCCTTGAGCAACAAGAGTTTGAACTGAACAGGTCCACATATACTGAGATTTTTTTCAATAAATGCTGTAAATATATTTTCCTTATAATTTTCTTTAATAACGTTTTCTTTTCATCAGCTCATTTTATTGTAAGAATATAGTATATTATACATATACAAAATATGTGTTAATCAACTATTTGTGTTATCAGTAAGGCTTCTAGTCAACAGCAGGCTATTAATAGTTAAGTTTTGGGGGTGTCAAAAGTTATGGGTAAATTTTCAACTGCAAGGGTCAGCATCCCTAACTCTTCATCGGTCAACTGTACTACAAAATTATTATAATATTCAGTTCATTTGAAAGATATAAATATTCTAATAAGTTTGGATCATATACAGCAAAGATTGTGAAAACTCCAAGGAGAAGTGGATGAATCCACAACAATTATCTGAATAATGGATTGAAAAAAGATCAGTAAAAACAGAATATAAACAACATAAGTGACAACTAAAATGCACTGAATATACAAGTATATAGAGAAAACACTGCACCCAAGAACAGCAGATTCAGAATTTATATTCATTTCAAGCATACATTATACCTTAACATAAATAGTTCTCACAGTATTATTCAACACAGAATTGGGAGCTATGATTACATGGGGTAATTTTTTTTTAAAATATATATATAATGCTTTGTAGAAGTTGTATGGATAAAAATAATAGTTGGATGTAAAATTTCTAATTTGTAAAACATGATAGGTGTTCAGTAATTGTTGCTTCCCTTTCTTTTAATACTGCATTAATATTTGCCTATATTAGTGCATCCTTCTGTGTTCTCAATGAAGACATGAATCTCATGGAATCAGCAAATTTTTTAATCGACGCAGCTTGAACTTCTAATGATCATTTAATGATCTTTATGGGTTGAAGTATGTTTTCTCTTCTGGACCTCAAAAGAGATTTTCTACGCCTTATCTTATAATCACCACTTCCTTTTTATCCTATGGTCATGATTGCTTCATGAGTAAACTTAGGTTTGGTGAATCTGTATCTTCTTTCTATTTCTAATCACAACTTATTTCAATTTTCTTCTTAATTTTATAATGAAAATAATGCTGGTCACAGATTCAGAATACACAGCTTTGCATCCTGACTCTACCAATAGCTAACTCTGCTCCCTCATCACTAAAACATACTGTTGTGAGAAGGGTTAGAAGACGTCACATCTGACAAACTGACTTGTCAACTCTAAAGCAATAAGAAAGTAAGGTTACTAACTTTTACTGTCAGGGCCTATATCTTCCTGTAGAAATATGGCTGCCAAGAGCAAACTCCACTTCTGTCATAACTATGACTGTATTGGGGAAATAAAGGAGTTGCACAGTTGAATTATTCGGTATATTAGCCCTCTTGAGTTTATATCATTATTCCTATTTTTCAATATTTATATTAAAAATTTGAGAGGCTTAATGGATTGCCAAGTATCTGAAGATGCCATTTCTTCCTTTTCATTATGTTTAGGACACTATCATAAGAATTTAGTATCTTATGTCATGACAAAAACTTGAGTGGTAACTGAAATGGGACTCACATCTTCTGAATTTACATCTATTGATCTCTATTTATAAGCAAAATAGATATAGATATTTGTCATATATCAAGATAAAAAAGAAAAAACTAAGATGTGTAGTTGCATCATTGAATACTCTGTCATTTGACAGTAATGGCGATCTTTTTACAGTGCTTGCCCCTTAGATAAATCATGAGGACTAACCTTGTATGCGGAATGCATCTGCAGTTTAAAAAAATACAGCTTATGGAATGAAATACCATTCTAAGTAATAAAATTTCACAATGAATTTCTCTACCAAAAACTATCCAGTTATTTTTAATAATATACATTTCAATACTTATTTATGTAATCCAATCTCTCAAATACTTATGTTCAAATTTTAAAGGACATTACAGAATATGCTAAAAGTCCTTTACTTTGAAATAAAATAAATCATATCTTAAACAAAAGACCCACTGGTGGGCCAGGCCGGTGGCTCAGGTGGTTGGAATGCGGAGCTCCTTATGAGGAGGTCGCCGGTTCGATTCCCACATGGGCTGATGAGCTGCCAGTGAGCTGTCAGTGAGCTGCGCCCTCTACAACTAAGACTGTGAACAACGGTTCTCCCTGGAACTGGGCTGCTGTGAGCAGCCAGAGGTTGGCGAGGAACCCACTGGCTAGTTTACCAGTTTGTTTCAATTGTTCAAATGACTCATTTGGACCAGAGCTAGAATGCATGGCTAAAAATTAGCAAAACTTATTTTACATTCTTATCCTTATTCCCAGACCTGCTCCTCTCTGCCTTTTTCCTGTGAGTTTGTAAATGGAAGAGAAAGTGACTCAAAGGTTTTTCAAACCAATATTTCATATATTTGGGGAACCAGACACAGGAGCTTCTATGGTCCTGTGATAGTGTAAATAATGACAATTACTACTGAAGGCAGAATCTTAGGAAATTCCATGGCTACATGACCTTTCCCAACTGGTAAGAATCAAGCAAAACCCCAAGTAAACTTAGAGATAAACTTTTCCAAAGATTTCAGAAGCCAAATTTACTCTCCAAACCATATTTCCTTTTATTGTGACTACACTGCGTAATTTGAGGTGAATGGAACAGCTCTTAAAAGACCATGAAAAATGTCAGTTGTTTTGCTCTTTAATTCTGGTGCTTCTCCCCCTTTTTTTACATTGAAATTTTATATGCTTTAGCATTTGGATTTACAGAAATCATGGCACATGGATTCCTTCCTTATGTCCAGCCCCCAGCAGGAATATTGAAGATCAACTAAAAGTGGCAAGTCAAATAGTGCAACATAAAAATCTACATTTGTTCGCTAGGTAAGGCAATGCAGAAGGAAGAAATAATCTTGTTTATTACAGAATGAGAAAGAGCTGAACTATTGTTTAATTTTGGAATATCTATAGTTGGATTGTAGATGCTTATCCGATGAACCAAGAATACTCTCCGTATTCTTCCAAGGCCATAAAAAATTATTATAATGAAAATAACAACTTGTCAACATAGTGCTATTTTAGGCCCTTGAAACATAATATAAGAGAAAAAGCACTGGGATAAAATGGAACAAACAAGTTCACCATCAGCGTATCATTATATGGGCTGTGTGACCTGGAAAAGTCACTTAATATTTATGGGCTACAATTAATTATATCATAAGATTGAAGGCAAAAGAAGGATTGGGCAAATTCTGGAACCAAAACACTTAACAAAGCCTCCTTCCCATTACAAGTTGGCACTCTGTTTTATACTTTCTGTTTTCCACCACTTTACCAGACACTCTTTGAGTATGATGGGAAGGGGAAAAGTAGACACAAAATTTCTAAAAAATATGTTAAATATTAGAATAGAGGTCTAGAGAGGATGCTGTCATCAAGGGTCTTAACTGTACACATTGTATTTTCCACATTATTGCAATTAAAAGCAGAGATAGTAGTGTGAATATTTAATAGCAGAAAGAGTATATGCATTGAGTGATCAGAACAGACCTGTAGACAACCACTAAGGACTCCCAGGGGCAAACCTGATTCATGTCAATCCTGAGTGTGAGCCATGGAATCACTTTTGTCAGAATAAGATCTTGAGTCCAATACTGGTTACTTCAGTAACTATTCTGCATACTGTAACTAAAATAAGTGCTAAGTACAAAGGAAGCGATGGGTGAATATCAACTGTGAAAAATAAGTATAAGGTGGTAATGCTGACTAAACCAAAAAGCAGTATTTTCCATGTTGCGTGAAACTGAGAATTCCATTGTGTTTAAACTTCTGTAACTCATTACTCAGGTGAAAAAGCATAACAGCAAACACATACTGGCTCATCTTTTTCACCTCTTCTTTGTGAGTCATTAGTTGTCCAAAGATGATGGTATTAATCATAATTATCAAAATTGAATTATACTTCATCTGTGTATAACTTTTTCAATAAATATGATTTTGTTGTGTTTACAAACTGATGTAAACATTCTTGAGGGATACCCAAAGGAGTAAAATGTGGAATAATTTCAGCCAAAAGCCACTCATGTGAAACATAAGCACTTTAAGTATTCTACCACTAATACCTCATCAAGTTTCTTTGCATCTTCTCTCTCCTGGAAACTTTGCTGGTTTGTTTGCTTGTTGTCTTTGCTTGATAACAGACAATGGTTTTTAAGCAAGAGACCTTGGATTCATAACCTGACTCTACCGTTATCAGCAGAGTAACTTTTAGTATGTTGCTTGGCCAATAAATTCTTCAGTTTTTCAATCTACAAAATAGAGACAGTGGTATGAAATATTAGAAATGTTTTGCTATTAAAAATGATGAAGGTCTCAGTATGTGCATGGCCCATAGTAAACATCAAATAAAGAAGCTAAAAAACTATAACTCAGGCTTTTTTGAAAGATGTTTTTGCAGGGATTTAAAGAACGAGGCTTATCAAAATGGGTTGCATTTGTTAGCATTCAGTATTTCTTAGGTTTAATTTATTTCTGCAACATAAACAATTGTTACAATGAGGAAAAAAAAATCCCTAGGAGCTTACCTCTTGAAGGTTTGTTGTAAACACACACACACAACAATAACTTCCCGATCTTAGGAGAGCTTGTGAAGATTAATGAGTTATTTCTTTGGGTTCAAGTTTCCAACATGCACGGAGTCCACAATGGTGATGTAATTAATTTCACAACACCAGGGTTTTGTCATCCAACATCCCCATGCCACGCAGTTATGATAAGTATTCTTTAATTAAACCTCAAAATTTGCCGCTGTTGTTACACATCACACAGCTGGAGCACAGACATACCTCTGTGGACTACCCAGGTTTTAATATGCAGCTGGGCATGCTTAATAAGAGGACATTTACATGAAAGCTGCCTGCATTGGGGTCCAAAGTTCTTAAAACTTTTAATAAATTCTCATATATAAAGAAACAAAAATAACATGATGAGTTTGTGTTTCTGGTTGTAACTTACAGAGAGCAGCAAGGTGTGCTCTCAGATTAAGTAGGGGAAAAGAACCTTCTTTCGTGATTTTCCTTGGCTCCCATCTTTAGAACTGGCAATCTCCTAGAGAATTATTTGTCTGTGAATACAGCTGAGAATGTTCTTTTTCTCACGACTTGGGTACAAAAAAACAGACGAAATAGGGTTGGCTTAATTTGATGTTCATTATTCAGCTCTATAAACTTAGGAAGTATTTAGTCTACATCTGGATTAAACTGTTTCAGTGGCTGTTTCAATCATGTTTCAGTAACAAAACGAATATGTATATTCTTTAAAAGGTTCAAACTAATGAATGTAGTTTGCCTGTTCTTTGATTCAGGATTTGGTTTAAATCTCTACTACTGACTTGATAAAAATTAGGGTGAAAAATCTAGTGCAATGGATAAGTGCATAGGTTCCCATCTCCGTCACTTATTAGTTATGTTATCTCAGATAAACTACCCCAAATCCCCCATCCTCAGTTCCTTTACCTTTTTCATGGGAATAACAGTCACGCACAATTCATAAACTTGTTATGAAGATTAAAATAAGTACTAAAATGTGCGTAGTAGGTGGGAGGCATATAACAAGTATGTTTTCAATGGCAGTGATGAGCATTTAAATGGAAACTAAGTGTGAGAATGGTGAGTGGGATAGACCTAAGATGAACTACATAAAACTTTTTTTGTGAAAACCCAATTGAATAAGAAAATGGTGAAATATGTTAAAAGACCATATTTCCATCCCACATATTCTGGGGAAAGGATGAAGGGCAGCTTTTCCTATCATCACACACCTATGTTCCCTTGCCTCAGAGCAGTGTTGCTAGATGGAATTAGTGAATTCTAGGCTTCTTAAAGGGAATTATGCTGGAAAGGAGAAGTGAAAGATATGCAGTCAATTGTTTGTAAGGTAGGAGGGTCACAGTGTGGTTAATGAAAGAACTATCAGAGGATAACTTGTGGTTGCTTAAGAGAGACCCGGGAGAAGATTCAATTTCTGCAGGCCCCTAAAATAGTGGGGATCCATGGACCATCTATAGAGGCTGAAAACTAGATACAGTATTTTCTACCCAGACAAAAATATTGATCTCTAAACTGGTATGTGTGCCCAGAAGAACTGTTTTCTGCAATGGCCATGAAGGGTTGGACATGGAACATAACATAGGTGACCAGTGTGAAGTGAAGACAAGTTTATCATTTTAAAAATTCTGGCCATAACCATAGAGGGACCCCTAAAATGACTGAGAGTAAGCCTTGGAAAATCAAGAAAGGAAAAGAAATGGAGCCAACTCTGATCCCAAAAGAAATTAGACTCAGGCTTTTTTGTTTGTTTGTTTTTTTCTTTTCTTGCAAGAAATATTCAGGATTCTAGAAAAGAAACAAATAGACGTAAGGTATTAAATGGTACAAAAATGGTAGCTATCTCCTACTCTCTGAGCTCCTGATTACTAAAATTGTGGAGTAGTGCAATGTCAAGGATGACAAAAATGTGAAATTTTGGGTCAAAGATTAACTCAGTACAATGAACAAGGATGAGAATGTATTTAGTTGGCATTACGCCAAAGAGAGCTGTTCTTTAAATTATTTACTGTCAACTAAATACTTCTCCAAAGTAATACATATATATATATATATATATATATATATATATATATCCTCCTAGGCTTAACATTCTTGGTTTCAAGAAAATATTTTCAGTAAAGGAGACTTTTTAACTGAACCTTCTCTTGTAAAAAGAAGTGAAATTATTTTTCATGTATACAACCCTTAGATATTCTTGAGAGACTGTCATTCACAGAGCCATATCAGATTTTGTGTGAAAATGATTGTCTTGGTGGAAATCTAGCTCAAAATACAGACCTGGTCAATTGGGCACATGCCTACTCCTTGTTAAAAGAGGGCATGGTGATACAGACACTGGAATGGAGGTTATTTTTTCTTCCCCAAGTCACATTGTTTACTAATAAAAGAGTATGGTAGAGTAAAACATTGAGATATTAAAACATGTTGTTTTCTGTATGGTTGTAGGAGCCTGCACCTGAGACATGACCTTCAAAGCATATTCTCGGCTTCTGTTCTCCCTCACCCCGACATACTAATGTCACACTATAATATTTGAAAACTTCAGTTTACTGGGGGAAATAATAAATAAGATTTGATACTATCTGCAAAAGCTCAAAATAACAAAAAAGTACAAAATAGAAGCAGTAGACCCAATCAAAAACATTTATAATCTCAGTGCTTGGATTTATCTGCAGCTTAAAAATACCTGAAACATGAATTCAATTACTGGAGAAAAAAAGAGACAGGTAAAATTAAGAAAGGAGAGACAAAAGAATGAGCTGGGGGCAAGGTTAAGAGACATAGAAGACAGAATGAGGTGTAGCATACATACAATTGGGGTCCTAGACCAAAGCTTTCAAAAGGTAGACATTCAAAAATTTTGTTATTTGTCTTTCTCTGTCTGACTTCTTTTACTTAGAGTAATATCTTCTAGGTTCATCCATGTTGTAACTAATGGTGAGAGTTAATCCCTTTTATGGCTGAGTAATATTCCATTGTATATATGTACCACATCTTCTTTATCCATTCGTCTACCAATGAACACATAAGTTCCGTCCATATCTTGGCTATTGTTAATAGTGCTGCAATGACCATAAGGGTGCACATATCTTTTTGAATTAGTGGTTTGATTTTTTCAGGTAAGTATCCAGAAGTGGAATTGCTGGGTCACATGGTGGATCTATTTTTAATTTTTTGAGTAACTTCCATACTGTTTTCCATAGTGGCTGCACCAATTTATAGCCCCACCAACAGTGCGTGAGGATTCCCTTTTTTTCCACATCCTTGCCAGCAATTGTTTGTGGATTTATTGATGACAGCCATTCTGACAGGTGTAACGTGATATCTTATTGTGGTTTTAATTTGTATTTCCCTGATGATTAGTGAATTTGAGTATCTTTCCATGTCTATTGTCCATCTGTATGTCCTCTGGAAAAATGTCTATTCAGTCCTCTAACAGTTTTTTTAATCGGATTGTTTGTTTTTTGGTGGTAAGTTTTATGAATTTCTTCTATATTTTAGATATTAACCCCTTATCTGATGCATCATTAACAAGTAACTTCTCCCAGTCAGTAGGTTGTATTTTTGTTTTGTTGTGGGTGATCACTTTGTAAGGTACATAAACGTCTAATCACTATGTTGTACACCGGAAACTAATACATATAATATTGTATGTCGACTGTAATTGACAAATTTTAAAAGATATATGTTAAATGAATGAATCAATGGAGTAGAAAAGATATACAATGAATTGCCATTCAACAAATATTTGTTAAATATTTATTTTAATTTATTAATGAGTGATTCAAAGACATGATATAGTTCTTTGATCACAAAAGAGTTATAGTTTAAAACAAAACAAAACAAAACACTATCCTACTCAGAATGCTTTAGAATGATCATGGATACTATCAGAAGTTAACTGAGGGTCTGAGATAAGGCTCTGCCTTTATAGTTGCTGTAGAGCAGTATATCTGATCATTACATCATTACATTTTATGTATTCTCCTATTTTATGCCAATACTTTGCCTATTAAAAGCATCTTTTTGGAGTCTAAAAAAATTATTAACAACTGTCTACAGTTGGCATAAGAAATCTTATTTTCATATGAAAGAGTATCTCAATTTTACTCAGGAAAGCTTTTAAAGTAAATCATATTGTTATTTAAATTGTCAATAAAAACCATTGAATTTATTATAAAAGTGTTTATTTTTTGAAAAAGAAAATATCTAGTCTAAAAAGTTAACAGTATTTGCGACTGAATGTCTGAATGGTATTCATGACTGATGGCTTTAATCCAGAATTTATTTCCCTATGAAGCATGTGATTTTTGCCTCACTTCTGGATCAACAGGACAATATATCACTTCCAAACAATACTTAATTTGTAGTTACAGCTAATATCATGTTGCAGTACAACCCTATTAAATAATTCCTGCCTTTTCCCCATTCCTATTCCTTTTCCAAAGTATTATATATATCAAAAACAACAACAACAACAAACAAACAAACAAACAAAAAAACATATACTCAGTGGGTTTCCTTAAACCTAGTACCTCAGGAGACCAGATAAGTTTGTCTGAATGATTTTTTTCTCTTTTTGCTTCATTCTCTTATGACCTGACTCTACCTGCCTGAAAATAGATCAGAGAGTGTATTAAATTAACTTGTGGTATTTTATTTCTGGCTGCTTCAGGAAATAGATTCTCAAACCTGAAATGAACTTATCTTATACCTCTTCTTTTCTTAATATCCTTAAGGCATAGTTTTGCAATACTATTTCAGATGGAAGGGCTTTAAACTCCACCATTGACTTTAAACTTTATCTTGAGATGAGCATCAATCACCACTTGAATGTACCAATCTCATTTGTCCAATAACATTTCCAATTAAATACCATTTATTGAAGACTCAATATGCACCAGGAACTTATTGCTACTTTTTTTTAGATATGCTTACATACATGCAGTCTTTTATTTTTCATTGCAATGCCCTCTAAAACATTTCAGGAATCCTCAAAATATTTTACCACAAGTAGAGCTGCATATCAGAGTATCATAACTTCTAGGTGGTGGGACAAACAACTGAGACATAATATGTAGTGTCAAAAGAAAGCTTAGCTTTCAGTGAAGTTCCCTCATTTTTCCAAGGAGAAAATTTGTGAGATAAATAACATAAAAAGTGAAATAAAATATCAAAAGAACTTAAGGTGTAACAAGATTGTCTACAATCAATCTTGGATACACAATTCTTCATGGTGTTGATGTCTGCATCCATTGGGTGCTCTCTGTTTCTGATACATAGCTTTATTGTTCATTACATTCACTTATTCTTCCAAACAACACTTATTAGGATCTATTCTGTGCTAGATACTATTCTAGACATTGGGGATACAATGATGAGGAAAAAGGGAAATATTCCTTATCATTCTAGTTAGGGTTGCGTAGTAAGTAATGCCATTGTCAAGTTTTTAAAAATGGGATTTGTTCAGTTTGTTGTTATCAGAGTCTTGAATAATTATTAACGCTTTCTTCAGGAACTATTTTGAAATACTTTTTCCTCAGTTACATTTATTGAATTTCTTTAAGATTTTATCATGTTATATTTCTTGATTATTTTCTTTTCTTTTCCGCCATAAAAGCTTTTAAAACAGATGATTTATTTAATCAAATCATAAACTGTTCCAGTTTTTATCCTGACTGGAACAGTCTCCCTGTTTAATCTCTTGCAGCACAATGAAGTTAAGTTTCTATAATTTGTTTAGTATGCAAAAGTTATTTTTTTAATCTCTAAATCTCTAATCTACCTGAATTATGTGTGTGTGTATATGCAGATGTACTCATATCGTTAACATTCAATTAGATACACAGATATACATGTGTTTTGGCGAAGATATCTTTAAGTATGACACTTATTCTATTCTGGAATAAGATTTATCACTGATGTCATGTGATTTTGGTTCTAATCCCATTTTATTCACTGTTTTGTTGTTAAACTTCAGTTGGCAATATTTCTGTCTCGGATAAACGTCATTGGCTACGATACTGCCACTGCGCAAAGCTGTTGTTAAGTTTCAAATAAGTCACTTTATATCTGCTTCTTCCTCTGTGAAATGAGTTCATTTGATAAGATTATATCTAATGAATCTAAAAATACTAGATAAGAACTGCATCCTTTTGGAGAGTTTTGCCCCAGTTCTGACAGTTTGTGTATACTGTGTATGGCTCTGATCACTGCAAGAACCTTAAAATCCATAGCCTTCTGCTGGTAAAATTCATTCTCACATCTGCATCTAGAGGGAAAACTAATGTGCACATTAACTATTATTACAAGTAAGTTCGTGAACTTTTCACTATGTGCTTTCCGGGTGGAAAGTTTGCGAACTTAATTATCCGAACTTCATGTCATTAACTTCTTAGATCATACATTATTTTGTCTGTGTGGAGTATCTGACCTCATATTCACAACTAAGGGTGACACTAATTCCAAATTCACACACTGCAGGATGCCTAGCCTCTTAACACTTGTAACTTGTATATATGATTCATTTGAGAAATTGTTTCATTCCTCTGGTGATTGCTACAAGGAAATTGTGTTCTTCATGGATTATGTTTCATGGGAGTCATGTGCAAGATTTCATGGGAAAGAAAAGAAAATTATATTGAGAAAAAGAGTGATGGGAGAGGTAAAATAAGAGAAATGGAGGTGAGAGGACAAGAATCCCTGCGAGACAAGAGGATATCTTCTTCCCTTTTCATAGCTTTCAGGTTTAGGTGAAGCATGTCTGCTTAATTTAATTTCTTTAGATTCCATAAAGACTTTCTGTATCTTTCCTCACTTTCTATAAATTTCCTTATATGAATGCTAGCGACTTAATTGTTTTTTCTCTAAATTCTATGTTGAAGTCCTATCCCCTGTTGTGATGGTATTTGGAGACAGGGCCTCTCAGAGATGATTAGGTTTAAATGAAGTCATAGGTGGAGCCCTCTTGATGGGTTTAGTGCCTTTGTAAGAGGAGATCATAGGGATCTTGCTCCCTCTCTTTCCTCATCATGAGAGCACACAGTGAGAAGATGGCCTTTTGCAAGTCACCGAAGAAAGTCATCACCAGGAATCAAATCTGCCGTCACCTTCATCTTAGATTTCCCAGCCTCCAGAACTCAGGGAAATTAATTTTTATTGTTAAGCTACTCAGTTTATATGTATTTTTATCAAGCCATGATCCTGGACTTTCAGCTTCCAGAAATGTGAAAAATAGATGTCGGCTATTTATAAGCCACCTAATGTATGATATTATGCTATAGCAGCCCAAACAAACGAAGGCAAGGACCTAACAGGCTTTCCTTTTTATATGCAAAACAATCCTGAGACAAGGGGAAAAACAACTTAGCCATTCTCCCCAGAATATACTTGCTCCCAGAAGGTAAGATAGTGAAACAAACAAAATAAACTTCTCTAAACTAGCAGCTTAATCTCTTGACAGTTCTTGCCTCACTGAATTTACTAATTCAAAACTCTTAATGACTTAAACTCTTATGCTCAACCAGTCCCCCAATTTACAAAACTCTCCCTGGTCTTAAAACCCAACAAATATCTTTCCCTAATTTCTCCAGTATGAGCCAAGATTAAGACTGTCCTTTCTTTCTGTAGGTCTTATAAATTTAGCTTTGCTTATCACAACAAGTTTTTAAGTGAGTTTTAGAGAAACTCACTTAAGTTTCTCTAAACTTTCTTGTTTGATATTTGAAGTTTGAGTTTTAGAAGTTTTATATTTGCCAGTAGTCCCGAAGAGATAAAGAATAATATCAGGAGAAAAGACTTAAAGTGGAATAGAAAGAAGGAAGGGAGTTCTGTTCAATTTAAAAGCATTATAATGTAAACAAAAGAAAACTGAATTTCTAAATATAAGCAAGACAAAGAGATGGCATGTTTGAATATCATTAACCATTCCATAACCTTAAGGTGGTGAATATTTTGTTTGCTGAGGACAGAGCAATGCATGTATGGTTACTATCCATTTTAATCTTCCAGTACATCTTCTATTTCTTCAAAATTAAACTTTTAAAATAATTCTGGTAATGGGTTACACACTAGAATTTATGAGGGAGTTGTTTTCAATTTCCATCTTTTTTTCTCTTGGTATTTTTGTGAAACATTGAGAAAGACCCCCCACTCAAGACTTCTGGATGCCATTTAAAATCATAAATACAATCAGGTACTGATGTTTTTGCACAAAAAGAGGTCTCTTCTCAAGACTAGGAAATTTACATTTATCATATTACCATTCAACCTAGAGTCACAAGGAAAATCACAGTAATACACAAATCTTTCAAAATAATGAAAAACAAACAAACATGGCGTATCAAAAGCATGAGAGTCTCGAAATTAAACAAGTGATCTTCTTGATTCTTAAAACACTATCTATGACTCAAGTGCAAATTAGAGTAAGGTGATTCCTATTAGTAAATTAGGAACAGAAAATCGAACAGATACTCTAAAATAAACTGGAAAAAAAAAACAACAAAAAAACAGATGTCTTTTTAGAAGGAAGACATGAGTCAGAAGAAGAAAAAAAGCAGAAAATTGCAGGATAGATGTAACTCGAAAAATATTGGCTTAGGTTGTTTAAAGAACCCGTTCTAGCTAATTCATTTGAGTTGAAATATGTTGCATATACATATTTACTTTTTTTTTTTTTCGCTTTCTTTAGATCTTTTTGTCACAGCTGATTTCACAATTTATCTTTTTTCTCATTTTACTTTTTCTTCGGCAATTTTTTTTTCACTCTTCTCAAACAACTTGCTTTCAAAATAGCTATTAACATAATTAGAGGATTTAAAATTCAAAGTTTTATTTTGGTCATAGGATTCAAGGATTTGGGTCTATATCAAATGGGTCCTCAATTCAAGTGTGTGAACCAAAATGCAGGCATCACTGCCCACAGAAAGAGATTTTAAGTTCGATGTTCTTAGGACCAATGAATAAACCAATCAATGAATAACAAAAACTAGTTTTATGACATCTAGTATTTATTGAATAATTTTGTCTCATTTGGGTTTTAAAATATTCAAAGAAGTACAGCAACTATAATATGCTGAGTAATGCATGTTAAAATTTTATAAATATTACATTATTTTAATAGTCTAAAATACTGCAATTTGTTTACTACACTTCTATTTTACAGATGAGAAAAGTAAAGATATAAATACCAAGTATTTTGTTCAAGTTCACTTACCAAGTAGGTGACAATTCAAACCCACATCTGTTTGACTTCACAGCTATAAACTTTTCACTGGGCCAGGTTGCCATAAAACTTTTACAAGACACTTTTAGAACATTTTTTGGTTTTGATCTTTGAAACATCTATATTAAGAACTTGATTTTAGTTGCTGGCAAGATTTTGACATGCGGATGCAAATAAAGAAAAGATGATGTATGATATTTTTGTTGTCTTTCTCTCAGAACCTGAATGGTATTTCCCTTCTATTTTTGGGGAAATTTCAAACATAGAGTATTTTATATTGCTGGAAACAAACTCTCTTTTATAGTTTCCTCTAATTATCACCTGAAATTATAGCCCATGACTGCACAGAATCTGTTAGTCCTCCTCTCTCTGAATATACTTACCCATAAGCCATTCTACATTCACTACCACACAACCATATGGAGCATATGGAGTTGCTCAGTCTTTTATTGAGCTCTAGATTGAGAAGCCTCATGGGACTGAGCAGCCACAGAAAGAGAAATGGATTAGTAGTAATAATACTAAGATTGGACTAGAAAGGCTGATTCAGCAGCTATCAGAGCCATAATTTCACATCCTACCATGCCAGCAGCGAGGGAACTAATTACACGGCAGACACTACAGACCTCAGGTACATTTTTCATTTCACCTCAGTTAAAGTCAAGTCTTCTAAAGAATTTGCTATATAAAGCAATGTGTTTGCTGCCAAGGTGCACTAAAATATACATGACGAAAATGTGATAACAGACACTCCGTATAGTAAAAATTCCCAAAGCTATGAAATCACTCATTTCTTTCCTATTAATAAGGGGACTCATTCTCCATCTGTGCTTACATCATGTTTGTTCATTGTAATGCTTTATGGTGCATCGTGTGCAGGTAATTATGCTTTTCAATGAGACTTATTTTCTCAACTTTGGAGTGTAGAAAAACTGTCAAGTTCATATTGTGTAATGTAGTTTGGGCTATTTTTAATTATTTAAAAGAAAATAGTTTATCCCAAATATCTAAAATGATAGCACTAATGACTACCAAATTAATACTTTTCTCATTCTTTAAGTGTTATGGTAATAATGTGAATTCAGTCTTTACATCTTTTTCTTTCTTTTTTCATTTTAAGGATTTTTCTTGTTTGAATTATTGGTCAATGTCAGGTGTTCATTGAATACTCACTATATTCAGAGGTCTAAAATAGCTAATATCAGGGGTGATATTTTTTAAATGACTGTCATATCTTCTGAAGATGTTAATGATATATTGGACGATAGTGTACAAAGCAATGAAACGATAAGAACAAATGTGTCAAATATGAAGTTATTAGTGTGTTCACAGTAGTCTAAATGGAGGTAAACAAATTGATATTTGGGTTCCTTTAACATGGATTCCTGTTTATTCCCCCTTTCTTCTCCTTATAAACACCTTTTCATCTAGGCAAATTCTTAATTTCATGTCAGTGGTTCATCATCATCATAATCTTAAGGATGTCTTTAGTCCCACGAGCCTATCTATTTTCACAAAGCCTTGATCCTCTACCCTTTTCCTCTCCAGAAGTTACTTTAAATGATAGCCAGTTTTTTTAAATGTCTTTCACTAATGACCATTGTAAAAGACATCAATATCCACTACCTACTGGATAATGATAAATTAAATAAATGGTTTTTATCATATTTTATAGCACAAACTAAATACTATAGAATTATAAATATGTAAAAGTCAGATATGATTTCTGCCTTTATAGAAATTATATTCTAGCTGATATTGCCACCAGTGTAAAACCTATACATCTCAAATATCTAGAACTTATTAATTTATTGTGGAAGAGCCCAGCTAGTGGTTCACTAACCATTTCTTGTTTTCACGTGGCACAAATAACAAATCTACACTTCTCAGCCTCCTTTGCCTTTAAGGATAGCCCGGTGGCAGAGTGGCCATATTACTGAGTCCAGGCTTTAGAATGAGAGTAGAAGTGATGTGTGTCATATCTAGCATAGCCCATGTATGTCACACACCCCCACCTCCACTGAAAACCACTATCCCTATGAAATGGTAGAAACTTAATAGGAAAGTAACCAAAGATCCTGGATCTCTGCTCAGAAAAGACGAACTGCTGACCTTTTGCTCTTTATGTGAGTGGAAAATACACTTCTGACTTAAGTTACAGAAATTGCAGGGCTTATGCTTTATTGCTCGGATGTCATTTTAACTGATATAGAAATACATGAGATGAGGCTATGGAAATAACTTCTGAAATATGTGGCATTGGCTTCATAATAGAGTAGGAGATAGCAGGAAATATATTGGAAGGTGAAGAGATGGAAAACCATTATATTCATGATACAGCATTTATTAAAACTGTTACCTGGCGTGACTTAGAAGATAGCACAAGGGCCTATAGCTCTAACAGAGGTACTTGCTGTGATAATGGATATTAGCTTTTACCTTCACTTTCATACACGTTTTAGAAGAAATCATATACAGTTGACCGTTGAACAACATGGGGGTTAAGGGTGCTGATCCCCACCTGAACAACAGAAAATCTGCTTAGAACTTTTGACTTCAAAAAAACTTAACTACTAAATAGCCTACTATTGACCCAAAGCCTTAACGAATAACATACATATTGATTAGAAAATACTGAGTACATTATATATATTACATACCATATTCTTACAGTAAAGTAAGGTAGAGAAAAGAAAATGTTATTTAAAAAATCATAAGAAAGAGAAAATACATCTACAGTACTTACTGAAAAAAATCCACATATAAGTGGGCCCATGCAGTTCATACCTGTCTCATACAAGGGTCAACTGTATCAAAAAATCCATGATTGGACAATATGAAGACAGAAGAAAAGAAGAATAGAATTCAGAAATTTTGGAAGCTAGAAGAGAAAAGAACTATATATCACATGGTAGCTTAGGACTTTGAGCTAGAGGCAATGACTGCATTGGACTTTGTTTTGACAACATTGGGACATGTTTTTGACACATGAGAAGAAGAGTGAAATCAATATTTGATGGCCGGGGTCGGGGGTTGAGGGTAGTGGTGGTGGTGGAAATGTTTCCTAGGCTGGGAGGTGCCATTATATGGAAGATATTTGAAATCTCAATCACTACTTGGAAAGTAGAAATTAAAATGATGATAACCCAATTTGAAATTAAATGATGATAACCTTTCATTATCATTTGAAAAATTATTTTGTTATATAAACAACAAACATTATACATTTAACTCTCCCTCCCACACTATTGCCCTCACCTCCCCAAATGTGTGTGTGTATGTGTGCATTTTTCTGTGTGCTTATCTATTTATCTACATCATCTTTTTTTTACTTAGCTATATGATCATCTGTACTTACATATGTATTCTATTAAAATCTATACTTCCCATGTAATAATTCTTAATCAGATTCTATAACTCCTTACTTACTTTTTATTAAGAACAAAGGTCTCATTTTCTGGTTTTGTTTGGCTGGTTTTTCAGGGTAAGTCATATTTATTTTAAAAAGTATCCACCTCTCCCACTATCTCAGGATAGAAAGGTAGTTTGGAAAAAGTTGATTTGGGGGAATGGCAGGAAGTACCTGTTGCTACACAGCTTTCCCTATCTGTTCTGCTCCCTACCGTCTATAGTGGCAAAGAAGTAGAAGGAAGCCCATCACTCTTCATTAACAATGAACAGGTGTGCCTTTCTGAAATACCTTCATCTTCTTTCTGATGTACAATTTCCGTGTTTCCCCAAAAATAAGACCTGGCCAGACCATCAGCTCTAATGTGTCTTTGGAGCAAAAATTAATATGAGATCTGGTCTTATTTTACTATAAGACCGGGTATAATATAATATAATATAATATAATATAATATAATATAATAGTATAATACTGGGTCTTATATTAATTTTTGCTCCAAAATACGCATTAGAGCTGATGGTCTGGCTAGGTCTTATTTTCAGGGAAACATGGTAGTACCAGCATTCTGCATTTTTTTAAATGTGTGTTCTTTATCATCAGGTGCTAGTAAGATTATAAAACCATGAAGAATTAATAATAACAGAAGTAGTAGTCATGAGATATCCTATACTAACAACTTCCTAAATTCTAAGAATTGTTGTAAGTTCTTGCCATGTTAAATATTATTTAATCATTCCTATAAAATGATTATAATTTCCCCCCATTTTACAAATAAGAAAACCAAGAGCCTGAAAGAGTTCTCACAAAATTGATCAAGGAAAATGGAACATTTTAGAAACCCAGTATCAGGAATAAAATAGAAGGCGCCATCTAAGAGGCTTTAGATCGGGGTGTCCAAACTGCGGCCCGCGGGCCAACTGCGGTCCGCAATCCATTTTCAATTGGCCTGCAGCAAATTCCAAAAATATATTTAGTTTACTTAAATAAACCAGGTGAGGCAATACGTACTTCACCTCGAGTGAGTGGTCCGGCTGTTTGTGTATTTTACCTCATATGGCCCTTGGTGAAAAACGTTGAAAAAAGTTTGGACACTCCTGCTTTAGATGTTAAAAAGAAGAAATTATTTTTTAAAACATTATGCCAGTAAATTTGAAATATTTAAATTAAATGAACAAAGTCTATGTAACAAATCTGACATAAATAGTAGTATTCAATTTCAACATATTTAGAGATAATAGAGCAGTTTGATCTTTGATTAAAAACATTCCTTGCAGAAAAATCCAAGCCAAAATGACTTTATTGATAAATTTTTGCCAAACATCTAAAGAGGAACAAATTCTAGTATTACATAAATGCTTCCAGAGAAAAGAAAAGTGTTTACATTACATCGCATTTCAGAAGACTACCATAATTTTGGGGGGAAAATATAACAAGAAAAAATAATTAGCTGTCAATATCATTAAGGAAAATAGATGCAAAAATCCTTTAAAAATTAGCAAATCGAATACAGAATTATGTTAAAATAATAAAATGAGGCATCATATAGTTAGCAAATAAAAGTTAGTTAATAAAACAAAGTGTGTACATGCTCATAAAGGGGGGTCCAAAAAGCCAAAAAATAATGTGTAAGTTTGGTTTAAAATACGAACACCCAAACAATTTGCCCATTAACAAAATGAAAGAGAGATATAAAATAAGATCAATTCAGTATCCTAATAATTACCTGTAAATTGGTCATTTTCTATAAATATTTTTAAATGAAAGAATGATTAAATAAATGAACAAAAAGTTGATAGTCTGATATCTCATTCTGTTTGGGCTGCTATAACAAAATTCCATAAACTGGGTGGCTTATAAACAACAAACATTTGGTTCTTATAGTTAGGGATGCTGGGAAATCTAAGATCATGGCATCAGCAGATTCAACATTTAAAGAGAGTGCCCACTTCTCATCGTGTCCTCCAATGGCAAAAGGTGTAAGGGGGCTTTATGAAATCTCTTTTATAAGGGTACTAATCTCATCATGAAGTCTCCATCTTCAGGACCTATTTACCTCCTGAAGACTGCACCTCCAAGTACCATCACATTAGAAGTTAGGGTTTCCAATGTAAGAATTTGGGGGTGACACAATCTTTCAGGCCATAGTGATTGATAATCTGGAAAGAAGCAAGATAAGACTGAAAAGTCCCAGGTTCACAAATCATTGAAAACGATGCTAAAATATATAATTCTGTTGTTCAAAAAGGTAGAATTACAGTTGTAGGAATCTTTCCATTTGCAATGACCCAAGGGTTTCAATGCATTTTGCCCTGCATACTCAGTACAAACATGTGGGATTTAATGACTAAGGTACAATAGAATTTACTTTTATCTTCTCCTCCATATGTCCTGGCATGCATAGTGTATGCAAATGGGACAACATCCTCATCCAATACCTTTCGTGGCAAATATAGTTTACTACTTACTAAATATGCTTTATGCTGCTTGTAGAGTAGCATACATAGTAAGACTGCTTTGCCCAAGAAATGTAAATGATTGATAAAAATATTTAGATATGAACTATAGTACCAATAAAGGCAAACAAAATGCTTCCAAGAGGAGCCAAGTAATAGCATTTCATTTTGATAATTTCACTTAATGCTGAGGACACGGGCCTTAATTCATTCCAGGAAATGAAGTTAGTAAGAGGAGTTCAATTAACTGCTTCTTCTCAGAAATAAGTGCCAATAATTCCTACTCTCCAAAGGCTAGTTTTCTAGCCTGGCGTGACACTGGGGTTTTCTGGCAGCCTTAGGCAAGAAGTTTGTCCTTTTGAATTCTATGACACTTTCTTTTTATCATACAGTACATATTTCTGAAATCTTTCTGACATAAAAGTGAATCTATTTTTTAAAGGGCAAATAACAATATTCAAGATCATTTTATTTGAAGAAAATATTGGAATTTTTTAAGATAAAATCTCTGCAAATGATCGTACCTTAAAAGCATGTGGCATTTACACAATAAAATATAAATTAATTGACTTTGTCCTTGGAGATTTGGGGATGTGGTGTGTAAAGAAAATAACGGTCAATTTGGCATAAGGATAACAGTAGGAACTAGATTTAGGCTCTAAGACTATGTTGCTATTAATTCGTTTATTATCCTTGTTAAAGAGAAAACAGTAGGGCCAAAATAGCATCACTTGTGTTAAAGCTCATGATACCAAACCTAGATTAAATCCCTGACCTGTTGCTTTTTCAACCAACCCCAGAAATTTAATCTTAATCAAACAGTCTGTAATTTTTTGGTCAACACCAAAGAAGTAGTCTGTCACATGGGGCCTTCCCCATAGATAGAAAGAAGAAGTAATCTGCGTGATAAAAACATTTGCTGTTCCCTTTTCTCCAAAAGAAGATATCCTGGTCTAGCCTTTTTTTTTTTTTTTCTTTTCTTAATAGCTCCCTTGCTCTACCCTTCTTTCTACAAAAAAACGTACATTTTGTCCAACCCTTTGGAGCGCCCTTCTATTTACTGGCGGGATGATGCCCAATTCATGAATCACCTAATAAAGTCAATTAGATCTTCAAACTTACTCAGCTGAACTTTGTTTTTTAACATCATTAACTAGTTTTTATCTATTATGAGCTTCAAAATAATCAGTTCAACTTATTTATCCAGTCAATGAAAATGCATACGATCCTGTTAATCAAGTTGTGTCATCTCTGCTCAAATCCCTTCAATGGTTCACCATAACTTCCAGTTTTGTAAATGAGAACACCTATTGTTCTCTTCTTGCGAACTGTTCCAGCTTCCATGTTCTTACTGCTAATCCGAGATTACCCCACCAAGTCACACCACCATAGCCACTGACTGCACACACTTGACTATGTCTGGAATACTCTCTCCCTGTCTACCTGAAAAGCTTTTTTTTTTTGGCTTGCTCACTATCCATTTTTAGGTTTTTATTCAAACATCATTTTTTTTCTCAGGGAAACCTTTACTTATGGCTCTATTTTAAAATGAACCTTTCCCCCAAAATTCCTTATGCTCTTTCCTGCTGTATTTTTCTCTTTAGCATTTCCCATTATCCTAAATTTCCCTTTATGTCCCTTTAGCATTTCCCATTATGTCATATAAATATATATATATATATATACACACACACACACACACATATGTATATATGTATATATACACACACACATACATATATACGTATATGTGTGTGTGTGTGTATATATATATATTTTTTATTTTATTTATTTATTTATTTATTTTTGCTTATATTCTATCTCCCCTAACAGAACTTAAGATCCCTGATCCTAGGCTATTTTTTTTTCTGTTTTATTGACTGTCATATCCCTTAAACCTAGGGCAGTTCCTAGCACAGAGATATTTGTTCATGAGATATTTGTTGAAAAACAAAAAAATGACTACCTCTAGTATGCCAGATATTGTATTATGCATTAGGAATAAAGCAGTGAACCATATAGACAAAATGTGCATCATTTTGGGAGAAGATATTTGCAAAGAACACCTCCAATAAGCAGCTAATAGTGAAAATATATTAAAGAACTAATACAACTCAACAACAACAAATTGAAAAATCCAATTAAAAATGGGCAGAGGACATCAACAGGCCCTTCTCCCAAGAAGATATAGAGATGACCAACAGATATATGAAAAAACACTCAACTTCACTAGCAATTAGGGAAATGCAAATCAAAACTACAAAGAGATACCACCTCACACCTGTTAGAATGGCTACTATCAATAAGACAAGTAATAACAAGGGTGGGAGAGTCAGTGGAGAAGAAACCCTTATACACTCCTGGTGGGAATGTAAATTGATATAGCCAGGATGGAAAACTGTACAGAGGTTCCTCAAAAATATTAAGAATGGAATTAACATATGACCCAGCAATCCCTCCCCTTGGTATCTACCCCCAAATCCTGAAAACATTTATCCATAAAGATACATGTACCATATGTTCATTGCAACATCATTCACAGTGGCCAAGACATGGAAATAACCAAAGTGTCCCTTGATAGATGATTGGGTAAAGAAGTTGTGGTATATTTACACAGTGGAATATTACTCAGTCATAAGAAAAGAAGAAATACTGCCCTTGCGGCAACATGGTTAGATCTTGTGATTATAATGCTAAGCAAAATAAGTCAGACAGAAAAAGTCGAAGAACCATATAATTTCACTCATATATGGATTATAAAACTGAGAGCAACAAATGAACAAGACAAAGAAAGACAGAAACAAAAACTCATATACACAGACAACAGTTTAGTAGTTACCAGAGGGTAAGCAGGGAGGGGAGTGGTAAACGGGGTCAAATATAAGGTGATGGAAGGAGAACTGACTCTGGGTGGTAAACACACAATGCAATACATAGATGATATAGATTGTGCACTTGAAACATATACAATTTTACTAACCAATGTCACCCCAATAAATTTAATAAAAAAGAATTGATAAGCAATGGTTTCTAGACTATGCAGAAGTAAAAAAAAAAAGACTACTAAGAATGATAATCTAGCATTATATTAGATTGGTACAAAAATAATAGCGGTTTACAAGGTTAAAAATAATTGCAAAAACTGCAATTACATTTGCACCAACCTAATGAACATTATGACAGTGCTAATGTAAGGAAAAGCCTAATATGTTTACTAGGAGTTTTAAAAGAAAATACCTTTAAAAAGTATATTTCAGAGTTTCACCATATATTTATTTATTGTTTTTTGTTTTCATTTTTCATGCACAGATCAGAGTGTGATAATTTAATCATTTATTGATAGGAGGGTTGTGTTTCCAATTGCGTGTCTACTCTTCTTAGCTATGATATTTTGTGGTCTTTTAGTTTCAGAATCCTTATTCATTAAATAGATACATAATAGTTCCTAGCTCTAGCTCATGCATTTTTTAATGTGCATGAACTATACTAATTCCTGTATGGTTCTTAGCACTGCACCTGGAATAAATTAAGTAACTTTTGTTCTTACTATTACTATTATTATTTCCTGTTTCTTATAGTTTGCTGTATTGGAAAATAAAGGTATTATCTGAGACTCCTGAAAATAGACCAACACCCAATACTGAGATAGTTTTTAGGCTCAGAGAAGCCAGAACAAACAGACCAATATTTTTCTCTTCATTAATCTTACCATTTGCAACAACATGGATGGACCTAGAGAACATTATGTTAAGTGAAATAAGTCAGACAGAGAAAGATAAGTACCATATGATCTCACTTATATGCGGAATCTAAAGAAAAGAATAAGTGAATGAACTAATCAGAAACAGTTTTGGAGACAAAGAGGAAAAACTGAAGGTTGCTAGATGGGCAGGGGGGTGGGGGTAAGGGGGAAGGTGAGGGGATTAGAAAACAATCAGTAACCACAGGATGGCCACGGGGTTTTGAAAATTAATCTGGGGAACGTAATCAATAATGTTGTAAAGTTTTTGTAGGGTATCCGATGGACATGTGTCCCATTTCGGAGACCATCTCAGGGAAGATGTAATTGCCTGATCACTGCACTGTACACCTGAAGCTGAACAATAATGAATGCCAACTATAATATTATATATATATATATATATATATATATATATATATATATATATATATATATATGTATATATAGGTATGTATACATTTAAAAGAGGCGGAGTACAGCATTGGGAGTGGAGACAGTGGAAATGGGATGGCTCGGTGCGATGTCAGAAAGATAGTGGATGGGGGGAGGGGGGTCCACAGTGTGAGGGATATAAATGATACACGTCTAAGTATTACTTTGTCTTGTGCACCTGAAACTAATAAAAAAAGAAACAATGAAGACTTTAACTTATGTTGAAATGTATGTTAAACATCTATCCACAACTAATGTTTCAGTTAAGGTGAACTGAAGGAATATAGGCATAAGATCTTTCTAACCTGTATAACTTTTATAAATGTAAGAGATAATTACTAATACATATCACCAGGCTCTTGTACAAGCATTGTGATTAGTATTCAAATTAGCAAACATCCTTTGCAGCATAATAAAGGGCTTTAGGTGTTAGTGTCTTTCTAAAAAAGCATGTATTTTATTTCTTAGGAGTAATTTACCAACTTCCTAAAGTTACTTGAATTTGTATTATCAGTTATTTTAAGAGAAAGATCCACTTAAGAGTGAGTCTTTTTTATTAATGCAATAATCTCGTAATGTATTCCTGACTTGAAATGATATAATTTCTAATACTGAATTAATATTTTAGTTTTGTTAAATTTTATATTGCCTACTACTTTTGTCTTTTTAAATGTAACTTTTCATGGCCAAATATCTGTAAATAGATATATATCAATTATAACTTAGAATTCATGTTGGTGGAATATATTGGAGGAAAATATGTAAGTCTACTTGCTAAGTTAAAGTAATATGAACATTGGTGCAGTGAACATAAATGAACTCTCCAGGGAAGGTTTTTCTGACGGTAACACTTACATGACTCATACTATCTCTTGATCCATGAAATGCTTTGCACACCATCAATTTGTTACTTGAGTTGTCCTAAGTGAAAAAGGTTGTCACTCACTGAAGTAAATTAAAGGCATGATAAATCATTTTTATTGGCCGCATTATTAATATTTAATTATGTATGCAAATAGTATAGTTTTACTCCATTTTTACAGTAAAATACTATTTAATACTTAAATAGTCAATTATCTTAAAGCTCTTAAAAAGACTAAAGAGATACTATATTTTGTCATATTTTGCCCTTAAAATTATAATGGTTAAGTGAGATTTAAGAATCGAAATAACTGGGAATGGTCAGACCTTGCAAGAGAAGCAAATCTATTTTATTCTACTCTGCTTCCGTCTATTATATCATTAGTTATTCATGATTCTGTTCTCTCAGACATGGACTAATAATAATACAAATACCATAGAATCATACTCGACAGTTTACAAAGTACTTCCACATCTATTTGGAGTAGGCTCTGACTTTTCTGGCTGGCCTTCATCATGAATTGACTCAGAATGTAAGTTGCCAGGGCAGAGCGCAAGCAGTTCACCCAATTTTCCTCAAACTATATTAAAAGTGATCATGGAAAAATGAACTGAGTATATAAACATTTCGAATCACCCAAAGCTCAGAATCTGCTTGTTAAAGGACTCTAGCAAGCTATCTGTAGTGAAAAACTGAACATGATTTTTGTTTTAGTAAATTAAATTTGGCTTTGACCATATTTATAGCTGAACTCTTTAGAAAAAAATACAAACAAAACTTTTATCAGTTTGAATACTTTAGGAAAAGTGGTGTATGCTTTACTGCTTGAGATTATTGGTAAGATTAAAGAAACATGTGAAATCATCCAGCTACATACATGCAGCAGGTTTCCCTTAGAAACCTGCTTATATTCGTATCATCACCCTCCTAGAATTTTATTGTAAATGCAAATTACTTTCTATCTTCCACCATAGATTATGAGCTATTTAATTATATAGGCAGTATATTCTTCCCTGTGTTCCTAGTGCAACAGCATTTAAATGATGCATTCACTCATTCTACTATTAACTTCTTCATTCAACTGTTAACCAGTGAAGAGGTTCAGGTTCTAATAAAGAACAAGAAACATTTATTTGAGCAAAAGGAATGTAATCCGAGAGACACCGATTTAGGTACCACTGAAACTGCACTCTCGAGAAGGATTACAAAGGCAGAAACCACAAAATGTAATTATTTTGTGCAAATGAAAGATCCTGTCTAGATGAACAGGGATTGGTTAAATCCAATATGCAAATGAGGGAGGCAAAAACTACAAGGAAGAAAGTGAAGTCCGTTTGTGTCCATGCACCAGTTTTTATTTCAGGGTATTTATGACTCCAGGATAATTGTGACTCCAGATTGTTTATGGCTTGGTATTGAGTTATTTAACAACAGGTTTAGTAACTTAATAACAGGTCTGAGAACGGAGGCCCAAGACGTGCATAGGACCTACTTCCTTAATAACTTCCTGACGCTATCTTAAGTGACATTTAGCCATGTTTATTCCATTTTATTTTCTCCATTATCACAACTAATAGGTGACCATCTTCTATATATATGATAGAGCATAGCTCATAGTGTTAGCATTACTCAGACTTGGATTCAAATTCTGTCTCTGTCAAGTAGTAATTTTGTGACTTTTGAGATATCACATTATCTACAAGTCTTAGTTTTGAATATTAAATCAAATCACATTGTTGTGATAATTATATAGTGTGTAAAACTCCACAATTGCAAGCTAGGTATATCTAAAATAATGAGTTAAATAGTGTGGGTTAGTTTGTCGCAATAAAAATCCAGTGAGAACTAAAACTAATAAATTGAGGCAATGGATTAATCAGTTAACTTTAGATAAATTATGCTACACTGAAAAATGGTTAGAATCTTAGAGGATTATAACCTTAAAAGTTTAATTCAGTCATGTCATATGACCCTGTGAGAAAGCTAGTTTTTCACCATATATCTATCCTTCATTCCAAGATCTAGGCTAAAGGAGTAAACCCTATCAGAACAGTGCCCGCTACAATGCATAAGGGAAGAACACAGGATAAAAATCAATGTCTTAAATTTCATATCTGTCACTTCCTTTCATATTTTATTGGCCAAAACTTATTAAAACAAGCCTGATTTCATCAAGGCACTGAAATGGGGGGAAATAATACAATCTATTACAAGAAGTGATGGGTATGTGGTGGATGGGGGAAGTTTGGGAAATGAAATGATAGCTAGGGTCCTCCAGATGACAGGGGTGTCTGTTGGAGGACACTAATTTACTGTAGCAGCAATCACCAGCTGGAGCTATACAAGCTGCCTAACCTTGGCAATTGGCTGAATAACTGAAATTCAGCAAAGGCATGTAGAAGCCTTCAGATTTTGGAAAGTCACATCCTGGTTTTAGGCTCATGCAGTGTCTATTCTACTTTAAATATATTTCTAGAACATGTTTGTATTACTGAATCCCTATTCCATTCCTTTGCTCAAATAAATGTCTTCAAAGTGTTTTCAAATTTCATTTGTTACCTCTCCCTCTTATATCGGGGATGTCTAAATATTTTTTTGGGAGTTAATTTTACAGCCCCATTTTCTTTGTCTCAGGAAGAGACATTCTTTGAGGCCCTGGGACATAAAGATATGAGGAGGAGGGGTAGCCTTTAGACTCATAACCAAGTCAAGTGCTAGGACCTCTCTGGTCCTACAAGACTGACTTGAAATCCAATGTGATAGAGATGAAAATCTGTTGATTTAAAGACTTCTGAGCAAGGGAAGAGGTCAAGGCAAACAGATTCAGGAAGATAGAACTAACAATGATGTGTTAAGAGAACTGATATGGGAATCTGGAGGTGGTGATCTTAATATTACATACCTACCAGAGTTAGGAGAGACTCATTTTTTCACTTAGTTGTGGCAACCAAAATTAAGATGAAAAATTCTCAAGAGACTATACCTGCCAAGACCAATTGCTATTTAGATTAATTTCTACATGCCATTTTTTTGTTTGTTTGTCTGTTTTGTGTTTTACCATCATAAGATTAGTAGAGGGGTAGAGACTTTAGAATGAGATCAGGGTCATATTATTATTACTGTTATAACTAGTGTCATTTGTAAATGATGTTAATTACTGTCATGTTAATCTCTTTCAAATATATAAACTGTAACTGTTTCTTAAATAAATGAATTAACAAAGAAATCATTAATTAGTATGAGAATTTTAACAAAAAGTTACATAACTCACAATAAAGATATGTAAAAAGTGATGAACAAGAATGCTAAACCACCTGCTATTGAGAATTGAAGTAGTGTTTATGCTACATAATTCTTGAGTTGTATTTCACATAAACTTTAAAAATGAGAAGGTTATTTATAAAGACAAATAATTATACAGTTAATGATATTACATATAAAAAGTCAGAAAAACAAAGCTTTTAATTATCTGAAATTTCAGGCGTAAGGAATCTTTGTCATTTTTCCTAAGAGATTTATCTCAATTCCCCATTCCATAAATGAAAAATATGTCACATGCTTTTAGGAAATAATTCTGCATCACACTTGTAGCACAAAAATAAAGACAATTATTTTCACTTTTTCTTAACATACTAAAGGAAGAATAATCATTTCCATTACCAAAAACTTCAACAACGAAACCAGGCATATAATAGTATAAATATGGAGAAAAAAATTAAATGGCATGAAGTTGATACCCAGCCAAAAATTATATAGAATTGTAGTTGAACATGCTTATTTTGAAAACAGTTCCGGAATGATGAATCTTAATAATATCAATCAGCATGCATTTTCAAAATACAAATCCAACTGCAAGTAAAAATCATAACTTTTTTAAAGATTGGAACTATTTCAATAGATACAAATTTTTTCATGAAAATTTAAACAGGATATTGTTTCAATGGAAAACTGATTTCCTAAGAAGCAGTAATAAGTATTCTCATAAAATTATGAACAGCTAAGATCATTCTTTGTATAACTTTCCAAAATATGAATATGTTGATTAATTTCAAAGGCAATGAACTTGAATTAGTCTTCTCAACATCAGGAGCTATACTTACAGGCCAATTTAGTAATATAGTCAAACAAACCAAGCTTTGAATTTTGGACTTCTATTGAATGTTTCTCATTCACTCCCACGAATATTTTATTGTCTACTTTCTTGTTAAATATTAGAAACTATAATTTTGATTGGCTTACATATTAACATTTTATAATTTTGCTATGAAGGTGGAAAATAGATGTCCCTTGAACAATGTTTTCAAATATTATAGTTGTTTAATATGCCTTTATTTGTAATATTGATAAATTGGAAAAACTGTGCTGAAATAAACTACTATTGTCATTAAGGTCACAGGATAATAAGGTTGTTTCAATGTAGGTAATATTTTTTATCACGGAGTTGGCTATCTTTTCTAAATTATCTTAAGGGAAAGAAAGATTTAAAATATTTATATATATGTATAGATAGACAGACAGACAGATAGATAGATAGATATGGCTGTCATTCGTGCAATCATGTCAAGCCAGTTTCTATTCCCGTTTCTGTTAAAAAAAACTAGTGAAGTTGAATATATGCTAATGTTATTTCCATTAAAGAGGAAACGAGTCAGAACATTGGAACTTAAATTCCTCCTTAGCTCTTTGACAACAATGGGTTTTATGATTATCAATTCAACCACTCTCAGGTTTTTTTTTTTTTTTTTTTAAAACCGGAGATGCTAAAGCCTTTGTTACATTATGCATGTAAGATAAATGAGGTAATGCATGTAAAACATTTACACAATGCGTACCACATGCCCACCATTCAGGAAATGGCAATTATTGTAAATGAGCATGGGAGCTACCCTGAGAATATTAGAGCACTAATCAGGATTCACAGCTAGGCCTCCCTGATTCTAAACCCCATTTTCTCCACACTATAGAATACCATCTCCTGATAACAAGTATCTCATCAATAAAAGAATCCTCTAAAAGAGGTTTGCTGACAGCAGTGATATTAAATTTGAAAATAAAACTTAACTAGACTGCAAAGTTGAACATTGTCTTCCTAGTAATGGAGTTTTTTTGTGTGTTTTTTCAACTTTTTAATTTTTTTTTTTTTTTTTTACTAAAGGCCTACCTAGCCTGTTTCCTCTGCGACCAAGCCAGGTGGGTTTGCTGGAGAACAGAAGTGCTGATGAGACAATGTGCTGACCCACTTTGTCTCCTCGCAGATGGTCCCAGCTGGCGTAGTGTGTACTTATTGTTCAAATAAGAACATTTTTTTTTGACTTTTCATTATATCTCTCTGAGGAAATAAAAATATAAATGTTGTGTTATCTGCAGAGGGGGAATAAAAGTTGGATCTGATAGTTAAAAGAGTCAGATCCCATATGAACTTACCCTCACATTAAAATAGAACTAATGGTTTATAACTGCAAATAGAAACCAGGTATCTGTCATCATTTTTTTTTATTCTAATCTCTTTACAGTATAGACACCTGAAACTCTGAAGTATATCTTAAATGTATAAAACAAGAAAGAAAGCTCTTAAATCTATTTGTGTAATACACAGTTTCAAAGAATATCTTGCAAGGAGAGTGACAGAATTGTGGAACAGAGACATAGGGAGAGAAGCTCTTTATCTTATTGACATTGATAATGTGCTAAAAACAAAAACAAAAACAAAAAACAAAAAACACAAAAACATGGATTTCAGCTACTGGAGGCCACGTTAGCTTAAAAGAGAAGAAAGGAGGGTAGTGCATACCCACAGGGCTATTTTGAAGGAAGCGCTGGTGAGACTCAGTACTATTTCGATACTTGTGCTTGAGAACTTGACCAACAACTGAGTGCAAATTAATAGAATTTTAGAAATAAATGAAACAATGTTTTCACAGCAGTGATGAGAACCATGACATGGTCAATTTTTATAACCTTTCTGTAAGTTCTCAACGTCGCATAATGTAAAGAAAAGAACATGGCCTTGAGGATCTTTGGAAAAGGGTTTGAATCTCAGCAACCCATCTGAGGTACTTTTAGGTATTTTAGTCTCATCTGTGCACGTATTGAGAAGAGGTAAAGGAGAGAGACAAAGATGCGTAAATTGCAATTACAAAGATTTGTCATTTCAGTACAAATTTGACTGTGATATGGAAAGAAAAAGACAAGAAAGTCGTGCAATAAAATATACTTGGATCCAGGGGAAGGTGATACATTGGTCCCATTCATTTATATTTCGATGGTATAAAAAGGGAGAATATATTACCAACATTAATACTTTCAGAGAGACAATGCACACAAGTGAAGTACAAAGATCCATGTAAGGGATTAAAATTAGCAAAAGTTTTGGAGAAAAAATCACAAAGAAGGAAATAAGGGTTAATATCATTGAGTTAGAGCCTCATTAGGTAAACCATGCAACTGAAACAACGTGAATGATTTTCTAATTCATTAATTCTTTCTTTTTTTTTTTAATTTATTGGGGTGACAATTGTTAGTAAAATTACATAGATTTCAGGTGTGCAATTCTGTATCACATCATCCATAAATCACACTGTGTGTTCACCACCCAGAGTCAGCTCCCCTTCCATCACCATACATTTGATCCCCCTCACCCTCATCCCCCACCCCCCAACCCCCTTACGCTCTGGTAACCACCAAATTACGTTCCCCAGATTAATTTTCAAGCCCGTGGCCATCCTGCGGTCACCGACTGCCCTCCAATCTCCTCACACTCCCCCCCACCCCCCACCCCTCCCGCCCATCTAGCAACTCTCAGTTTTTCCTCATTGTCTCCAAAACTGTTTCTGATTAGTTCATTCACTTATTCTTTTCTTTAGAATCCGCAAATAAGTGAGATCATATGGTACTTATCTTTCTCTGTCTGACTTATTTCACTTAACATAATGTTCTCTAGATCCATCCATGTTGTTGCAAATGGTTAGATTTCTTTCTTCTTTATGGCTGCATAATACTCCATTGTATAAATGTACCACAGTTTCTTAATCCAGTCATCTACCGATGGGAATTTTGGTTGTTTCCATGTCTTAGCTATTGTGTATAGTGCTGCAATAAACATAGGAGTGCATAAAGATTTTTGAATTGAAGTTTTGGATTTCTCCAGATAGATACCTAGGAGTGGAATTACTGGATCATAGGGTAGTTCCATTTTCAGATTTTTGAGATGCCTACGTTTTTCACAGAAATAGAACATATAATCCTAAAATTTATATGGGACCATAAAAGACCCTGAATAGCAAAGGCAATCTTGAGAAATAAGAACAAAGTGGGGGGTATAACAATACCTGACTTCAAATTATACTACAAGGCTACAGTAATCAAAACAGCATGGTACTGGCATAAAAACAGACACATAGATCAATGGAACAGAATAGAGAGTCCAGAAATAAATCCACGCCTATATGGCCATTTAATCTACGACAATGGAAGCAAGAATGTACGATGGAGTAATGACAGTCTATTCAATAAATGGTGCTGGGAAACCTGGACAGACACATGCAAAAAAATGAAGTTGGACCACCTCCTTACACCATATACAAAAATAAATTCAAAATGGCTTAAAGACTTAAATGTAAGATCTGAAACCATAAAATACCTAGAAGAAAATATAGGAAGAAACTTCTCAGACATTACCCGGAGTAAGATTTTTACTGATATATACCCTCGCTCGAGGGAACTAAGAGAAAAAATAAACATGTGGGATTATATCAAACTAAAAAGTTTTTTCACAGCAAAGGAAACCATCAATAAAACAAGAAGGGATCCTACTGAATGGGAAAAGATATTTGCCAATGATATATCTGATAAGGGATTAATATCACAAATCTATGGAAAACTTACTCAACCCAACTCCAAAAAAACAAACGATCCAATTAAAAAATGGGCAGAGGACTTGAAGAGACATTTTTCTAAAAAGGACATACAGATGGCAAACAGACATATGAAGAAATGCTCAACCTCACTAACCATCAGAGAAATGCAAATAAGAACCACAATGAGATACCACCTCACCCCAGTCAAAATGGCTATCATCAATAAATCAACAAACAACAAGTGCTGGCGCGGATGTGGAGAAAAGGGAACGCTTGTGCACTGTTGGTGGGATTGCAGATTGGTGCAGCCACTATGGAAAACAGTATGGAGGTATCTCATTAATTCTTTCACTCATCATTAAAAAGAAAAGCAAAAAATACCCTCACTGGATACTCATCATATCTATAGCTTTGTAGACCAGACTTGGGTTGGAATACTTACGTTAGGCTTTGTCACTGCCTTATACTCAAATCTGTGGTCATGTAGTTTTAGGGAACTTGCATAAACACACCAGTGCTTAATTTGTTTATTGGAAAACTAGGCGTAATTACATTTCCTGGCAGGATTCTGTAAGCATTAGAAGTACTCCATGTAAAGGACCATCAATATCCATTGTGCAAGGATTGTGATACGATGATGATGATGGTTATGATTATGATGACTATGATGGTGTGGAAAGCAAGAAGGAGGAGGAAGCTTTATCTGTCTCTAGCACTGAGTCACTTGTATATCTGTGCAATATTTGGTCCCCAACCTCAATAATGTCATAATTCATAATTGAATGGGCTGTGTGCACGCGCACACACACGTACACAGATACATTTAAAAATCTAGTACCTCAAATTTACGTGCAAGCTACTAGAGGCTAATAGAAAATGAAGTGCCTAACTCTCAAACTGAAGTTTGACAATTTGTTTCACACATATAGTTACATTGGAACTATGAGGAAAAGACAGATAGATAAATACACTTTTACATATTTAGTGCATTTTTTATGTCTCCTCAGGAATATCATTTTCTTCAGTTTACTATCCCATTCCTTCCGTTATTCCTCATATGGGAAAAGTTTAAGTTCTCTTACAAATCTTATCAATTCCCTCTGAATATGTTAACTTATTTATATTACTTTCAATGTGTAGTCCTTATTATGGAGTGCAGTATTTAAATGTCATTCTAGTAAACAGAAGAAATTACCATAACCATCTTTTTCTGTATACCATTCTATTATTGCACCCAAATAAAGTAGCACATGCTAAATCTGATAGATAATAAAACACTACAAAAAATAAAGGGTTATTTTGAGCTTAATTTACATGGTTTGAAAATGAATAAAACAGAAACATATGTGGGATCCAGATCTTTCTCATGCAAATGAACCGGCGTGAGAAAACCCAAAACTTGAAATGATTAAGGTGCAAACTAACACAGTGCTTGAAAAAAAATCTACAAATTCTACCAATAGACTTTAAAAGCATTAAGGTTTGCAGTGTGCACAAACAGGGAACACTTCAAACTTGACACATTTGTGGAGTTTCAGGATCCTGCTATGAAGTCTACAATATAGACTCCAAATACAGATCACATTTCCATTCATATGCAATGCAACACATAGAATGTAATCAGTCTGTACATGATAAGGATTTTTGCCTTAACACAAATAAACAAGACTGCCTTTCAAATACCCCAGTTGCCTACCTAGGGTATATTTTCATGGTCTAGGTAGGGGATAGGCTTTCTGTGACTTTTGCTACAGATGGCAGGTTTTCTGTTCCCCTGTACCTTTCTGAGAACCTGCCCTGAACACAGTCATCTTCACTAGTCGTCTGATGCCGTTACTTCTAGACTCAAATAAGGAATCATGGGCCTCCCCCACTACCACTCCCACAAAAGCTTTGGGCAGGGCTTATGCCTCAATTCCCCTTACATCTTTAAAAAGGCTTGGAATGAATTTTTTAAAAAATGATTCACTCTATGTTCATAGATAATGAAAGAAGGTAACGACTCAGAAATGGTTTACAAGTACTACTGTGTTTGCACAGTCCAGAGGTATGTGCAGTGGAACTATAGGAGCCTCCAGGCTTATTGTTCATCACTCCTCCATGTTGCAAACTCGATTCTGTCTACGACACTCCCCACTGGCAACAGTGCCCTGAGCATGTCAGCCTTTACATTCTCCGAGAAACCTCTACTTGATTCCTTCCCTCTTCCTTGATGGTTGATTCTTGTGACTGAATCCTCTTTTCCAGACTGGTTTCTAGGACAGTTGGCAGTGAATATGTCCACGGCCATCATGGAAAACCCTACTCTTGGCAGCTCATAATGTGAATTTGCTTATCTTTTCAATGCAATTCACAGACTACATGAATTACCCATTGGGAGATAATTTTAGCTTTTAGAACTATACATAGCAGTATATCTTAAAACTTTTGAAGAATTTGCTTTGAGATTAAATTATTATTCACACATTTTTTACAGGATGTAGAAGACTGGAATATATAGTACTTTAAAAATTTAACTCTACACACCATAAGAAATAATAATTTTAAGACAGTAACTCTGTCTTAACTTAAATAACATCTTACATAAGTTTATTGGTGGGCTAATGTTTTAATATTCCCACAGACATATTCATTTTTTTAACCTTGCAGTACGGAAATTTTCTAAGAAATTGAATTCTGCAAGGCATATTATGGTCGCTTTCACAATATCTTTATGGAAATTATTTGTGCTGAAGAAATTTATAGCATTTATATAGAATGGTGGTATTAGAAAAACACATAACATACATTCTATTTGTTTGCTTTTATAATTTTTCTGTTTCATTTTTCTTTTTGTTTGTTTTTATTAAAATTTTTTTGGTGACATTGGTTAGTAAAATTATATAAGTTTCAAGTGTACATTTCTACAATACATCATCTATCTATTGCATTGTGTGTTCCACAGAGTCAGTGTCCTTCCATCACCAGAGAAATTCTATATTTGAAAGTTAAAATATCAGCAAAAAATAGTTCTGTACAAAATAATTTTATCACATTCAAAATAATTTTATCTAATTCGGGTGACAAGTTTTAAAATTGTAGTAATTAAAGGCTATCCTGAAAATCACACATCTTTGAGCTTAGGCTGTGCTGTGTATACAAGATAGCAGTCATAAATCTTATTAGTGCCACCTGCATTTCATTAGTCACTTTCTTCCTATGTAAGTGAAGTTTATCCTTGCTGACACAAAATGTGTAAACCGGTTACATACAATAAGATTCGTCACATTTATTGCAGAGTCCTCCAAATTATTTTTTAAAGTCATTAAAATTAGAAAATAAAATGCTAAAATGTTATAACAAATTCAAATTGTTGTACTGGAATGGGAATGTGGATACAGTAGTGTTCATTTAATGAGGTTCTCTGAGCTGATATCAAGGAATATGAGCTATGTTTTCATAAACATGTTCATTCCACATTTAGATCAACAGAAGGTAAATGGATCTGTTCTTGTGCCCACGTATTTACATGAAGAAAATAATTGTGTAGGAAATAATGTATCTATAGTTGATGACTATGTGTTGACTCAATGTCAGATAGATTCTAGTAAGGCAGTGGGGGGCATGAGTAATTATGGTTTTGAGGGTGTGCTATAAACCTATCATTTCTCAACTGCATAGGGGTCTTCTCAGCAAAAATGAGATTAACCTTTAGAAGTTTGGGCAATAAAAAAATATTATTTAATACTATATATACCTTCACTGGATGCCCCAGGTTACTGTTGTTTTTGCATTCTGGTAAAATTTCCTCTTCTAATAATGCAGGATATATATATATATATATATTTGTTTAAAGTAGGGAAGAAAGTTTCTGCCCACTTAGCTGTTGCAAAACAACAAGTTAATGAATAATTAAGTTAGCAAAGATAATTTTAATAAAAATATTGGCTATGAAAACTACAAAGCAAGAATAAAAAGTGAAATATAAAATTTTATTGTAATACACTATGTGCAAATGCAGTTTAACAAATTCTGAGGGAATCATATTCAACGTTTTCTTAAGCTTTCCCCTTTTACAAGAATTTGATTACTGAAAACAACATTGCTTACTGTAAAGATAGGAAAAATTATTTTTGTCAGGTACATAGCAGGGAACTCCATTATGTATTTTGCATATATTATCTCAATAATTCTTTAAATAAATTAATTCTTTATGGGGAGAATAATTGTTAGATATTTTGTTTAGAAGTGAGAATACAAAAATTCAAAAAGTGTAATGAAACTAGTAACTGGATGAACTTATATTCAGTGCTAGAGCCATCTGGCTCAGTTTTGTGCTTTTTGTGATGTTTCATAATATTTATTCAAAGTAACAAAAATGTTTATTTAGTGAGAGTAAGTGTGCAGGTGTCTGTCGTATTTTTATTGGCAATTCTCAACAAACTTTGGAAGGCAAAATCTCTGATCTTTGATCAATATAGTTCACTGCAAAATTTCCAGTAATTGTGGAGAGAAGCAGACTTAGAATGTGCTATAATTTCCAGAAGAAAACTGTATATCTAGTCTTGACAAATGCCAATAGCAAATATGGATTTTTCAAAGTAACCATTCAAAATATTTGAACGTGCCTAAGAGTAATTATATATCTAAAGGATACAAAGGAAGTCTTCTTTGGCAGGTATATGTAACAGAGGTATCAACAACATTCTCCAACACCAAGCTTGCTGCCCTCCAAAGCCTTACTAGTAGGCAAATGTCAACAGTGAGAAAAGATAAAAGGGCCACATACAAACTCGTTGAATTATAACTCTTCCACCTATTGTCCCACACACTCATATATCATGTAAATCATTTTATATGTCTATATAGTGGTGGCCACCTCATTTTGTCAAGGAACAGCTCCTTCAATCTATGAATCAAAAAAAATAGGGTACACAATACATGTACGTAGAAAGAACAGTCTGCTCATCCATCAGTCTTTCATTCTTGGACACTCCACGCTACAATAGACTGACTCAGGCACCCTGACCCTGATGCTGAGAAATAGAACAAGAGACAAACATCTCTAGTACCTGGGGGAGACATGCTAACTAGAAATAAGCCTAAGAAATGTCATCAGCCTCATCCAGCAAAGGAAAAATGGAGATAACAAGTCAGGGATAGAACTAGGTAAAAATCTGGTTAGTGTGACCGTATTACTGTGTTTCCCTGAAAATAAGACCAGGTCTTACACTGTATGTCCCTGAAAATAAGACTGAGTCTTATATTATTGTTCCAGAAGACTCATTAGGAGGTATTTTCGGGAGTGTCTTATTTTTTCACGTACAACAATCTACATTTATTCAAATACAGTCATGTCATCTTCTTCTGGAGCATCGTCATAATGTACTAAATGTGTCTATCTAGCTGACAATCTCAACTCGGGCCTATTTTGGGGGTAGGTCTTATTTTCGGGTAAACACGGTAATTTGTGGTATGACCCTGACACCAGGGCAGCATCATTCATTTTTTGATAGATTTTCCTCAGCCAGACACTTGGCATCCTCCTCTTCTTCCTCCACTCATCACAATCTCCATAACCTACTCATCTGTACCCGCTCTGTGGCTCACTGCCTTTTTGTCCCTTGAAATTCTTTCTGCAAATAAAGGGCTTTTGATAAACATTTACTTTTGTAATTGAAATCACCCATGTTTCTTATCATCATTTAGTAAATCATCTAGCAGGCCAAATATATATTCCATTTTTTGGTCAGGCTTACAGAGACATAATTTATACTGTGTGAAATTTACCATTTTTAGGGCAAATATACAAATTTGGACAAATTACCACAATCGTGTAACCACCATCACAATCAAGATATAGAACAGGTTCATCATCTCGAGGATATTTCCTTTTGTTCCTTTTAATCAGGCCTTTTCAATTGTCATCAGTACCTGACAACCTCTGATCTGTTTTCTCTGCCTATAATTTAGCCTTTTCCAGAATGTTATATGAGTATCATATAGTACGTGTACTTTTGAATCTGGCTTCTGTAACTTAGCATAATGCATTTGACATGCATTCATGCTGTTGCATACTTTCTTTCCTTTTATGGCTGGGAAGTACTGCATTTTATGAATATACTGCAGTTAGTTTAATTATTCTATTAATAAATGATATTTGGGTTGCTTTTAGATATTAGTTATTATATATGATGTGGCTATACACATTTGTGTAAAGGCTTTTTTGTGTGCATAACTTTTCATTTACCTTGGCTAAATGCCAGTACTAGATTGGATTGGTTATAAGTAAAGTGTATGTACAACTTAAAAACAAACTGACAAGCTGTTTTTCAAAGTGACTGACCATTTTGCATTTCCTCCAACAATGTATAAGAATTTCAGTTGATTTGCTTACTTGTTAGCTTTGGTATTCACACACAGACACACACACACACACACACACACACACACAAACACGGTCAGACAATTAAGTTCAAAAACTCATCCTAGAAAAAGTGCTACATATCTCCTTGCTGAATATCACTATGGTCACATTCGGAGTACGCCCCTTGGGAAGCTATGCACTGATGCCAGCACCTAATCCACTCTTGAAAGCAATTTTGGAACTCTTTTTCTGGAATGACCATCAGAGCTGTCGTTGTATTACCCTTGATGTCCTAAATGTCATCAAGATGTCTTCCTTTCAATGTTTCCTTTATCTTTGGGTAAATAAAGAAGTCATTGGGGTCCAGATCAGGTGAGAAGGGAGGGTGTTCTAATAGTTGTTTGTTTACTGGCTAAAAGCTCCCTCACAGATAGCGCCATATGAGCTGGTTCATTGTTGTGATGCAAGAGCCATAAGTTGGTGAAAAGTTCAGGTCATCTAACTTTTTCACGCAGCCTTGTTAGCACTTCCAAACAGTAAACTTGATTAACTGTTTGTCCAGTTGGTACAAATTCATAATGAATAATCCCTCTGATATCAAAAAAGATTCGCAAAATCCTTGCAACAAGTCTGTGAACTTAATTGTCCAACCTCGTGTGTGTGTGTTTACCGTGTATCCCCCAAAATAAGACCTAGCCAGACCATCAGCTCTAATGTGTCTTTTGGAGCTAAAATTAATATAAGACCCGGTCTTATTTTAGTATAATATAAAACCAGTCTTATATAATAGTAATATAAGACCGGGTCTTATATTAATATTTGCTCCAAAAGACGCATTAGAGCTCATGGTCGGCTAGGTCTTATTTTCGGGGAAAAAGGATATATATATATATATATATATATATATATATATATATATATATATATACATGTATATATATGGCATGGCATTTGGGTTATTAGTTATCTATCATATTAGACATTAGTTACATTAGTTATATATGATGTGGCTATAAACATTTGTGTGCATATAGATAGATGGATAGATATCGATATATAGAGATATATCTATATTTATATATATGTATATATTGTTTTTTTGTTTGTTGTTTCTTCCAGCCATCTAATAGGTGTGTATCTAATTTTGGTTTGACTTTTTTATTTCCCTAATGACTAATCATTTAGTTTAGAGGAGAGTACATTTTCATATACTTACTTGCCATATGTATATTCTTTGTAATGTCATATGCTCAAAACTCTTATCCATTTCCATGTAGTTTTTCTCTTCTTCTTTATATATATATATATATATATATATATATATATATATATGATATTTTATATGAGTCAATTATTAGATTTTGTGTAATTTTTTTCTCTGAGTCTGTGTCTTCTATTTTCATCATTTTAACATTGTCATTTGAAGAGCAGAAGTTTTTTAAATCTCGTTGAAGTCCAATTTCAGAAATTTTTTCTTTTATGGCTCATGCTTTTCGTGTCAGAATATAGAGATATTTGAGAGATCCAAGGTCAAAAGATAGTTTTCATATTTTTTTCTTTCAAGCAGTTGTATAGTTTTAGATTTTTACTTGGACCAATGATCCGTTTGAATTAATGTGAGGTATAAATTGAGGGTCTTTATTGAACATGTGGATGTCCAAATTGTTCAGCAGCTTTTGTTGAAAAGGCTATTCTTCCTCCAACATTGTCTATATTCAATTCAACCTATATATGTGGTTCTACTTCTGCCTTTCTTCTGTTCCGTTGTTCTATGTGTCAACCTTTTCCTAGTACCCCAATGTCTTGTGCACGGCAGCTTTAAAATAAACCTTAAAATCAGGTAATGTGCATTCTGAAATTTTACTCTACACATTTTAAGCAAAGAAATCATAATGAAAACCAATTCCAGGTACATTATAATCTTATTGCTAAGAAAACAGTAAAAAGAAAAAAATCTAAAGTACAACAAAAGTTAAAGATGCATAATGTACAATGAGATAGCTATAGATATAAATGACAGCATACTTCTCATCAGAAACTATTAAAAAAACTGTAACATACTAGAAGAGGCTTTTTTTTCCAGATAAACAAAAGTTGAGATAATTTATTCTCAATAGACATACTGCAGAGGATTTTAAAATATTTCCTCAAAAAGGAAAGTGATACTGAGTAGAAATCTGGGACTACATAAAGGTAGGCTGACCTCTGGAAATGGCAAATATTTGGGTAAATAGAAAATGCATTTAACCATTTATTTTACTGCTTTAAAATGTGGTTGACTATGTAAATTATATTTTAGTATCATATAGTATATTATATAATTTAGTATAATTTAGTGTGTGTGTGTATATATATATATATACACCCCTAGGTAAATGCAAATTAAAACCAGAGTGATAAACACTACATATTTATTAGAATACCTCAAGTTAAAAACACGGACAACACTAAATATTGTTGCAAGTGTGGAGCAAGTTGAATACTCATACATTATTTGTCAGAATGCAAAATGATGCAGTTCCTTTGGAAAACAGTTCAACAGTTTCTTGTAACGTTAACTATACACTTACCATATGACCCAACATCACACTCTTAGACATTTTCCCAAGATAAACAAAAACATGCCCACGAAAATATTCATGCATATATGTTCATCACAGATTTATTTTCTGGAGGTAATCAAAGTGCCATCAACTAGTGAATGGATAAATTTATCGTGGTATACCAGCACAATGGAATACCACTGACCAATGCAATAGAGGAAATTACAGATAAATGTAACAGCATTTATCAAAATCTCGAAACCATGCTAACTAAAAAAGCCAAACACAAAGAGTGTTACAAAGAGTACATATGGTATGATTTCATTTATATGAAAATCTAAAAATTGTATTAGTGGTTGCCTGGCATGAAAGATGACAGAAGTGTACTAACTGCAAAAATGCAGAAGGAAACTTTTTAGGTTCATGAAAATTTTCTGTGCAATTACACTCCTGTGTGTGTGTATGTGTGTGTGTATTTCAAAGCATATAAAACTGTGTACTTGCAATTCATATATTTTATTTCATGTAAATTGTACCTTAATTAAATTGTAAAAAGTTTATTATCAATGTAAAATGTCAGACACTGTCTATTCAACAGACATTGACCATCTTTCCTCTTGTCTAACAGACCACCAATTTTGTTTACACCCCAACTAGCAGATACTTGCGAGTTGGACCCACTCCAGTCTCAAGCAGTTCATTCATGTAACCCAATCACATCAGTGCAGTCCCCTTGCAAAATGATTGTTTTAAGCATGACTGTGTGTCAGAATTATAGCCAATGAGAGATAACTGTAACTCTTGGAAAGTTTCTCTTATCTTTTGAATATTTATAAAAAATGCATCATTTTCAAGTATTTATGTATTTTTGTCAAACACTTGTGTTTTTAATCCATCATATGAAGTAAAATTAACTGACATTTCTTAAAAAGGCAGGGATTATAAACATATACATCCAAGCTAAGGAAATATTTCTCAACCTATGTTGATTTGAAGTAAGGAAAAAAAATACCAGGGGTGCCAAAAAATAGTATACATATTAAGAGATGTTATCTATGTATTACTTTTTGAAGTTGAATTGAATTATATATTATATAGCAATGTGTAGTATGACATTCGCCCAAAAGATGGTGTTAATCAAATGAGTGCTAGCATCGTTCATTGTATTACAATTTTAATACAGTTTTTTTTTTCCCTTTCTTAAAATGTGTATACATTTTTTTGGCACCCTCTGTATTTATATAAGTCAAATTATAGCGATGGATATTCACATATACAGGAACCAAAAGTGACACAAAATAATGCTTATCTTTACCAATACACGAGATTATTTGGTATTCTACTCTGCCCTATTCTATTGTATTTATTTGTGTTTTAATGCTGGGAATAACCCAGTAAGTGTAGTTCATGGGACTAATACATGATGATTCAAAACAGGACAAATTCAGAGGTACAGTGGTCTCATTCAGTAACTCTCAAGCAACTAATCAAATATCTATGGTTCTTGTGATTTTTAACCCATCTTTTACCTGGTCAGTATCATGAAAGCATTAAGTAACTATTTCATAATCCAAGTTGATCTTAAATTGCCCTGTTGCTGAACATGAATGGCATAGTAACAGTAGAAGTATTTTAATGGAGATATCAATACATGTTAAAGGCAAAATAGCCTCAATATTTCAGGTAATCAAAAACTTGAGGCTATCTGATAATATACTTTTACTGTAGTATTTTGGTGCAACGAAACCATTTGTATTTTACACCTTTTAACAGTAATGTCTTTAATAAAACAGTGTGGTATACTGTCTTACAACAAAATATAACTGCTTTAATTAATTTCAACTAAATTCATTATACATTTTGTCACCATTAAAAAAATTGGCAATTTTTCTAGGCAATTAATAAGCAAATGTCATTAATATGCAGTCATTAAGGGTTTGTGCATGTTGAACCTAATAGAGCATCAGTTTTTAACCTGTTTTGAAAACCAAAACTATCTGACTGAAATATGTGGAAAATGATTTAACATATCTCCTAAGTATGGATATATTCAGAAATTGAATAATCAGAAAAACATTATGTCTTTAAAACCATATGGTTGCACATGAATATGTATTCAGTGTTAACAAAGACTTGAGAATTGAAAAATCCAAAGAACACAAATACATCAAAGCTTGGATTAATTTATGAATATGAAATTGTGATTCCCAGGTGTAATTTTTTTTAGCATTTTAGTTCTGCATTTAATCTAGACGAGCTTTTTTTGGAATCAGAAGCAGCCTTTCAGAATGCCAAATATCAATTCCCCATGTCTCAAGTATGTCATTAAATTGTGTAGACAATACATCTAATTGAATTTAATTTGATTACTAAGTCAACTTTAAATAGATCTAAAAAATAAAGAGAAAGGTAAAAAAGACAGATATATACATGCAGTTGAGGAAAATAACGAGTGTTCTCACTCTCTGTCCCATACATGCTACCTCTGTGTCCTGCACATCTGCAGCAGCATCAATCCCCCAGGCCATGAAAAGATCTTTACACACTCCTCTTTCACCTTCAAAACCATGGCGTCAGCAGAAACCTGGTTGATAAGATGAGCATGGAGAGAACATTTCAGACAGTGAGAAGGGCATGAGAAGTGTCAGAAATGAGAAAGCCCAGGGTTTCAAGTGGTCATGGGTAGCTGGGCTTAACATGAACATAATGTGTAAGAAAGGGGGTCCCATCCCTTCTATTCTCACCGTCTCTCACCAATGGGGCCTTCACACAGTTCCCAGAGCATATCTAATTTCTATTACTAGACTTCTTTGGGGCAGCAATGATTCCTATACCATACTATCTAATAAACAGTCATGTGGCGATTTCATGTAAGCAGTTATTGCATACATCTGGGGCTCAGATATAAAAATTTGGGTTACAAAAGTATAAATAGTATTTAAATCCAAGGATCTAATTATATATTTTTGGTCACTGAATATAGTGAAGGGTTATCAATTAACTCCAGTGCTTTGTAACACTGTCAAGTGAGAAGACAATTCTGCAAATGGTATTTGGAAGGAGGAGATGGCAGTGAAATATGAAGTTAAATAATCTTAAAGTACCAATTATGAAAATGAATCAAGAAGGGATCAAATGTATTAACTGCTAATAGTTCAAGTAAGGTTAGAGCTGAGGATAAAGCATTGGGTTTGACAAAGAGACCTTGCTAAGACTGGTTTCAGTGGGCATGAGAAGACATGAAGATATGTCTACAGTTTTTGATTACCTGAAATATTGAGGCTATTTTGCCTTTAACATGTATTGATATCTCCATTAAAATACTTCTACTGTTACTATGCCAATCATGTTCAGTAACAGGGCAATTTAAGATCAACTTGGATTATGAAATAGTTACTTAATGCTTTCATGATACTGACCAGGTAAAAGGTGGGTTAAAAATCACAAAAATCACAGACATGAAGATATGTCTACAATGTGTTAAACAAAATCATTGAAAATGGAGGCATGAAGAAAGTGAATTTAGACAATTGTCTCAGGTGTGTTTTTGTAGGGGGGGAGCAGAGATTTTGGAATAAAGTTTTAATCTTTGGGGACAGTTTCACAATGCTTACGTAGTATCAAAAGAAAAAAGATAAAGATGCTTATTACCTGTATTTACAACAGTTGACAAATTTTAGTAAACAGTAAGTTACAGATTCCAAAAATCTGCTTTATTTAGTTGATAGTCTGTGATGGTTTCTCCAGAGCTGTTATGTACTATAATGTAAATACCTGCCATCTAAGGCAATATATTCATAGAGTTGAACACCATTGTGTGATCATTATTCAGCCTACCCTATACAGTAATAAAAATAATTTAGTAGGGAGGTTAAATGTTGGTAAAGGAAAAAGAGGAGAGAATTTCTAGGACAATGTCTGAAGTTGGCTGGAGGTTGTGGCACATAGTACCCAAGTGAAATATTTAGCATTACATAGAATTAGAATAGTTCATGTATAATTACAGGTGAGAAGACAGCTTATATGAGTATTGGTAGTGGCAGATAAATTGATGTGGTGGAAATCAGTATATCTTTTTAGATTAGTAGGGTCTTACTGATTACCGATCTGATTCTAACATGAACATGGTTTGAGGTAAACTGAACTAAGTATAAGCTTTCTAACTGGCACTTTCTAAATAGATAGGTCCGTGTACTTGTTAAGAATAAACTGGCTGAGTATTAGGTAATAAATATTAGGTAATAATTCCTTTAGGAAATATGGTATAACACTAAGAAGTGTTGCTTGCCACCACTGTCTGCTTTTGCACCTCTTTTCTGGGTTCCCTTAACATACCACTTCCCGTGCACTTAATATTAGATAGTAGATTCATCAATAACAGTGCAGAAAAAGTATCTAATTCAGATTACAGCACAGATGAGATACTCAACACATGAAACAAGAGGAATATTTCTCTATAGTTATTTTATTTTAAGTAGTTGGTATGTTTTCCTTTCCCTAAAGATGTATTTGGGGGTATTTTCTCCTCAATACTGTAAGCAGTCTTGGTGGAACAATAAAGGAAGTAGCTCTTCCCTGTGTTCTCAGAAGTCTAAAAAGATCTGGAGGATGCCTTGGCCAGAAATGCCTTCTCATCTCCCTGGTATAGCAACAGAGAGAACGGAATCCAAGATTAACTAACTGAACAATTTCCACATTCACTAGCCCCCGCTTTGCCCCCAGGACACTGACTTTTTAACCAAGAGGTTGAAGGGCAGAGCAGAACAAAACAAAACAAAACAAACAAAACAATAATGTTGCATCCACACCATGAAGGAAGTCAGGTAGTACATGTTTTGTTTCCCAGCCTGCTTCCAAGTTAGAAACCTATACAATAAACTCTATATTCCTCTCAATATATTTCCAGTAACTTCTTCTTTTATCTTTTTCACTAAAATTAAATAGAACTCAACTGTTGTTACTTGAGACCAAAGGTCCCCAACTCATAGACTCAACTCAATTTCAGGGGGCTTATACTTCAGTCCTAGAGAAATAGGACATATAGTCAGAAAATACCTAATTCAGGATGCACTCGAAGTCAGTCAAAAGAAATGTGAGCTGGATCATGAGGGATGTGAGCTGAATCTTGTTTTCCACACCTGTAATATTCACCCATCTCCAGTCAAAGGAATGCAAGATAGAATTGCATTCCTTTGACTGGAGATGGGTGAATATTACAGGTGTGGAAAACAAGAAATGCACAGTGGGAATTGAGAATGGCAGGTTTGAGGACCAAAGGAAATGACTGGATAAAGCAGAGAATTCCCTTCAAGAAATTTCCAAGCCAGTGATAAAAATTTTTTTGAGGTTTCTAAGATGACTTTTGAATGCCAAGAATGACTGGCCAAAACATGTCTAACTTTAAATCATTGGCTTAATATAGTCACAGGTGGCAATGCATTTCTTTAGGTTTGCATTAAAATTAAATATGAAATATATCCAAATATGTCCAAATATATTGTATGTCATGGTGCTGTAGATGTGTGTGAGGGGGTGTGTGCAATAGAGAGAGAGAGAGAGACAGAGACAGAGAGAGAGAGAGAGAGAGAGAGAGAGAGACTTGTTCAAATCTCTTGCTTCTCACAAAAGTGAACCATTTGAAAGAGGACAGTTAAGAGGCAAGAGGACCGTGAAGAGGACATTTATCAACTAGAGAAACATATGAGATATTTTATTATTTTCTTATTTTATAGTTTCATTAATCCTGTAATGTAAATAAATTAATTATTTTGTATTGATGAGGAAGACAAAACAGAAAGATTAACTAATTTGCTAAAGTTCACGTAGTGGAAATTGGAATAGCCAATTTTTCTAAGGTCAAACATTAATTAAGATGCTTAATTAAATTCTATTGTTGGAGATTTTGAAGGACATTCATATTTAGTCACATAACCTTGAGCTGGACCAAGATTGGAAATAAAATATGATTCTGTGTGTTTCCTAATTCCTTTTTCCTCAAAGATTCTTCAGTGTAAAACATGAAGATATTAAGTGGGGATATTCAGTGGGGATATTAAGGCTAATGCTGGAATATAAACTTTCTAGATCTATTAGTAAAATAATTAGGTATAAATTAAAAAGAAACAATTAATGTTTGTTTTAATAAAAATATTCACACAATGTACACCAAATGTCAAATATCTGTTTTATCTATAGGTAAACAAAATTCTTGACTTTGTCTTTTTAAAATTAACCTGCAGTTTTACTAAAGGCACATGTGAGTTATTATCCATTTTGATATTTAATTAATTTCAGACACTATTCTACTGGTATTTCTTTATGGTGTCACTTGAAGGACATCGTGAGATTTTGATTTTAATTAAGTCGTGATTCTCTTGCAGTCCTAAAACTGGATATTCCCATTCAATTAATCTTGATCTTGTTCCCTAGATGAAATATATACATTATTTTTTAAAAGGTGCAAGTCTTACAGGATTTCTATGGGGATACTTTATATAGAAACAATGTTTATGATTAATTTCTTCTGCATTACATCAAATATTTTCTTTCATTGAAATGGTCATAATAAACTTACATTCAGCAAAATAAACTGACAGTATGACTGGCTTGTGAAATAAATTTTCATTCTTGAACAAAGGCTATGGATTTAATCAGATAAGTTCCACATTTTAAAAATGTGTATGTGATTACCACTACTGGTGAAAAGGTGGTGTTGGTTATTATGGTGAAAGAGGTGACAATTTGTCCACTGAAATAATTTTATTAAAAATGCACTGTGTTCTCCATTTGCTGATATATTACTAACAGCCAAGTTATTTACAAAAGTAAGTTATTTACAAAAATAACATATGTATATGTAAATTGAATAATTGCAAAATAGCGCTTCTTCCTGGACCTATTTCTTTTAAGTGCTTTTGTTAGGTGGGACAGTGTTTGGAAAACACAATTCCAGTATCCAGAGTCTATAAATTTCTAGCATACAATTAAAAATACTACATAGGCATATAATCAAGAACCATGCACAATAGTCTCAACCAAAACCAAAACCAAAAACCCCTTCCCTAATATATTCTATGACCACACTGTAAAGTAGAATTGAATATCAAAAAGGCATCTGGAACAATATTTTTTTAAAAAAAGATAATACGTCATGACCAGGTTGGTTTACCTATGAAAACAAGCCTGCTTCAATAGATTTGTAATATTTATCAATTTGTGATCATGAAATGTTATTTTGTCAAAATTATAAATTGATTTTCTGATTAATTTTGAGTTTGAACAACTTTCCATTTGTTCCTTGGCCACTTGTTTTATTTCTACTGAGAATTTATTTTTCTTATTTTTGGCTGAATTTTATAAGCTTTTTTTATAGTTTGAAAAATAGTCATTTAGTAATGTTACTTATACATTTCATTCCAGTCCATTTGTGGCTTTTATTTATATTTCTAAATGGTGGCTTTTGACATACAGTTATTCCAATTAATATTTAGACAGGATTTTTTTTCCAGAATTATTTAAATCAAATTTAAAATTCACATACATGATAATAATACAAAAGTATCAAGAAATGTTTCAAATAGATTAAAAAAAAAAGAGTAGAGGGGAGGGCATGTGAGACTACCAAACAGCATCTTACAAATAAATATTATTTAAGAAGGTGGTATTTGGACAGGGATCTATCTTTGTATATTATAATTGTGAATATTAATATTGAGTGCTTCAGATTGTGCTTTATGTATCTTATTTAAGAAACCCTTCCCTGCCCAGATGTTACAAAGATATTTATAATTAAATTCTAATTTTTTTAAAAGTTTTAGTTATCACAAAGAAGTCTTTATTGAATATGTTATCCTTTTTCTACTGAATTGTTGTGTCTTTTTATCATATGAGATGTCAGTTTCCCATTGTAGCAAATTACCATAAATTTAGTGGCTTCAAACAATACCAATTATCATACAGTCCTGGGGTTCAGAAGTCCAAAATGAGTCTCACTGGGCTAAAATCAAGGTATCAGCAGAGGTAGGTTCCTTCTGGAGACTTTAGAGGAGAATCTGTTTCCTTCCCTTTTCCAAATTCTAGAGGCTGGCTGCGTTTCTTGGCTTGTGGACTCCTTCCAGCAAGCAGTTGCATTATTCCAGCTTCTGCTTCCATCATTGTATCTCCTACTCTGATTCCTCTGCCTCCTCTTTCATTTATAAGGACCCTTATGATTATATTGGGGTCACCTCGATAATCCAGGACAATCTTTCCATCTCTAGATCCTTAACTTAGTCACATCTGTAAAGTTCGCTCTGCCATTTACAGAAACATAATCACAGATTTCAGGGATTAGGATGTGGACACATTGGAGAGAGCATTTTTTCTGAGTACATGTATACTAATTTCCAAAAAATATTTGGGTATATTTCTATTTTCACTCTTTCCTTCTATGGTTTTATTATTATTATTTTTTAATCCCTGCCCAAATACCACCTTCTTAAATAATATTTATTTGTAAGATGCTGTTTGGTAGGCTCACATGCCCTCCCCTCTACTCTTTTTTTTTTAATCTATTTGAAACATCTCTTGATACTTTTTTATTATTATCATGTATGTGAATTTTAAATTTGATTTAAATAATTCCGGAAAAAAAATTCCTGTCTAAATATTGATTGGAATTACACTAAGTTCAAAGATTAATTTGGGAAATTTTTTTTTTATTTTTACTATACAGACCCTTCCAACACATGAAAATTTTCCGTATTTCCATTTATTTGAATATTTTATCTCCTTTAATACAATTATGTAACTTTCTGCATAGAGATAATTTCCCTTTCCAAATAGATTATCCTGAAGTTTTCTGTAGTAGTTTTGTTTTACTATTATATCTGTTTTATGACTGTTTTGAATTGTTTGCTGTGGGTGCACAGACTTACTTTGTATGTTTATGCATTTTTCGTAATTACAATTTTAATGTGTGTTTATTGAGAACATTGAACACAAATATTTTAGGCTTTGTTCTTGATTTAGCCAAACAGCAGTAAAGAAGGCAGATTAAAGGAAAGAGGGGAAAAAAACCAAAACAAACAAATAAAAATCTCTGCCTTCATTAAATTTAGATTCTGACAATCAGGAATCTGACAATAAGTAAAATAAGTATTAGATATAGTACATTAGAATGATACATATTAGAAGAAAAATAAATCTCAGAAAGGAAAGAGGGTGTTGAGAGTTGGGTTATAGTTTTGGATTGGGTCGTAACAAACTCCTCACTGAGAACAGAGAACAGTTGAGTAGACATTTGATGGAATTAAGAGAAATCCTATGGAAGAGTGTTCCAAGAAGGAAATACAGCAAATTCAAAAGTCCTGAGGGGGGATGACACCTCACATATTCAAGGAAGAGGAAGGAGACCAATGTGACTTGAGGGATGCAAGCAAAATAAATACAAGCAGGAGATAAGATCAGGGAGGCCAGAGGTATGGGGCATGTTGCCCTTGGATATTTTCAGCCATTGCAGATGTTTCTTTTTTACTGTTTGTGAGCTAGAAAACTAATGGAAAGGTCTGAGCAAAGGGGCAAAATACCTTAAGTTTTAGCATATTCCCTTTGCCTGCTATGGTGAGAACACTTCATATTGGACCCTGCTGGATGTCCAGTGTCTAATGTCCAATCTGAAACATGATTTAGGTTTTGTTTCTAAAATCAAATTAGGAGATGGTAACTGCTTAGAATCGATTGTAGTCATGACAGTTCCAAGGAGTGGTCAGATACAAGACATATTTTATAATCATTTTTGTATTGTTCCGTTATCTTTTGATTTTGAGAACTGCAGTGCTAATTTTCCTATCTATTGCCGTTGCTGATTCTAGCTCATGTTGGTTTATAAGTTTTTAACTGTGAACTCATTTTTGACAGATATGTCTTTTCCATGAGGGAACAAAATGTGACTCAGGTTACAGATATGTTGTTTCACAGATTTTGTTGCATTTGTTTTGTTTAGCCGAATGCCTTTAATATATCACTGTCTGGTTGAATTTTATGTTAAATTTTTCCCTGGTAGTTTACTCTATCAAGATGGTTTGTAACTTAGACTTAACCTCCTCCATACTAAGAAAAACATTTTTTTTTTAACTCTTTGTTTCTCTCAACAGATTTTTATTTGTATATCCAGAATTTGGAAAAGACAATTAAATTTTGTGCCACCTCCTTGAACGAACAAAGATTTTTGCAAACTCTCCCATTCTTGAAGGTGCAATATTTTTAAGGTCGCACTTCTATGTCAAGACCTAGATATTCACCGTATGTCACTGTCACAAAGCCTAATCTGTTTCCTTAGATCTTAGATTTGGTTACCGTCCCACTCTCCTCTCCCACAGGGACCAGTGGCACTGTCAGCCTATAAGCTTACAGATCTGTTGTTTGGTTAACACCTTTTTTAGGGGATTTCTTTTTCTATATATGTTTCTTTGTAAGATCATATGCATTAAATTTTCTAATATTTGTAAGGAAAGAATTTTAAAATATGCTCAGATCAGAGTGGCATTAGAAAGTGATTTTATTTTACATATATCTTTCCTTTGAATACAGTATAACTACAGGAAAATGAACATTGTTGTTTTTGTCCCTCAGCCATTAAGCGCGTGCACGCGCACACACATGCACACACACACACATACTTGCACACTCAAATTACCCCAGAAATACAAAATAATCATGTGTAGAATTCTGCATGGTAGCCAATAATGTTCCTGACTTCAGAAAAGGACTCAATGCCCAGTGGCACCAACCAAAGATCCTTGCAAAACAACAAAATAGAAAGGAAACTGGAAAATAGTTATAATTTACAGATATTCGTATCCTTTTTGATAAAAACAAAAATGAATAAATGGATATGTGTGTTCGTGTCACCTGGTACATTTATTTTTTAAAAGATGGATGTTTATGTATAGGCAAGTTGCGGGGCAGAAAGGTTTGTGGAAAGATACTTCATATTTTTAAGATGATTCAGCTGATGCTTTCTTTATTGCCTTTGCCTAAAGCAAGGTAGGATGTAAACGCTGAAAAATATTGTCAATAACAAAATGCTATCAGCAGAATCAGGTTTTGAAAAAAGTTAGATAAAAAAGTGAAGTAAAGCATTTGCTCAAAATGAAACAAGGTAAATAATGATCTAAACTGAAAACGGCGGAAAAAAAATGATAACTCTCTAAGAAAGCCAGACAGTTTGTTGCACAGACATCCTATCACTAAGATCAGTGTCTGGATAAAGTTAGACATACAATAAATATTTGATGATGAACGGATTTTTGTATTAGTTAGAAAGAATAAGATTGTGGGTTAAAAGTTGAAAAAATAAATAGTCTTTATGTTGTCTTTAATATACAGAAACTTATAGCTATTAAAAAATAAAAGACAAAAAATAAGTAACATAGTATAATGTTCACAATTATCAGCTGCCTTGTACCTACAAATGGATGCTTACTTTACCTGGTAACACTTTTACATTTATTTATATTTTGAGCAAGGAAACTTATAACAAATAATTTCCTATTGGGAAAGAAATTATGGAAAAAAATAAAATATTTATTTTTAATTGAAACTTTCAGGTTGAAAAATGATGCTAGACTAGAAATCCCAAGGGGTGGGGGGAAGTCTTTAAATCCACTCCCACTCTCTACCTTCTCAGTTTTTTCTTGAACAGAAAGTCTTCATGATTATATTATGAAGCACAGAAACTAAGATTCACTGTCAAGCTACTGAATTGGTGAGGAATTCTCAGTTCTATCATTTGCTTGGAGATGAATGAGAACTACACCTTGGATATTTCAGAAGATAAAGTCTTTTATACACAGTTGTTCATTTGACTTAATAGGAGGTGAAAAAAAAAAAAAAAAGCGTTGACCCTGTGGTGTCTTGGTGAAAGTTTAACACCTGGCTTTCCAGAAATATAAGCCCTCCTTTGTAGTGTTCATATATTTTCATAATGTAAACATCCCTGCCATATTCCCTTTCAAGCTACCATGAACATGAAGCTGGGAAGAGGTGTCTCAATGGCCTCTTGAAAGACTGTGGGAGCCATCACGATCTCACTAGTGCTGCCTCTAGACCAATAGTCAGGAGCAGAGGCAGGGAGAATGCAAAAAGCAGTGCATGCAAGAAAACGTGAGTTTTCACTAACTGCATCTAGATGTCATTTCCAGGCAATGTAAGTAAATGAAGTTTCTTTTTCTGCTATCGAAACGGCAGATCTTCATGAGAAGAATGCCTGCCAGTCACTGGAAATTGGGAGTAAAGCTCTGTAAATTGTTCTCTAGCAGCATATGTGAAAGGGAAAATGTTGGAATTCTGAAGTGCATCACGAACAGAGATAAGTAATGCTCATCTTGTCTCTTTAAAATAATCACATTTAGAGAAAACTCAGTAAATGATAAGCAAACGATTAAATAGGACACAGGATATATACTATTTGCTAAACACAAGAGAAAGAAAGAATACCAGAAAAAAAAAAAAGAATATGCTTCTGATTATAATTGCAAATAAAAAAGGAAAACATCTACTCTGACCTCTAAATAGCGATGTGGATACATGACTTCAATTAAGATAAAATCAAAACATGACAGGAGAAGAATAGAATAAGATACAGTGACAAAAGTTTCATTTCTGTTGAAACCAAGGTTGATGTAAGGAAGTTCTTCCAGCAAAATTAAAATCAAATTTTGAAGCCAATAAAGAACATCATTGAAACTTCAGAGAATCAAATTATTTGGTGTGGAGTATACATTTGAAAAGTTCTATAACAATGCAAAAGAAAAGTACAAAGAGATAGGAATCACAAGACAGGGGATAGTTTTACTGCCCGGAGAACAAAGATCCCACATCTGAATAATACACATTCCTGAAAGAAGATTAAAAAAAATAATATTTATGGAATATTAGAAAATCCAATGTACACTAGTAGTAGCCACCCTTTTGTTTTCATCTTCTCTTAGCCTTTAGCTGGGTTGAGAATTTGGCAGGTAGTGTTTACCTGTTTGTTACATGGGGAATATGGGTTTATATGGGACAGGGCCATGACTAAGGTGGATGTTGGCATGATTGTGGCCAGTGGGCTAAGAATAAGGAAGTAGCACTTGTTTTTCAGATATTGGTCATATGTAGAATGATAGCAAAAATTTAGTTTGATGAAATAGGTTTCAATATTGCAGAAGAAAGTTGCAAACTATAGAACGATGGGAGGCTAGAATGAATCCTGTGGTGTTGGGGTCGAATTCGAGAGGTAGTAGTATAAACACACACACACACACACGCACACACACGCACACACACACGATAAATATGATAAAATAACAGGGAACACCTGTTTCAAAGAGTTCATTCATTGAATCTTAGCTGTTTTTCTCTTGATTTAAATTGTATTAAAATAAAAAGTTAAAAATAATTTTAGGTTCTTGGAATAAAAATCTCCTTCATTATTCTGAACCGATTTCATTTTCTTTTATAACTTTCAACCATTATTCTCGATATGTTACCTGGATGTAACACAGTGTATTCACTGACCCTTCTATGGGATAGTAATTAGAAGAGATTAATTAAAAATATGATGATCTCATTTCTGCTTTAAAATATAAAATGGTCATAGTTTAATTTAACTTAATAAATGTTGGTTATGGAAAGTTTTATATATGTATATATGTTTCCTACCTGTAATATATACATATATATACCACCGATAACAAAAGGTGAATACAAGTCACGTTTGACTACTGCAATTACAAGAGGTGCTCAAAGCACCCAGACACTTCTGATTACGGCAAACTATTGCTTGAGCAACTTTGACCAAAGTGTCTGCTTGTATACATTTTTTTTGGCACCCCCAGGCATATATTATTACAATTTTAATACAGTTTCCTTTTCTTAAAATGTTTATACATTTTTGCTACCCTCTGTGTATGTGTGAGTGTGTGTGTGTGTATACACACACACATGCACACACACGCACAGACAAATATATATATTTCACAACCCAGAGAAAACTGTGATTGCCATTTTGCTTCTGTACTTTCTGGTATTCCAGTGTGGTATTCGTGGATTTAAAGGAAGGTCTTTGTGGTCATAGAGAACTCAACTGGAAACCAAATTCTACTACTTGTTTCCTGTACCAAATTGTCTAGTTATTTAAACTCCCTATGTCTCACTTTCTCTATATAAAATAGAAATGCTAATATCTACCTCATGGATATATATATATATATATATATATATATATATATATATATATATATAATGCATGCTTCAAAATCTCTCTTATAATCCTTTTAAAATCTGTTCCTCTTAATCTTGGATATATAGTGAGCTCGTCAATGGCTGAGATCTGAACTTTTGATGAACTCACTTCTTTATAAGTCTAAATATTCTACTTTTGGAAAATCATAATTGTTAAAAACACCTTCCTTATCCTGAGCCAATTTCATTTTCTTTTATAACTTTGAACCATTATTCTTAGTATGTTACTTGAACGTAAGAGAATGTATTCACAACCCTTCTATGGGATAGCCATTCAAATATTTGAATACTATTATTATTAACACCACTTACGAGTGATCTTTATCAACGTTAATACTCCCAACCTATCAGTCATTTATCTTATGTTATCTTCCACACATTTCAACATCTTTGGACACATTGTAATTTGTCAATGTGTCTGTTAAAATTTCTATCCAGAATCAAACATAACATATCAGATATTGTCTAACCGTCAGTTTAATACTGACACTTCCCTCGATAAGGTTACTAAAATTCTCTTAATTGAACTTAAGATGTCCAGATATGTTACCATTTCTGTGCCACTACATTATAAATAATGTTAGATAAGGAAGTTTAAAAATGACTGGATGCATGAAGCAAGTTATTAACTGTGTATGCAGAGAGAATTAATGGATTTTGAATGGGGACGCCTGGCTGGCCAGGTGAATAAGGGTTGCTGAGTTGTCAGGAAAATGATCACAAGATGCCAATAATTGCTTACCAGCCTCCTAGACCTATGAATTCTAATAAGAATGTTTAAAGACCATTGGGGATGATTCTACTTTGTCCGAACAATCAAAGCAATATTCCACTATTAAAAGTTCAAAGGAAAAGTGCATCTCACATGTACAGCCTCATTCATCTTGGTTCTTGGGGTCATCTGTGTAATCAACTCCTCTGGACTGCAAATATTCTTTCTCTGTCCTGCAAACATCACTTTCCCTCTTGTCAAACTCAATTGTAACTGTGCAAATACATCCCACTCCATTCAATTCGGGGAATTTTGTCAATGCCTCTCTTTAAACATGGTGCCGAGAATTGAACGTAAGACTCTGGATAATTTATAGGCCAGAGTGGAGTGAAGTGGAACTATTACTTTTCATATTTAGGAAAATCTGCTTCTCTTAATTTAGTCTTAGATTTTGTTCTGTTTTTATAGTTTCTACTGAAGTGTGCTCCACGTAGTTTTCAGCAAGATCTCATTTATCACTCCCTCTCAACTGGTTTCTCATTACTTTTTTGTAGCATGTTTTGCATCCCCTCTTTTTTTTTTTTCCATGTTTAATGAATACAAAACTCAATTTGAATGGATGGAGGAAGATGCGTTTTTTGTAGTGAGAGAACTATAAAACCAAGACAAGGAAGTAAGACCATAGAATGGTGTGCTAGTTCTTTTATTTAAACAGATATTCCTTAAATAACTGTTATGTGACAGGAGCTGTGTTAAGTATTACAGATATAATAATGCACTACGCATGTGTGGTTCCAACCATTTTAAGGTTTTAAAACAGTGATTCTCAAGAGTGAGTGGTTCCAAGAGATAATAGCAGTGGTTTCATGGACATCTGTAATTCAAATGAGATTAGAAAAGAAATATAGAGTAAAATGAATATTCTGGGAATACAATAGATAAGACTTGGCAACAGGATGACTTAATACTAAAGGAATACAACAGAGGGAAAAAGTATAAATTATTTTCCTCTGGGAAATTCTTAGATTTCAAAAACTCTTGACAGTTTTATCTTGTCCGGGATATTGCCTGACTCCATTTCAAGGATGTTTTCAGTTGTAATAATATTAATTTTTAATATGGGCTCAATAAAAAAATAAGCTAACCATATTCTGTAATACGTATTTACAGGTAGAACAACCCACTTAGCCTTAGAAAGAATAAGGGGGCAAAACATTATCAAATACAAATTGTCCCATGTCAGTTTGTGCTGTTACCTTTTGTGCTATACATTACATAAAATGTATCATTTAAATCATGTTAAGTGTAGTTCAGTGGCAGTAAGTATGTTCATATTGTTGTGCAACTATCACTACCACCTACTTCCAAAACTATTTTATTTTCCCATATTGAAACCCTCTATCCATTAAGCAGTAACTCCCCACCCCTCCCTCCTTCTAGAACCTGTCTCTATGAATTTAACTATTCTAAGTACTTTATATATGTGGATTTGTACAGTGTTTGTCCTTTTGGTTCTGGTTTATTTCACTTAGCATAATGACTTCATGGTTCTTCCATGATGCAGCATATATCAAGATTTCATTCATTTTTTTAAGTCTGAATACTATTTGATTGTATGGATTTACATTTTGTTTATCCATTTATTCATTGATGTACATTTGGGTTGTTTTCACCTTTTGACTATTGTGAACAATGCTGATATGCATATTGATGTACTGATATCTGTTCAAGTTCCTGCTTTCAATTCTTTTGTGTATACAACTAAAATGGAATTGCTGGATCATGTCTCTATTTCCAGTCCAAGACCCTCAGTTGATATAAATGTGTGGATCTAATTGCTTTCTTACCATCACTAATTAAGTGTCTAATAGATACGTTAAATTTAACATAATTAAAACACTCCATCCCTCTTCCAAATTTTGCCCCAGTGTAGTCTGTTTCAGGAAATGGCCGGGCCATGAATTCCAGTGACACAAGCATTGGAATCAATCTTGACTGTACTGTTTTGTTCATAGAAGGTGTTAATCAGCAAGTCTGCCCCTAAGATTCATTAGGTTTTCATCCACTTTTGGTCAAACCCGTCCTGAATCTACATACTTTCTCTACTTACATTTCTACTGCTCTAGTCCAACTCACACTAGTCCTGGTCTCGTACTTGGACTTAGGGAAATACCCTCCTAATTCTTTCTTTATTCCTACTCTCCTATACCTATTTACTTAAGATTCATTCTCCATTCACCTTAATGCTGCTATAATTTTCCCTCATACTTAAAAAAAAAATCCAAAATCTTCACCATGGCTCCTTATATAAATGGACCCTGCCCTCTTCCCCAAGTTCATCTTAAACCACTTTTCCCTTTATTCATACTTTTTCAGACATGCTGGCTATGGCATACTTCACAGAATTTTTTTTTTAATGTTAATTTTTTGTATTTGTTTTTGTTTTGTTTTGTTTAGCTATCAACTTTTTCACCTTCTTCCTTAATTTTTCGGCATTCACTTTTTCTTTTTGGGGGTGGGGCGTACATTTCCATGAAATAAATCATAGTTAGTCAAAGCTGTCAATTTTCTTTCAATTTCTTTAATATGTCATGCATTTGGTATGGGTAACCCAATTTGGCCACCAACATACAAAAAGTGTACTAAGTGACTTCTGAATAGGGTTTTTTTTCCTCCTTCAGCAAAAAAAAATGAGAGAAGAAATATCATTTCTTCCTGTCTTGATGACTGTTACATAAAAATATGATGTTTTGAAATGAAGCAGTTATAACAATACCAATCTAAGGACAAAACAGACAAATAAATAACAACAACAAAAACCAATGCTGAATTTGTCAGAAAACATTTTGGTTCTTAATGATAATGGTAAGCATCAGAATCAATTTGAAATTTCTTGCAACATGCTTATGCTATTGTATTAACATACATATTGCTGAAAAATAGAGCACCTTAAAATTTAGTGGCTTCAACAACAATTTATTGTTGCTCAAGATTCTACAGGTTGGCTCTGGTTCCATTGATCTGTATCAGGCTTGGATGACCTTGGCTGGGTTCAATCAATTAGTCATCCATGGTCACCTAACAGGTCAGCTGCAGCTCACGTTGGCTGATCTCAGCCCTTAACTGTGACGAATGAGCTGAGCCCTTATCTGTGACAAATGAGCTGAATAAACTAAGTTCCACAATTTTATTTTCTCCTCAAACAGGCTAGTTCGGGCTCATTCTCATGCCAGTGGCAGAAATCCTGAGAATGTGAGTGGTAAAGTTAAGGCTTAGACTCAGAAGTAGCACAAAGTCACTTCCGCCGTATCTTTATGGCTAGTGAAGGTCACAAAGCCAATCTACATCCACATGGAGGGGAAATAGACTCTACCATTTGATAGAAAAAGTTGGAATATCATATGAGAACAGACAGCGACAGAAAGGGTGGAATGTCATGACCACTTTTGTGATCAATTTTCCAGGGTCATTTTTTTGCCTGTGACTAGCCAAGACGATGTCCCCGCACTAACAGCTTAGTATTTCTTCTTTATTTCTGTAATAGTCTTTCCTTGTCTTTTGCCATAACTGATTCATTACATTTTTAAATTTGCCATTTAAATGTTATTTCCTCTAGGATACTTTATCATTTCTCAAGTAGCCCTGTTTCTTCCATCACTAGTTATTCTATTTCCTTCAATAGAACGTAACCTTAGTGAAGCTGGGGACTTTATCTTGTTTATGCTAACCCTATATATAGTCCCTATTATATGACAAAAATTCAATGTCTTTTGGTTAGTTTAATGAATAAAGAATAAATGTATAAGCACTATAATGAGTGAGTGAATTTTTTTTGACTCAACCTATTTTATGTGTTAAGGAGAGTATAGTATATTATATTAGTGTAGGAAATGGTAATAAGGGGGGAGAGAAACACCATAAATCTCAATCTATTTTATCAATTTTTTTGTCATTTTTTAGATATGTGTATATATCCAGGGGGTGCCAAAAAATGTATACACAGGACTTGAATTCATCTTATGTTGTTGATATGTATTGAGTATTGCAATTTCAATACAGTTTTTTCCTTTCTTAAAATGTGTATGCATTTTTTTGGTGGCCGGTTAGCTCAGTTGGTTAGATCATGGTGCTGGTAGCACCAACGTTGCTGGTTCGATCCCCACATGGACCACTGTTAGCTGCACCCTCCTTAAAAAAAAAAAAAAAAAAAAAAGTGTATACATTTTTTTGGCACTGTGTGTGTGTGTGTGTGTGTGTGTGTGTGTGTATGTGTATATATATGTATATATACAATTTTAATTTTTGAGAGATTAGAAGAAATATATCCTGTGCTTTCCTAGTTCTGAGACTTTGTTTAAATATATTTTTCCCTGTATAAAATATGTATACACCATTTCTACATTTCAATATTTTGTCCTCTTTTATTGACCATATCAAATGCCAGTTTTTCCAAGAAAAACTTTTGGGTTCCTACTAGATATGTTCGGTGGCTCCATTAGATTTCTCTGATGCTCTCTTTTTATCTCAATTGTGGAATTTGGCTTACATTGTCATTTGCAGTCATCCAAACCTTTATTTCCCTAGAAATTGGAATGCAAGTTCCTGGAAGTAAGAGTCTGTCTTACTTATTCTTTCATTTACTATAATTTCCTACATGTGTATAACAGGTTATTAATAAATATGTCTCTATTTGAATTCACGTATGTGATAATTCTGCCTTATAATATAGGATAGGTATCTAATTCAATCTTGAAACTAATTGTAAGATAAAATGCAGTTTTTATTGTTGCCTTATTAAATTTGATTCTGCTACTTGTCACTTACTATCCCTGTGTGATCTCTAAAGAAGTTGCTTACCTTTTGTAATTTTGCAACAATAGTGCATAGTCATGTCAGTATGATAGCCTAGCTTACTTTCTCCTTTCTCCTAGCAATTGTTCAAAGCTTGTTTCATGTCCCTATTTTTGTTGGCTCTGTCTCCTTCATTATATCTTATTTCCCATTATGCTACGCTCCAATCACTAAAGTCCATTCCCAGTGGCTCAGTGCTGGGAACTCTTCCTTCCTCAACTCGCAGAACTTTCCAAAATAAACACCTTCAATTACAATCACTCCTCACCTCCTCAACAGAGGCCCCTAACAATAAACAACTTACTCAATAAGTAGTTGAAGAATGATTCTCAAATGAGCTTAGTGTAACGGAGAAATGGGATGTAATACCATTTTTACTCTTTGAGCTCCCATTAGTCTCCATTGTAGAGGAAGAGACTGCTTAATATTGCCCTGTAAGTATAACTTCAGCAGTTATGCTTTTGTGATATGTAACAAAGTAACAACAAAGTGATATGTAGGAAAATAATGTTGTATTGTATTAAATCCATTTCATCATATATTAAGAAGCTACTTCAATAGCACAATAAATGAAACACCACTATGATATTTATATAAGTGAATTAGCAAAAAAACAAACCCTTAAAATATAAGAGAAACATCAGAAAAGTTTAGAGTTTGATTTAAGTATTTATATGACATATTTAGAAAAAGAGTATTCTTAAATTGTAAGCGGCCTTAGAGAATGAGAGGCTGAAAAGTATGTTCCAAATATACACAATTCCAAGAACGAGAAAATTTAGCAATTTCCATGTGTAAATGCATTCCAAACTCCAGCAGAAAGATGAGATTGAAGATGGACATTGACTTCCCCACTCTGTCTTGTGCCTTCCATTTTCATTTTGCTTTCCTCTGCCCTACATCTCGCATACTCTATCTGGTATCTTGTTCCTAAAGAGTCTTACACTCAGGACCTAATAAAGACTTAAAAGTATAATACAAATTTTAATATTTCCAAGGCCATTTAAATATTAGTTTTGTACAATTGAAAGTCAAGCAGAATTAAATATTAAAGAAACATAAAACAAGAAGAACCATGGAAAGATAAGCAGGAGTGTCTCTGTTTAGATAGACTTTTCCTGGCCTTGCCTTTAGGTTTCTCCATGGAGATCATTGTCTGCTCAGTCTGCTTATGAACTTAACTGCTCAGCTGCACTACAGAAACCATTGGGGATCCATAGTTGTGTTTCCTTTTTCATTACTAAAAGATATGTGCGTGTATGTACATGTATGAGATAGACAGACATGAGTTTGGAGGGGGTAAGAGAAGAGGAAGAGAAAAAAGTTTGAACAACTTTAACAAAATATTCACTGACACAGGTAACATTGAAATAGTTCAGCAAATTAATACATACTATAAATTATATTGTGAAAGAATAAAAAAGTCTACTTGAAAATAATTGTTCCCTCTCTCTCTCTCTCTCTCTCTCTCTCTCTCGCACACACACACACACACACACACACACACACACACACACCACTCACGAACTTCCATTCACAAAATGGTAGACTAGAATGCCCAGAATAGATCTGATCATTGTGATATCTCAATGTTTCTTTGAAGTCTTAGCAATATCTCCCCTATCCAATGTTTTCCACAGCTCTTGATTATAACCTCTGGGAGATCATTACTTTCCCTTTATCTTCCTTAAAGAAATGTGAGAAGGGCACTAGAGAGTATATCCTCCATGGGGGTTAGGACACTTTTCCCAGCCTCTCTTCTGTTAATAGAATATCGGTGGACCAAAAGCCATATTAAATTTCAAGTTATCCTGGTTTCTTTTAATCCAGGTGGTGGCTCTGTTGGCAGTATGATTCTCTAAAACTATAATGAACTTAAAAACAAAAAAATTTACAGTGAATTGTGCCTGTAGTTGCATATTTTTTTTCCTTTTACATATGCAGGTCTATCTCTAAATTATACAGTCATTAAATTATCAGGCTTTCAAGTAAAAGGTACATCCTTATGCTTTTTTCCCTGAGCCCTTTTGTCCAACTACAAGGAATTAGTAGGTGGTTTCAACAAGTATATAAAGGCTTTACTTTTGTTTTTATCAAAGGTTAAGTCCTAACTGGCCTTTGTCACTCAAAATAGTTCATAGTTTATCTTTAAAAGTTGTATATCAGAAAGACTTACATATTTTAATATTTCAAGTCCCATAATTTCTAGATTTTTCTGTCTTTTATTAATTCTGCTTGGTAACTGGTCAATTCCTTTATATCTCATCTTTTTTTCTTTTTTTTTTCCTTGTAGTATCTTTTCAAATGCAGATAATGATGGTTGAGGAAAGGAGTAGTATTTATTCACTTAACCAATTGCCTTTTAAGTACTTGCAGGTTATAATTTTGCCAAATAGATTGTCTCTGCATTTCATTCGGCCTGTAATAATAAATTTCTTGTAGCCTAGAGTCTGATCCCAAAGCAAAACCCTCAATGTTTGATAAAAGTTTTCTATTTCTATGCACTGCTCTGTTTATTAATAAGATTTTGCTAGATTAAGCTGTGATGTTAAAGGATCTGAGAGTCTCAGAATGTTAATAGGGGAAAAGTGTTTACTGATTTTTCTCATTACATATTAGTTACAAGTAGGCTGCTGCTCTGTTCCATTTCCTCTTTAATCCAGAGCCCAGGGGGAAGAGGCAGCACCTTCTGAGTAAATGTTGGCCAAGTGGCAGAGAGAAGAAACTTACAGTGGAACCATGAAATGGCTCTTCAAACTTTTACTCAGAATTTGTGTATGTTACTTTTACCCATGTTCCGTTAGCTCAAGTGTTATGAGCTGAATTGTGTTCCCCCAAAATATTGTATTACTAATTCCCAGTGTGATTGTATTTGGAAATCGGAGGTAATTCAGGATGATGAGGCAATAAAAGTGGGGGATTCTAATCCACTTATGACTGGTGTCTTTATAGAGAGAGAGAGAGACAACAAACATGCACAAACAGAGGAAAGGCCATAAGAGGACATAGCAAGAAGGCGTCTGTCTACAAGCTAGGAAGAGAAGTCTCACCAGAAGTCAAACCTACTGTCACCTTGATCTTGGACTTTTAGCCTCTGGAACTGTGAGAAAATACATTTCTGTTGTTTTAGCCTCCCAGCATGTGGTATTTAGTTATGGCAGCCTGAGAAGATTAATGCACCAAGTAAGTAATATGTTCAAGCCTTACAGTGATAGAATGGGGAAGTACATTGTTCCCCCAGGGAGTGAGTAAATGTTGCATGGTATTAGTCAGAAATATACCGTGTTTCCCTGAAAAGAAGACATAACTGGACCATCAGCTCTAATGTATCATTTGGAGAAAAAATTAATATAACACCCGGTCTGATATTATATTATATAAGACCCAGTCTATATAAAATAAGACTGGGTCTTATGTTAATTTTTGCTCCAAAAGATGCATTAGAGCTGATGGTCCAGCTACATCTTATCTTCAGGGAAACACGGTATGAACCACTTTAGTGGCGAAAAATCACCATTTTGAACAATAATGCTAGACACTATATAGCACTGTTTTATTTTGCTGATGAATAGTGAACAGACATTAGAATAATTTTAAGTTTGATTCTAGTTTTCATTTGATCTAGTATTTTAATTCTGACCAATCTTTAGTATCTCAACTAGTTTAACAAATTTCCAAGCCCGTAGAATCTATGAGCTTTGTAATGGAGTAAAAGTGTTTAAAGCAAAGCAAAAAGGGCTATAAAAATAAAAACTGAAAAATTATACTTTTACTGACTCAGAAGTTAAATTATTAAAAGCTTTTCAAATCTGCATTTATTTATTTTCAATTACAATTGACATACAATGTTATATTAATTTCAAGTCTGCAACATTGTGATTAGACATTTATATAACTTACGAAGTGATCACCCCACTCATCTGACACAATACATAGCGTTTCGATTGGAGCATTTAACCCATATAAAGTAATTATTCATAGATATATAGTTATTGCCATTTTATTATTCATATTTTTTTATCTTTTTTTTCTTTTCTGACCTTCTTAAGAAGTCTCTTTAATATAATATATCATTTAATATTGGTTTGGTGGTGATAAAGTCCTTTACATATGTTTTGTCTGGGAAGCTCTTTATCTTTCCTTCGATTCTAAATGGTAGCTTTGCTGAATAGAATAATCTTGGTTGTAGGTCCTTGGTTTTCATGACTTTGAATATTCCACACCAGTTTCTCTGGCCTGTAGAGTTTCAATTGAGAAATTAGCTGACAGTCTTATAGGAGCTCCTATGTAGATCACTAACTGCTTTTCTCTTGATGCTTTTAAGATTCTCTCTTTGTCTTTAACCTTTGCCATTTTAATTATAATGTGTCTTAGTGTGGGACTATATGGGTTCATCATGTTAGGAACTCTTTGCATTTCCTAGGCTTGTATGTCTATTTCCTTTGCCAAGATAGGAAAGTTTTCTTTCTTTTTTTTTTTTTTTTTGTCATTATTTCTTCAAATAGATTTCTCTTCTCCTTTTGGTACCCCTATGATGTGAATGTTGATGTGCTTGATGATGTCCCAGAGCCCCTTAAACTATCCTTATTTTTTGGATTCCTTTTTCTTTTTGCTGTTCTGATTGGGCGTTTTCTGCTACCTTATCATCCAAATTGCTGATTTGATTCTCTGTTTCATCTAACTTACTGTTGATTCCCTCTAATGTATTCTTTATTTCAGTTATTGCATTCTTCCTTTCTGGTGGGTTCTATTTTAGGTTTTCTATGTCTATTTTTCTTTCCTATCTTTTTGTTGAAGTTCTCACTGAGATAATTGAGCATCTTTATAACCAGTGTTTTGAACTCTGCATCTGATAGAATGTATGTCTCCATTTTATTTGATTGTTTCATTGTTTGTTTGTTTATTTATTTATTCATGGAATTTTTTTTTTTTTTTTTTTTGGACAGGTTTCTTTGTCTCCTCATTTTGGCTGCTTCTCTGTGTTTGTTTCTATGTATTAGGTAGGGCTGCTATGCCTCATGGTCATAGTAGAGTGGACTTATGTAGTAGGTTTCCTGTGGGGCCCAGTGGCACAGTTTCCCTGGTCATCTGAGCTGAGTACTCCAAGTGTGTCTCTTGTGTGAGTTGTGTGTGCAGTGTCCACATGGCTTCTGTTGTAGTTGTGCCTTGATTGCTGTTCCCATGTCAATGGGAGGTATTAGTACTCAGGCTGATTGGTTGGGAGGATGGGCTGTGACTACAGTGGAGGAACTTTGGTACAGGGGCTAAGTCTATAGAGCAGGATTCGCTTTAGTGGAGCTCTGGTGCCTGCTGAGTCCACTCGTTGTGTGTGTCATTTGTGGAGGTGGTTGGGTGGTGTTCTGTTGTGTTCTGAAGATGGCCATTGGGTGTGTTGGTTCTAGAGAGGGCTCTGTTGAGGACAAGTTCTGCTGCTACCTGTACCATGACAGGTCTACCTGGTATAAACTGCAAAGTGATCTACAGATGGCCACTTGCACTGGTTTTAGAGGTGTGTCAGAGAGGCTAAGCTGCAAATTGAGGCTGGCTGCTGCTAGTGCTGGTCTTGGGGCTGTTTAGCAAGATGTATGGGGCACCCCAAAGCAAGATGCTGCTTGTTTGGGGTTTGTGAACTTTGAGAGATTTTAGGAAAGTCTGCACATGAGCCATGGCAGGCTGTTTGTATGGAAAAGCCACTGGGAGCCTTGAGTGGGCCTGCAAGTTGGGTGGAGTGGTAGTCTCAGGGAATCACCAGAGCGGGGCCAACAGTATTAGCCAGGTTGATGGAGACTCAGATATTGCATCTGAATGCATCTGCACACTGGGAGTGGAGAGGTCTAAACAAAGAAACAATGGATTCTGCCAGCTGTTCTGTCTGGGAGAAGGCTTCCCCTCCAGCCCTCGGCCTGATGCCAGACAACTCAGCTCGTCTTGGTATGTCCTTGGTACCTTTTGAGCTGCTGCCCCAGTGGTGGAAGTTGGAGTGAGTGAGTCTGTCAGTGAGTAAGTCCATTTGCAGGCCTTTTAGGAGGGACACCTGGGACTCAAGAAAGTCCACTCACTCAGCCACAATCTTCACTGGTTTCCACAGCCAAAAATTAGGGGGATTACTCTTTCTGGCACTGGAGCCCTGGACTGGGAGCCTGGTGTGGGCCTGGGGACCCCTCACTCCCACTGAGGACCTCTCAGCAGAGCTATCCCTTCTAATTTTTAACTGCCACACGTGGATGTGGGACCAGCCCCTTCCACATCTCTGCCCTCCCTGCAGTGTCCACATGGCTTCTGATGTATATCCTTACATATAGGGCTTCTGTTCAGCTACACTTTAGATGGTTCTCAGTCATGATTGTTCTTCAGTTTAATTGTAATTTTGATGTGATTGTAGGAGGAGGTAAGCACAGTGTGTACCTACTCCGCCATCTTGACCAAAAGCCTGCAATTTACATTTATTGGTATGGAACATGAGCTGTGAAAATGCAAGTTGTACTTACTTCTATGTTTGGACAGATGTGGGGTGTTTCCCATATTAAAGAATCATATATATTTTGTTCATATTTTAATGCTTAATGTATTGCTGCCTGTTAGGTAATATATGTATGTAAATATCAGTCAGTTATGGTCTGTGTCTTTTATAAAAGGTTGAATCTTGAAGAGACAGTGGTGGAAAAAATACTTTCAATTAAGATTGAATAATAAAAGCAGAAACTTTTAAGAGATAGGTGATATAGTAGATCTTCAGAGATGGTAGAGATAAGTATTTCAAGAAGAAAAGGATAATTAAAACTAAAATAAATCTTGTATTTTTTTTCCAGTAATTTAAATAGAGCTACAGGATACTATTAAATATTCCTCCATCTTAAAAAATCTTATGCTGTTTTAATTCGGCCCTGTGAATACTTAGGGGATGAGTGGTACTTCCTTCTCTGCTTCTCCTCCCTGCCCCTTACCCCCCTTAATTAGGGGACCAGAGTACCACCACCTTTCTTTTTCTCTTGGCCTTACTGAAATCTCGTGGTGAAATGATGGTAGCTGGTTTAAGGCAGGGGGTGTAATGGGGACACTAATGACCTGTAGTTATATGGTCTGAACAACCATATATTGTCATGCAGAAACGTGAGGATGTAAATCTGATTACACCTTTTGCTACTTCCAAACTTGCCTCTAGCATTGAGGGCTCTAGTTTTAAAACTTGTTATGTGAACAGAAACAGCTTCATGAAACTATTTCAGCGTCCACTGAAGTTTAGTAGAAGCTCCAGATCCCCTATTGCTTCTCCAACTGGAATTGCACCTCTGTTTATCTGATTTCTACATTAAACTTCCTCAAAGTTTAACATAGTTTTACACCCCCTCAAAGTTTAATATCTTTTAAAAAATGATATCCATAGCAAGAATGTTTGAAAACCATCCAGGAAACTCTTTTGCTTAACATACAGGATTTTTGTGTTCTGTTTCTGTTCTTTCTCCTTATATTCATCTAAAAATATCTTGAGACATTTTGCTGATTTCATTTGAAGTGATTCCTTTGTCTAGATGCTTACTTTGACCCACAACTTCTACACTTTACATCACACCACTTATCATACTGTCCTACATTCATTTGCTTATGTATAGGGAACAAAAAGTCCCAAAGGAGCATGGAGCAGGGACAGAGTGACAAATTTGATAGTCGGGGATGTATTTCATTGATATCAAAAAGATTTTTAGTGTCTAGGTTATAAGTAAGAAGCAAATGGGTTTTCCATGGCCAATTAACCACTAGGAGCACGTAAAACTGAATTAAATTGTGTGATATAAGTGGCAGTTCTAAAACTTCAGGAGCTCATCTTTGTCTTGGCTTTGCTTATTATCATCTGCAGCACCTTGGCCCAAATAGCTAGAAGTTTAAGCCTTGATCTGTGTGGCATTTTATAATTTTAAAGCAGAGGGGCTCCAAGATGGAAAACTGAAACTAGGAGAAGTCAGGACAATGTGATATGGTATTAGAAAAAGAAAAATTCTTAAAGCATCAATTGATTGTTCCTCCTACCTCTAAATTGAATGGTCCCTAAATTATCTCATATTTCTCTGCATCTAATAAGAAATAAAATTCTATGGATTGCATGGTTCCTGACTAGAAATCTCGTTAGAAATCTGCAGACAGAAATCTCTTCTCAATTTCTCTTATTTTAAGCCTAAGTTATTTCTAGTTTCAGTGAAGATAGCAAACAGCTGTTCGTCTTCCTTAAGCTCTCTATACATTTCACAGCAACTGTTTTAAACAGCCCTTCCTGTCTCTACCTGGAGCTGATATCCGGTATATATATATATGATTGGTATTTATCTTACACAATTAGCTTCTTTTTCATATTAATGCTGTATGTATCTCTACAAGGAGTTCTGTGGGTCATAAAGTAAGTCAGTGCAATATGAAGATGAATTGCTAGAGTAGGAAAAAATAGCAAAAAGTGGGATTGACTTCCCACTTTTTTGACTAATAGGGAAAAGAAAATGTTTAGGTCAGGTTAGCTAATAATGATAAAGAAAGTGAGAAGATATATTTACAGACTTTTTTTACCCCCTTCATGCATCTACAAAGTATCTCTGTTAAACAACCTTGCTAATGTGCAACAAGAAAAATAATTCTGAGGAATAGTTTATTTTCCCTAATTACCAATTTTACCCTGGCAACCATCTTCTAAAACTAATAATAAAATAGAGCATGATTTGTTTTTCCTACAGTTGGATGAATTTAGTTAAATTAAATATAAAGTGTTATTGACATTAGCTGCAGAAGACAAAGATCCAAAGCAGTGATTTAACCAGAAAGTGATTAAATTCTTTGGATGTATATAATGAGTCCTGTGTCTGAAAGATTTTTATATTGACTCTTCTTATGGACCTTATTCTAAATGCTCTCTAAATAAATCACTAACTGTAATCTAAGGCAATGGCTAATGAAGATGCTACTTTTACAGCTCAAGTGTAAAATATTTGTTTAAGAAATAGGTGTGCTAGACTTCCCTGAGACTCTTTTTCCATAATTAATGAGTTGATTAATTATATGTGTACTATGAACGATGGTGTCTGGATAATGATTACTGACCCGTATGCAGCTCCCAAACCACAGTGAACTTCAAAAATTCAATTACAAGGTCCAGATGCTGTATATTGCATATGTAAACTGTTTCAGGAAGAAAGATTACATATTAATAACATCGTCTGTGTGGCTTATCTTTGCAGCTTAGTGACTATTTTGCAAAAATAATTCTTGTAGAAAGCAAAAGGTATATACAAACTGGCCTGTTTCAGTGTGTCATGCCTTTACTCATTAGTATTTTTATTTCAATTTTTAAAATCTCTTAGATACTTGTGTTAGAGATTTCTAATTTGATTAATATCTTTCAATAATAAAAACAGGTCGATAACTATGTATTTGTGATATCCTTGAAATATTTCATTTTTATAGGCCCAATCTGACTTCCTTCTGATTTTGTAAAGTCCAGAGTAGCAACTGGTATTTTTAGAAATATACAAAAAACAACCCTTTGTTTAAAAAGGAACAACAACAAAAAGCATTCATATCCGGTTGTTCACACGTCTAATTGTTTTTTAAAACACTCAAATTTAGTAAGTTTAAATATTCATAATTGTTCATTCAAGTTAATCCTTTACCTATCATATATTTACTGAGTAACTCCTAAGATCCAGGGTCTACACAAAGTATCTCGTATACAAAGTAAAGCAGCCTGCCCTCTCTGCATTTAAGGAGACAATTATACAGTGATATAGTGAAAAATCACAGTGAAACTTCTTAAAAATGCAGAAATCTGGGCCCTATCCATAGAGGTTTAGATTAAATTGCATTGAGACAATCCTGGGAATAGGTATGATTATCTGCCTGATGATTTTGAGGTGATAATCTCTTAAACATATCTTGAAATAAACTTGCACAAACAATGGAAAAATATCTGAACTCTCATGCATACAAAGCCACCCTCCCTCACATGGTTGCACAGAAGGGAATGCTATCAAAAACATGTTCTTCTCTCCTCATTTATCCATTCTTTTTTTCTACCACTTCAGTTCACATCTTCTACCCTTTTATGATTTTCTTTTGTTTGCCAAGGAAATAAGAAATTCAGGGTCTCATCCCAGAGCCTCCAGATGAAGCAAAGACCTTGGGTCTACTTTTTATGATTTTACTCTTCCTTTTCCTTTTTTTTTTTATTAATATGGTTGGAGAAGTACTGGTTTTAGAAATGAACTGAATTTCAATACTAGTGTGACCATAGGCAAATGAATTAAGCCTTTTGAGCTGTGACTTGTTTTTCATCTGTGTATAATGGGATTTTTACTAAAAGTTCCCTAAGGTCTTTCCAGCTCTAATATTTTATTATTGATTTTAATTTTATTTTAGCTTTATTCATTTCCATTCTGATACAGATTTCTTTTAATGGGGATTTCCATAAACAAAAACCTGGAGGTTTGTTTGTTTGTTTGTCTTTGATAACTTATTTTCTACATTTATTGTCCCCCTTTAAAATTTTATTGTCTCTATCACCATTTCTCCTTCAAGTCTTTAAATCAGCTCAGATTGAAAAATATATTAAAGTCCATTTCTTTTCTCTTTCTTATTTGCATTTGATTTTTTTTTCTACAGAAGTTCAGAATAATTGAAAAATCATAAAGTGCTTTGTAGTCATTATTTTACATTCTGATTCTAGGGTTTGTGATTATTCTTCATTCATTGGAGAAGAAGATATTTCCAAAGATGCCCACCTTTGTAAATGAAGAAGATAGAACTTCCTCCAGATGGAATTTCATTTTCATGAAAATGCTATACTCAAAGAAATCTGAAGATTATTCACCAGGTAAGCACACATGAAAATGCTGTACCCAGAGGACCTGAGAATTATTCAACAGGTAAGCAAATATCTCTTTACAATTTGGGTGCAGAGTCAGGGGGGTTACAGAATCTCTTTTTAAACATGGGGTAGCAAGAACCCTTGATTGTATGAATAAATATAGGTAATAGATAAGATATCTTATTTCAGGTATAATAGAACTTCAGTTTAGGTAGATTAATAAAAGAATTAAGATAATGCTAATTAACTTGGTATATTCCTAGGATCCTTTCAGATCTAAAAGAAATATAAATAAATACCAAGAATAAACCCCAATACAAGTAATACACACAATCTATCCAATTAGGTGAGGTACCCTAAAAACATCTGACTTCTAAGATACACTTGTCTCCAAGTATATTGGCCTCCAAATGTCCTAAGGCTGATGTAATGCCATAAAGCAAATGGACTTTGCTTGTATAAGTAGGATATTTTTTAGCAATCCAAACAGAATAAAATTCCCAAAATCAATCTGATTCATCAATACCTAAATCTATTCATAACCAAGAATAGCACCTCAGCAGCAAGCCCTTTCCAGGAATAAATTGCTGTTCATCCATAGTGGGTAAAGGACTTTTCTAAAACTGTTTTTACAGATGTCACAATTTTATCTTATTTTTTCCTCCTCCTCCATCTGCCACTGACTCAAACTCTCCTTACTCCATTCTTCAGGAACAGCATTCATCTGCTCTAATTTCCTGTGGTAGTCTTTGTTCATTGATTCAATTTTCCTAAAATATGGTTGTTCTAATTAATTTTACCTAAGTTGACATTAAGAGCCCCGGGGAAATTAATAAGGATCTTACGTATGAACCCTTCATAACATTACGAAATGTAATCAGATTCATTCAGCAATTTATAAATTCCTTTAGTCACTGCAAAGCATGTGTATAATATGCCTTTGTCATTCAAGGGGCTCATCTGAATGATACACAAAAAGAGGAAATTCGTTCTGATGTCGGATCCAAACACAATTAAGTATTTTTATTCATGTGTGTAATAATCACTATGTCTCAATCAGCTGCTGGTGTTCTGTTACACAATGAATTTCCTTCTTGCAATGATTTTCCAAGAAGCAGTCTATATTTGTCATATAATATTGACTTTCTTAAACAAAAAATCATGAAAGTACATCCTAAGCATGCTTAAAACTGTAAATCTACTTATGAGTTTTGAACAAGGGCTATTAATGTTGGCTGACTTGAGGGAACACTGAATTGACTAACATTAACTGTTCTTAAACTGGTAGAGACTAAGTTATCATGTAAATACATATATGCATATGTACATATGCATGTTTCATTTCCGTAATCAGAGCAATGGAACTCCACAACAAGATAAACTCATGTTGTTGAGAATAAAGAAAATGAGTTTGCATGATATTTGAACTGCAGTATGTGAATGCACAGGCTTTTATAAATGTATGATTAAATGGGTTTAATGTGATGAGTAATTTTTTAGGTAATAAATGTGTCTCCCAAAATCTTTCATAGAAAATGATTTTCTCTTAAATATGTTGCTAGAGTTAACCTTTATGTTACCTATCGAAGCTCTATTGTTATTTGTTGTGTTGCTTGTTTACTTGAGAACATTTTCCGTGAGTAAACTGTGTGACAGCCAGGACCACATCTATGTTTTTCATCATTTTATCTACAATACCTAGTCCAGTACATGAACAGAGCAGTGGCTAATAAAATACATTGAAACAAATGAGTGAGAGGCCGATGTTAGGCCATAGTAGCCCTTTGCACAGTCATGTTCAATCTCAACAGCAGCAACCTGGGTCTTAGTTACTGTGCTTTTTCTTGCAGTGGCATAAGTATCCCAGGAATTTCATATCCTTAATGGTCTAGTTTATCCTGCCAATTCAGTTGTATACATGGACACCATCAATTATATGTGTCACTGCAGAAGAAGGTTGAAAAAAGATGTGTTCCCTTAGGAAGACGTTTGTGCAGTAGTTAGGGCAGTTATAGATACTGTGATACTTTCTGGAGAATTTTTGTTTTCCTTTTGTAAACCAGTTCTTTTGTTTATGTCGTGACTCTTTTGAGGGGCACACTGCCTTTCAAACTACTCACTAGCCTCTGTCTAATTTTGTAATCGTAAGTCGTTGGAACTTGCCAGTACTTCTGAGTATTGCATCATTTCCTTGGACTTCGTATTTGATCTGCTTCAATTTATAGTATTTGTTATAAACTATCATGGCTACCTAATCAAATCTATCCTATGGGATCCTCTACAGTGGCATAATTTTGGCTGTGACAGATTTTAACTCTTCCTAAACATTTATGTATGTCTAAATAATTGCCTAATAAGAATATTTTGTAAACTTTTAAGACTTATTTGTCTGTTCATATGTGTATCATTTTGGTCATATATACTGCAAAAATACTTTTTATTTAATCGTTATGAGAGCCATTTAATTAGTTTTAACTAGCTGAATAAATAATGAACACTTAAAAAAACACCTCTAAATATGCGCTTCTCTTCTATGTGAATTAGGATAAAGCATTTTCTTTTGAAAATCAAAATTATAAACTTGCTATCCATTAACTTACTATTGTTCTTGTGGGGTATGTATGTTTCTTGTGGGAGATGCAGTGGGAGATAAATAGAAAAGCTCATTTAGGAAACATTTTGGATTTGAAATTATTCACAGTAGAAAAGCAAAACAGTTAATGTGAGCATGTCTAATAAAATTATTTTTATGAGTAAAAGATTCAAAAGGAATGTACTAGTAAACTGATTTCCATATTTACACCAAAATGAAGTATGTTACACTTAAGAAATAATAACTGCCTTTTACTGAGTGTTGTAGTGTTGAGAACTGGTTGTTTATTCATAAATATTTTTGTCTGTGGTTTCTATTCAGTTAGATTTGAGATCTTTAAAAGAAGTGACCACATCTATATTTGTCATATCAGTAGCACATCAAGTTGAATGCTTATTGCTCTAAATGAATCATTGGCCAAGAATGTTGAGAAGATTAAAGGGTCCTTAGTTTTCAAAATACAAAGAAAGAAGTTGAGGAAATATGATTAGTGAAGAACGTTATACAGTACCATTTACAATATAAATTTAAAATTTCTTAATTTTTAATATGAATATCATCTTCTCCTTTCAAGTCATGTTGTGTATAAAGCCTTTGTCATTTAATTGGCTTCCATAGCATTCCACATTTAACATGAAACATTCTATCAGTAAATGTTTCTTTATTATTTATCATCTTGTGTCTCTCATCTTTCACTGTATCTTTTATGGAGCTCCTTGAATGAAGGGACCAGATTTTAGGCATTTTTGGATTAGCTCCTATCACTTTACCTGCCTAAGTAGTCACTCCACAAATGTTTCTTGAACTAAATTAACTAGGTGTTTTACAAAGTTTAATTAGAATTAAAAAAAAAAATGCTTCCGGTATAATCACATCTCTTTATCTGTTATTTGAGGGAGAACTAACAGTTAGCAGTTTCTATTATTTTAACGGGACATTAGTCAATAACTCAAATCTAACAAAAAATTCTCAAGGTATAAAGTATCACCTATCTATCTCAGAAAATAGCTATGGGGTTGTTTAAGTTATAAAATACTCCAATCCTATAGCTTATATTTTATTTTGTTTCTATTTCATTATCTTCACCCAGATGGTAGACAGTAAATATAAGACAAAGATAAGAAAGCATTTCCTAAACATTACACGTCTAAATAATGGGCATTAATCTCTTTATATGTATATTCAGGTCTGTTGCATTTCTACAAACCTATCTCACCATCAGTGTTCTGTAGGTGTTTTTATTTTCCTTGCCTATCACTTAGGTCGAGTGTCTTCATTGTTTGCATTTGTCTTTAAGCTCTTGTCAGTTATTATTCATATGGTGCCAGCACCTAATCAGTTAACTCCTTGATTCTGTGCCTCAGTTTCCTTAAAATTAAAAAAAAAGAACAAATACCAAAATGCTTAGTCCTAGTCCACATATTATGACACTCAATATTTTATGCAGTCAGTATTACTTTGTACATATTTGAATTTTCTCTCACAATAGTAGAACTTATCTCACTTTACTTAAATATAAAGTAAGAAGCAGGATAAAAGCCTCAGTTGATCCCAGGTATCCTAATTAGTATAATTATCAATCTATTATTTTCAGAAAGTTAAAAATATGAGTCTCCCACAAATACACTATCAGCATTTTTACAGATTGTGTTTAACTCCTTAATTCATGAGGAAACCAAAAACAAGACAAAACTAGTTCAAAAGATAATTTGTGGGACTGCATATAAACACATTTTAGGGTACAAATTTTAAAACAAGCTTGCTAGGTAAAATACAAAACCTGTTAATGTCTTACAGTGCAATAAAGTAATTGGGTGGGTGGTTTCTTTTCCACCTAGAGAAATCTATAGATTCACATGTTAAGGTCACAAAATTTGCAAAATTTACATAGATAATAATTTCTCTGTATGTGTGTTTATGATGCAATGCTCCAGGACATTGAACGTTCCTTCCATGATGTCTTGGCATTTTTTTCAGAGTTTTTAATGATTTACTTTTAAACAGAGTCAATAAAGTCTTACATTGCTCCTAATAAATACAATGCCAACTTTTCCCCAAAGTGTCTCCAGGGACTAGATCTTAACTACTTTATCTAAAAGAAAATAACTATCATGTTTGTCTCTCAGGACTATGAAAGACAGATTCAAATCTCAAAATCAAAAGGGTCAAATAGAAGCCACAACCAGCATGTAGGAACACCTCCCATGAAAACATTTACTTAAGAATCATATCTGTGGAGAAGTATCAGATAAGTAATTGGTCACTACAATAAAAACTAGTAAATACAGAGAAATAGATCAGATGAATAGAAGGAATTTGGAGAACAGTAGTCAGAAATTTCTTTAGCAGAGATTTCAGATGAGGGGACAATATGCATATGAACACAGCCTCACACCTGAATTGTTTTAATCTCATTCTGGTAGGATCCAATGACCGCTTCCCAGAGCGTTGTTAATAAAAGTCAGAACTTTAAGCTGCTGCAAAGTAGCAGCTCTCCCTATCTTGCAGATACTTTGTAAACCAAGCCCTCCTAAATAGTTATATTAATAAATATATTTAAGTGTATCTGTATATTTAAGGACATATTGTTCAATTTGTTAATTGTTTCAAATCCTTAGACCTTGTGCCACTAATCTTAAAATAGGATATTTCTTACTGAATCTAGAAGGAAGATAAAAATTATAAAAAGTGAAATAAAATATTTCATAATATAGAGTAAAAGGAGGTGTTGTACCAAATTTGATGTATTTTGGGACTGATGTCATACTTAGTTTAGTTGGATGTCCTGTTATGCCTCATTGCCTACATGTTACCATAATTAGAGGTGACAGTTTGGAACACTTTAAGTCTTAAAAATTCCAAGTCAAAGTAAATTCTTTACAACATCAAGCAGGGAACTCTAAATCAAGTGGTTTGGTTTATCAAATACAAGTTAAAAAAAAACTTAAGTGTATACATAGTAAAATGGAAAGCTTCTATCAAAAAGTTGTGCTATTGGGGTAGTTTAACTATGTCAACAAATTATAGCTATAAGAGGACTTATTATTCCAACGTTAAAAATATACAAGAAGCTCAAGGAATTATTTTAAACATAACAGGCTTACATAGGTCCTATTACATGATCTGACTTGGAAGTGAGAAACTATAGATTTCATTGTGATATTGTTATTCGGTTCTTTACCCCAAGGCTTTCTTTGCAATTTTTCTTGCTTGAGAATTTTACCGCATACAGTTAAGTAAGCATTTAGAGGATTTTTCACTTGGGATAATTCATTCTTATAGTCAGACTCAGTATGTGTGCAAGAATTGCCTATCTATTCTGGCACTATCAGAAGTGAAGAAATGTTTTTATTAGCCAGAGGCTAAGCTTCATAAAATCTTTGTTTCAAACACATTGTGAGTTACTATTCATTTCCTAACTACTTTTAACTTAAACTAGTGTACTGTTTCGTGACATGTTCTGTCTAAAAATGGCTCTTCTATCCTACAGATTCAAATAAAAGATTGCTGTAAATCAGAGCAGAAATTCAGTGATTATATCATCTGTTAGAATATCTGCCAGTGACAAGGCTATTTCTATATTGACACTGATTTTTACATGTTGAAAATAAACACTACAAGCTTTTCCATTGGAGGGCAGTTTTAAAAATACATTTACTCAATGATGCCATTAATTAAAATATTAATTACCAGCTGTTAAAAATCAGATCTGGAAGAACTATAGAATGTTAGAACTACAGAATAATTTTAAAAACATTGAGTCCATTGTAACATTGTATGTATTTAAACGGGAGTGAATATACACTTAAGTAGGGACAAATAAAGAAAGATAATTTCTTAAACTTGAAATTGAAAAAATAGATGTGGGGGCCTCCAATGGGTAGATAAAATCTGAGCCCACTCATAAAACTCCTATCATGAATTTTAATATCTAGGCTTATAATGTTAAAAAAGTAATAATTAAAATAATACAGTAAACTTTGCTCCCCTAGGATCTCTTCCGTTGCCCTTTGATTTGTTTTTATACTTTTAGATGCCTTTCATCTTTATCTGATTTTCTTTCTGTGATGTGCTTTGTAATATATTGTTAGCTATATTTCATCCATGGGAATATATATCTAAAGACATCCAGTCATGTAAGATTATATAATTGTAATAGGTAAACTGGGACAATAATATAAGCATCCTAATTCCCATCCCTCACCCTCTTCCTTCAGACAATATTGAGCGTCATATTAAGAATTTGAGAGTGCAGTACAGTGAAAAAAAAAAAAAAGAAAGAAAAAAAAAGACTTGGAGATTAGGCCATGTCACATGTAACCATGTCACAGTTTGAGAGAATTAGAAAGAAACTTTAGGGCATAGAAGCTACCTGGTTTCATAATAGTGTAAGGCTCTAATGTTTAATATAATCATCTATACATAGCAGGATTCTGGGTGATGATATTGTCTGGGAATTAATTGACTTTATTAACTTGTTTATCTTTATTGATTTTTTTTTACTATTCTGAAATTGTGTTGCATACAAAATACAAGAAAATTCATTTTAAAACATCAAAGAGGACTGTAACAGATGAGTGGGATTCCATAAGATATTTAAAGTAGCAGGGAAGTCCCTAGCTAAAAAGAAATTCAAATATCAGAAACAAATGAAATGAATTTCAGAGTCTTTCTTTAGTATATGGACTTAGGAAGAAAACCTGAATAAAACCAAGTAGACCTGAAATAAAGAAACAGAAAGGTGGCTTTTGTAAAAAAAATCTTTTTTTTTTTAATTAAAGTTTATTGGGGTGACAATTGTTAGTAAAGTTACATAGATTTCAGGTATACAATTCTATATTACATAATCTATAAATCCCATTGTGTGTTCACCACCCAGAGTCAGTTCTCCTTGCGTCATCATATATTTGATCCCCTTTACCCTCTCTTTCACCCCTTTCCCCCTTAAAAATTCTTACTCTAAGTATTTTTTACTCATTTTGCATGTGTCCCTGACTTCAGCGCATTACGTGCAATGTGCTACTCTAGTCATCTCTTCCTTCATGTCTGCAGACTGTGCAGAGATTTTGAGAAGCAAACTCTGGTAACATTGCTAGCTGAGGTGTACGTCCCACTCCTTTCTTTGTGTAAGTAAATTTCAGTGCTCTCTTTTCTTTTATATACCGTGTTTCCCTGAAAATAAGACCTAGCCAGACCATCAGCTCTAATGCATCTTTTGGAGCAAAAATCAATATAAGACCCGATCTTATTTTACTACTGGTCTTATTTTACTACTATACTATAAGACCGGGTCTTATATTAATTTTTGCTCCAAAAGACGCATTAGAGCTGATGGTCTGGCTAGGTCTGATTTTTGGGGAATCACGGTACCTATTTTGTGGATTTCAAATCAGAGCCTTTTTTTTCCTTCAATGTTGAGGACTTTTGGTAAGGAAACTAGCATTAGTGTTTCCTGCAACATCCCGTCACTGATTTCACCCCCTCAAAGACAGTAGTTATCCCAGGATCTCTATTAAAACTCATATCTAAAAGGCACGGAAAATGAAATCATCAACTTTGTTAATATCAACGTCAAACAGAATCCTCTAACAATTAAAGGGAATAATAGTTTTAACAGGAAAAATTCTTATTTATTTCCTAAAACACTTTTAGAAATTGATTGGCAATACAAATACATGGCTTACGTATATCTAAAAAATCCTGGTGCATTGAAGAAAAAAATCTGTGTTGATGTTTTTGTATATGTCTTGTGTAGAAATAAATGTCAAATAATTTTATAAGATTAATTTACCAGAAATGTTAACATCCAGCATCACAAAATTGTGTGTGAGGTGAAGGAGGGAAGGAATAGGGTATACTGATTTTTCTATCTACTTAGATAGGGTGAAAATAATCTGAACATAATATCTCCAGCCGGGCCAGTATCATTGCAAATGTCTGCTTATTTTAAAGCAATATGGATATTCAAAATAGTACACTTCTAATGTGCTTGATAGTTTCTAGCTTGATGCCAATTACTTCATAAAGAAAAAAAAAACTCAAATATTTATGCAATGATATGCCATCAATATGCAACTTATCTAAACCAAATATGCACTTCATCTTTTTTGTTATTAACGATAATTATTTGGAATCTCATATCATTCTAGCTGCCATTTAATTTGTCTGGACAGGTATTAGGGATCAAGCATTTTATTTTGTTTTCCAGTACTGACAATAAAGGACAGGATATTATTAAGAAAAAAGGACAGGGAAACAATGGTAATAATCATTTTTTCCATGTTTTAAGAGTACAAAAATAAAACATAAAAATACGATTCATGGTATTTGTTATGTAACAGAATGTATGGCTAAGAAGTACGAAGGGTTTTTGGTTTTTAATTATATCTACCCACGTGCAGCCTCCTCCGCTTTCTATAAAATACTGCTTTAAGGACTTTCCTTCCTAGGAAAAAGATGTTATATAGAATTTAGATAGATATCTGTATGATTTAATATCTCATATTAAAAGAGAGTGTGTCAGTGATTGATACAAGTATGAGTATGCCTGAGGTAATCTGATTCCATCAAACTGAGCACCCCAGAGTTCCAAGACATTCACAATTAGTCCATGCGTATATCTTGGTTCTGGAACAGGTTGGTGAGGAAGGTGGTCTGGACCCATTTTAGGCATGAGTCATTACACCACAATAAATACTTGGTGGATGCACCTGAAAAAAAAAAAAAATATATATATATATATATACATACATACATACATATATATACATATGTATATAAAAATACATACATACATACATATACATATGTATATGTATATATATGTATATAGGTATATATATTATATACACACATGTATATGTATATACACATATATGTGTATACGTATATACACATATATGTGTGTGTATATATATGTATTTACTGTGCGTGTTATTTGTAAAAAAAAGTAGTTATATTTCAAATATGTATAATATATATGTCTACATTTGATTTGTTAATCAACATTTTAAATTATATTGTGAAGTAGCAACACTTTCACAACATTGTGAAGCAGAACATGGTATGATGATCCATAAACCATAGGTAGGTGGTATGTTAGACTTCATATTAACACACAGCTCAATGAAATTATAAACAAATGTGTGGGAATCAGAAGAGAGTGGCACGGTGAATATATTGGCAAACTAGAGGATAGGAAAAGGTATGTCAGTAATTCTTGTAATTCTCTGTGTTTCCAACCCTTATAGCAGAGGTAGGGGTAAGCACAGCAGAAAATGGTTATAAGGCCAAGGGGAGAGACAAAATGAAATCTCCTTTCATTGTCTATGAATTTCTGTATGATCCATGGAATAAAAATATAGAAAACTGGCTTTCAGAGGATTCTTAATGCAATATATTTGAGCCTACTAGTAAATATAAAAAGCTAACCTGATCATTAAAATTATATTTAATCTAAACTGATTTCCATTTTGGGAATTTTTTAGATGCTTTGAGGTATCAAAATATATTTATGCATAACTATAACCCAAATTATATGAGTCACAGAAATAAATTCTGTTTGAACAAATATAAGAAAATACATCTGATTGATGTTTTATTTTCTTGCTTTGCAGCCCAGTCTTTCTTTTTAGAATGGAACTCTCATCAATTAGAAAAATATAAGTTTCACTAGACTTTTAAATTTAAAAGTTAGTCATGGGTTCTACACGTTTAATCCCTGATTCGAAAGATTACTTTTTTTTGGGGGGGGGGGGTGCGGGGGAGGATATGTCTTATTTTTTACTGAACACAGTATTTTTTTTTTCTTTAAATTGCAGTTCCAGCCTGGTAGCCTTATAGACACTTTTCATTCAAATATATTCCAGTTTACCAGTACAAATCCTGAAATATCTAAGACTGAGGAATTTAAAATTTCTCATGTTGAATATTCAATTGTATTTTTGTTAATGTCCCTTTTTAACATCTAAAGCTCATTGCTAAGTGAATTATTTCATGTAGGCTCTAAATGGATAATAAATGGCTAAGCTTCTTTTGGACAGGTAATACCTCCTTTTTGATTGATTAACAGAAAGGAATGCAAAGCATTAAGTAAAACAATAATTGAAACATAAATATTTTAGATTATCAGATTACCATCATAAAAAAATTATTCATGTATGAAATTGAAACAATCTTTGTGCACATACTTTACTGATCACAGAATTTATAAGGCACTTTCAACCCCATGGAGAATAAAAATATTATCTTCCCAGGAGATCAGAAATGTCATTGAGAATTTCATATCATATACTGCCTGAGAAGAGGCAGAATCACCTGACGTTGTTAAATATTGGCAAAGACAGAAATAACAGCTTGTGCTAATGCAGATTGGCCAGAGTTTGTTGATACAGGTGAACATGGACAGATGGTTTTCAGGCAGCAGTATTATCACTGGTTTCCTAGTTAACGGAAATAAAGGACTTCATGGTGGTATGCAAAAAATCATGAAATGAAATGAAGCTGTTTGAGTTTCTTTTATCATTTTTCTTCATCAAGTAGAGAAATTACTATTAAAGTCTCTATTGGGTACTGACATGACATTATATGATGAAAGTTCTTCATTCTGACCATGTTATCTGGCCCACAATTATTGTGCTGGAGTGTGTGTGTGTGTGTGTGTGTGTGTCTGTGTGTGTGTGTGTGTAGTTTTCCCCTTGCAGTGAAATGTGTTTGCTCTTAAAAAGTCTCAAGTCCCACCCTTCTGCTCCCTGGTGCCCAGTCTGGGAGCTGGCTGAGGGGCAGCTTAGCCGAATACAGCTTCTGAGGAGCAAAGGTGGGGAAAAGCCTTGCTGCCAAAGCAGATGCGTCTCTGTACAGTGAGCATCTTCCCAGCACTAGATCGCCATGGGCTTTGACACTACAAGGTGTCGTGTGATGTGGCTTCCAGCCCGTGACACAATCCTCCTCTCCAAGGGCTTAGGGCAGGACCAGATGCCTGGTTCTAATGCCAGGTACTGCCTGGACCAGATGACAGGACCTAACGAGTTCAGGCTGAACCAGTCACAAGAGGACGGAGTCTCCTCAGTGAAGTTGAGCCCCCAACACCTCCCAGTTCCTGTTGGTCTCCTCCTGGGACACACACGTGAGTCCATATAACGTTCTGGCCAATTCCGTGCTGCTCAAGTATCAGCACACCTATGCAGTCCAGGACTGCGCCTTCCAGGATCCACCGTATGCCTGGAGTGGGGCATTAGATCATCAATTGAATATGCATCATTTCAGCAGTGATCAAGAAAATTTGGTTGTAACCCAGGATGTCCTTATCAGATGTGCTGAATACTGTCCAGAAGTGAATGTGTTGGTTACTGGGACTTGGGATCAATCAGTTAAATTTCTGGATCCCAAAACTCCTTGCAATGCTGGGACCTTCTCTCGGCCTGAGAAGGTATGTACTCTCTCAGTGCATAGAGACCAGCTGATTGTGGGCCCTGCGGACCGTGGAGTGTGAGCGTGGGACCTATGGAATGTGGGCAGCATGGAACAGTGCCGGGAGTCGAGACCCAAGTGCCAGACACGTTGCATACGAGCATTTCCAAACAAGCAGCGTCATATATTCTGCAGGCTGAGAGGCGGTTGAGTACTTGGACCCAAGCCCTGAGGTACAGAAGAAGTATGCCTTCAAGTGTCACAGACTGAAATAAAATAATATTGAACAGATTTACCCAGTCAATGTCGTTTCCTTTCACAACAACCACAATGCATGTCCACAGGAGGTTCTGATGGATTTGTAAATATTTTGGATCCTTTAACAAAAAGTGGTTGTGCCAGTTCCATCAGTACCCCACCATCATCTTACCACTTGTCTTCAGTACTGATGGGACTACACTTGCCATAGCATCATCATTTACGACTATGCGTGAAATGAATGACACAGAACATCCTGAAGATGGTATCTTCATTTGTCAAGTGACAGATGCAGAAACAAACACAGGTCCCCCTAATCATCTAGTGAAGAAGTTTCTCTATGGAAAGCTTTGTTTTCCTTTCTACAAATTTGTGCATATCCCTCACGGGATGCATTAGAGTCATTGTGGATACATTACTTAGTATGTGGATTTCTCCATTTTCCTTCTGACACAAGACTAGTCCGCGCCCTTTCATGCTGATTGTATAGGGTGAGGAGTCCAGTGTCCTTATGCAAGTAATACGAAGAACTGGTTTTCTCCAGCAAGCCCAGTTGTTGTTTCTGAGAAACTTGAGCTCTTTTTGTAAAATAATGTAAACCTGTTATTTCCATGCTGTCTAATAAATCAGAGATTCAGATCCCTTACAAAAAAAAAAAAAAAAAGGTCTTAAGTCTCTATCCTTATGAGGAGATAGACATAGAGGAGGGGCCTATGCTATCTGAAGTTTGTGAGACCAAAATAGAGGAAACTAGTACATGCTAGTGTCTTAGAGTTGTCTGGGTAGTCATAAATCAAGAATGGCCACTCAGGGGTAAGAAGTGCCTGGTGGAAACAGGGAAGTGAGACAGTCAGAATACATTTCCAAAGACAGCAGAAGGAGAAGGAAATATGAAGAAGTGGAGCAGGAACCCAGGAGATGTGACCAAAAAGAGAGAACAGGGAGCAGTGAAAGAGGACGATATATGCAATGATAGTCCTGAGAAAGGCTCTCTTATCCTAAACTGACTTTTAAGTATTTCCTTGCACAAAAATACCAGATATGGTCAGTAGCAATTATACAAGATTTTGTAAATATATAATTAACATTCCGCAGATATTTTTTTCATTTCAACTTAAGGTAGAAGTATCTAGACTCCCACCAAATCTATCAGAGATCATCGCTATTCACAAAATTTCAGAAAAATAGTAATTTAGATGTAATTTCCAATAACTAACTAAAAGTATTTTTTTTGCAGTTCAGTAGTGTCAGCTCCAAGGAATGACAACAGTATTGTAAACAGAGAAAACAAACAAAAAATACTGTTACAATTTTAAATTCATTTCATTACATTGGTATATTTTCAAAGATAATAAACTTACAAAAACAACTCCTAGCTTTAGGTCCATGTAGATGATATCTTCTCCTGAAGGTAATCACAATAAAATCAACTGATCTTACCTAACCCATAGAAATGTGAAGATCATCCAGGATGTGATTACATTTTCTTTATAATGACTTTAATCAAGATGTTATCACACTAAATATAACTAAAATTGTATTAAGTTAAAATATACTTAAGGAGATTCAAGAGTCCTTAAATTTTCAAAATCTAAATAAAATCTAATTCCATAGTAAAACTTATTTTCAATAGAAACTGAATTTAGATTGTACTAAAAGGATTAGAAATACAGCAATTACTTAGGCCTGCTCCAGTTTTTGTTGTCGTTGTTGTTTTTCTGAACCAAGGAAGCAATGACACATAACATCTCTACATATAAGATTACACGCACACACACATGCACACACACACACAAAGATTCCTGCAAGATCATTCTAAATATGCCATATTTAAAAATCACTAAATCCTCATCTTATTACCAATGGGCCAGTTAAATTAGAAATTTGAAACATATCCTCATTTTTCAAGTAATGAGTCATCTATTGTTTATAGCAGTTAAATTTAAGATTATTCTATCATCTATTTTCCCAAACATTTTTTTTTCTTTTTCCCATTTTTCCCCCATTGAAATCCAGAGTATTTTATAGATGGGTACATCTTCTATGAGAGTAGACCTAAGGAGAAAATTTAATGGGCGACTGATGAACAAGTCTGGTTCCTTTTATAAAATTAGAATGTTTAATTTTTTTAAACAATTGCTCAAAATAGTATTTATATTTGAATATCTTATCAAAATCTTGGACATACAAACATATTTTTCAGCTTTCTAAAAACTAACTTTTGAATTTTCTTTATACTATTTATACTATTGATTTACACACACACACACACACACACACACAAAAAAAAAAAAAAAAAAAAAAAAAGGAAGTTTTTATATGACCGGAAATTTGAGGAGTAAAACGTAACCATTTTATCCTTTCTCAAAGAAAAAAAAAAAAAAAGATAATTGCTGGAAGATGAGAAAAATACATATGTTGCGTTAACAATCTGCATTCAAATCCTGATTCTGCTGCTGACAATAATTTTGGTGTCTCTTTAGAAGTGAAGTTACCTCTGGCAGTTTTTACGTATGGCCGCAAACACTTTGAAAGTCCTCACATTATAGGTAGGCATCATTTCTCTTCCCCTGAAGAAACCCACTTGTGATTCCTTCAACTAACAAAGTATGATCAAATTAATTCTATGTGAATTCTGAGGCTAAGTCTTAAAAGACCATATACCTTCTTATTGGAATAATCATTCTTGGAGCCTTCTGTTACAGTGTAAGAACCCAAACAACCTTTATGTTTCAGTGCTCTGAGGAAGCCCAGGCTACAGAGAGTGGCCAGATTCAGACACTCTTGGCCAATTTTGAGCCAGACTTTGAATCATCTCAGCCTGGGTGCCAAATATGTAAATGAAGAAGCCTCCAGATGATTCTCTTTTCCAGTATTCAGCTCAGCCCTAGCCATCCAGAACTTTGCAGGGGCCCCAAATGTTGCAGACCACAGTAAAGCCACTGCCATGTTCAAATCTTTGATCCATGAAATTTGTTAGAATAATAAAATGGTTGTCGTTTTATGTCACTAAGTGTGAACAGTTTATTAAGCAGCAATAGATAACAGAAATAATAGTAAATGAAAATGTTTCTTCCTCTACAAATTGACAGACTTGTCATGAAGAGGAAGAAGAGAAAATGTGGCATTATGCAAACCTGATTGCCATTTAATAACTGTTCTTTGGTAACCAGTATGAAAATCATGGATGACATTCTTATCATAGGAATTTATGGAACATTAAATGCGAAAACATAATTAAAATATTTGACACAAGCATGCATTAAAAACTGTGAAATTCTTTCACTTATTATTAAAGACATTTTATTCTGCCTTATTAAAGAAGTAGCATTATTGCCATGAGAGAAATTCAAACTATGTAAATTAAAAAGAACTAATTTCTGTGTATAGGAATCAAGGAAATTTCATTGAGCATGAGTTATCTGTAATGTACTATATAGACTTAGTAAAAGTTTCAATTCAGTTTAAAAAATGCATGTCTATATGATAGGAGGAATATATATTTTAGATCCAACAGTAAATAAAAAGCTGCTTTTCCACTCCTCATGAAATTTAGAGTCTAGCAGGTTAAGGGAATTACAAACAATTTTTAACACAGTGACTTAAGAAGTCCACATCACTATGGGAATATGTGACAGCAAAATTTACCCTAGTCTGAGATCACAGGAGGCCTTCTTGAAAACGATAATTGACAAAGAAGCAATAGAAACACTGAGATACCAGAAAACAAAAGACAAAATGGATACAGGAAATCCTCATATATCAATAATCACCTTAAATGTAAATGAACTGAACTCACCAATAAAAAGGCACCGAGTAGCAGATTGCATCAAAAAACAAAACCCAACTATATGCTGTTTCCAAGAGATGCATCTCAGCTACACGGATAAATATAGACTTAAACTGAAAGGGTGGAAATTGATACTCCAAGCAAATAGCTTCCAGATAAATCAGGTATATTCATAGTTACATCAGATGAAACCGGCTTCAAGATAAAAAAAGGTAAAAAGAGACAAAGATGGACATTTCATAATGATAAAGGGAACAGTACAAGAAAACATAACACTTATCAATATATATATGCCCCCAATCAGGGATCAACAAAATATACAAAGCAGCTACTAACACAACTAAAAGGAGAAACTGACGAAAAAATATTTTAGTAGGGGACTTAAATACATCATACACATCTATGAATAGATCATCCAAACAGAGAATACATAAGGAAATATCAGCCCTGAATGACATATTAGATCAAATGGACATAATTGATATTTATACAGCATTTCATCCTAGAAAACCAGACTATACATTCTTTTCTAGTGTGCATGGAACATTTTCAAAAATAGACCATATGTTGGGACATAAAACTAGCCTCATCAAATGAAAGAAGATTGAAATCATACCAAGCATATTCTTTGACCACAAAGCTTTGAAATTGGAGATCAACTGCAAAAAGAAAGCAGGGAAAAAACACAAATATTTGGAGATTAAACAACATGCCTTTAAAGAATGACTGGGTCAAAGAAGAAATAAGATGAAAGATCAAAAGATGCTTGGAAACAAATGAGAATGAAAATACATCCGATCAAAATTATTGGGAGGTAGCAAAAGCAGTAATAAGAGGGAAATTTACATCATTACAGGCCTATCTCAAGAAACAAGAAAAATCCCCGATAAACAATCTAACATGACACCTTAAACAACTAGAAAAAAAAATCTGATTTAAAAGATGAATACATGATACCTAATATATATCAGAAGTGTTCCAAGAAGAAACAACATAGGTAAAAGCCCTGAGGAGAGAGAATGTAGACTATCTTAGAGAATTCAAGAGAGGACTAGTGCATGTGGAGAACAATAAGGGCATGTGACTAGAGAGGGAGGCAGAGTCCACATGATAAAAAGCATTTAACATAACTTTAAGGATTTGGGAATTTCTCTTACAGAAAATGGAAAATCATTGGAAAGTTTGTAAGCAAGCAAATGATCTCAGATTTTTGTTTTACAGTATGGATTTGTGATCTGTATTACTCTCCAGAGTAGAAATCTTGAAGATTATCATACCTTTTTTTTCTTTCTTTTTTTCTTTCTTTTTTTGATGTTCATAAAGTTCTCTCATTCAATATGTTTGAACATTATTCTTCTACAAATGTACAATAGACATAGGATATTAGTTTCATGACTCATACATACTCTTATGCCCCGATTAAGAAATTAATAAAGGAGGACTGACTCTGGGTGGTGAACATATGTGATATATAGATGATGTATTACTCAATCGTACATGTGAAACCTATGTAACTTTACTAACCACTGTCACCACAATAAACTTTAATTAAAAAAGAGCTTAAAAAGTATAAAACCATTTTATCACGCACAGTTCAACTAGCTACACTCTTTAAATGTATCACCAGATTTTTTTCATGATTTAAAAAGAAAAACTTATTAAGAAGTGAGGTGATCCTATACTCTAAAACTGTTTCCCAAGTGTAGTAGGAAATTCCATAGGAATATTGCATTCAAAGAGAGTCTGGCACTTTTGGAAAAAGTAGGTTCACAAGACAACCACTTTAAAGAAGAAAATATTCAACTAAATACATATGTTATTATACAACCTCTCATACTGCTTTTAGTTACAGTATCTGAAAGTCTAAAATTCTCTTGGTCTTGCTTGCTATCTAGTGGAAGTTTATCTTTTGGGCCTTGGCATTATTGTAGAGTTCAATTCACATAAATCTTCTTTGCTTCATAACAGTTATCTCCAGGACCCTTAAAATAATAACTACCCACCTTATATCCAGGTCCCAGATATTCTACAGTTGGAACGTTTTTTTCCTGCGAGCACAGCTGCTAGAAACTTTCCATCCCCCTCCTCCTCTGATACCTTATCAGAGCAGTTTTCCTGCAAACACAGCAGTTAGAGGCTTTCCCGTCAAAACAGTGTTGAGCGATCACAGCTGTTAGGGACGGACCGCCCCGGACACCCCAGCCAGATTTTCCCCCCAACCCAGAGGCCTAATCCTATAAAACAAAGCACCGGACCCCAGTAAGTGCTCAGTCTTTGAGAACAATCCCGCTGAGCCTGCCGGTGTAGGAAAGCTGTGTTCTCCCTGATCTCTGCGTGCCGCTTGAGTCTCTAGGTCCTCGCTGCTTTTCCGCAACACTACCTACCTCTTTCTGACTTCATCCCTAGAACTTCTTTATATTCCTGGTACACGTTCCATGAGTACAGTATCCCTTCCTGAAAACAAAACAACAATAACAAAACAAAACACCCACTTGCTCTTCACTCTCCTGGCTGTGTTCCTTGTCTTGCCAATTGAATTTGCTGGTACTTAGTTCCTAAGAGCTTTATAAATCAATACAATACGTAGAACTACATTATAACACAGCTTTCCATAGTTTCTGGTGCCAGTTATTTCCTTTTGTCCTCTCTTTAACTTATTCTGACATTATATTTCCTTTTCAGCATACTTATTACCAAAATACATCAAAATTAGTGCAGAATGTATAACTAAACATAAACATATTGTCTATGTGAGTTAAATGAAAGTTGAGTACATTCAACATGTGTAAATATTAGCATATAGTATAGCATCCAAAGGCACAAATCTAACAGGTCAATTAAAGTACTTATCTTTGATATGTGAAAATATGTCACATATATAAAAAGGGTTTTGAAAATTAAACCCTACACCGACATGCAAAACTAATATTTACCATAAAAAATTTAAGTAGTTTTCTCAGAGGAATGACTCTTACTACTATCATGAGAGTTGGATGTCAGGAGCAATTTAATTATCTCATAATTTTTGTCAGAGTGGTATCCTTTGCTTAGAGAGTAGAAGTTAAGGTTTTAAGTATAGGTATAAATCTGAAAAAAAGGTCAAGTTAGCAATATGGGGTTTTGCATATAAGTAAAAATATTTTATTTTTTATAAAGTTGTCTTGTTTTCAAAGTTGAATTTATATCCAATTAATTTTTGCTGAGTTCTGGGTTATTTTATATTAATAATGAGTTTAAAAAACTGTTTTCCATATGCTAAGGTTTTAGGAGAGTCTAATGAACACTTAGAATCTTATTTCAAAAGAGAAATGTACCATGTTCCCCAAAAATAAGACCTAGCCAGACAATCAGCTCTAATGTGTCTTTTGGAGCAAAAATTAATATAAGACCCCGTATTATAGTATAGTATAGTATAGTATAGTATAGTATAGTATAGTATAGTATATATTATAAAGACCCGGTCTTATAGTAAAATAAGTCCAGGTCTTATATTGATTTTTGCTCCAAAAGACGCATTAGAGCTGATTGTCCAGCTAGGTTTTATTTTCAGGGAAACACAGTATGTTCCAAATTAATTTTGCATTTTGTTAATAATTGTGATTTGTGAATGCACACCCTATATATTAAAGCAAAATTCATTCAATACATATATAAATAATGGCATTAATAATATAAAAATATCAATGACTGGTCAAATAAGGTGGCAAATTGTTAGCAGTGATTTGTACATGAAAGTCAAATAATGAAAATTGGGGAAAACCAAAAAGTCATGCACTTTTAGCTGTCTAAGGAGATCATCTAATACACTTCTTTTTAAAGTGTTATGTGCGTTCCAATACACTGCGAAATTTTCTGAACTAAAAGATAATTTTCACAAAATGAGTATGAGAACTTCATGTTGATCTTTGTACTATTTGTTTCTTGACAATAGAGCAATGATTTAAACTTAAAAATGTAGACCAGAAAAAAATGTATTTGACTGTCTAGCAGAGTTCTCTTGGAGAAGAAAATATCTTGAGAAGCCCATTTTCTGCAAAGCGTAAGGCCTGAAGGCATGATTCGGAAGGAGAAAGCAAACAAGCACACAACCCTCCCAAATTTCTCCTCATAAGAAATAAATATAGAAGTTCCACTTGTGGAATGGCAATGTCAAGAGCTCCAAGGATCTGCTCCTCCATGAAACTGGTGAAAATTATAAAACAGCTAGTCATCTAAGTCTCTTCCAATAGTCATAATAGCTTATAGAAAATTAAGAAACATTTATTCAAGAAAATCTACTAAAATTCTGTAAGAAGAATGAGAGTGTTTTGCATTTGCACGGTGACCCTCTCGTATCTCTTCCTCCCTCAGCCTGTATTGACAAAGACACCACCCAAGATGGGTGCAGTCAACAACACAGGACTTCTGCTGGGGCCCAACTGAAAGCTATAGTGTACTGGCAGTGAGAGGCCATCAGAATTTCTCATCCAACCTACCAGCTAACTGCCCCTTAGGTTAAGCTCCTAGCAAGCGTGGCCAAGAAGAAGGAGCTCACGTTTTTCCTACCAGCCCCACTGATGGGAAAGAGACCCTCCTTTAGATGTAGCACATGGAACCCTGATTGCTTTCAGTCTGGCTTGTTTTTAAGGCAAAGTTTCCATACCAGGAGAAAGAAACTGAAGAGTACCAGAGGCTACCCATCCCCAACTGCCCAGTGCCCAGCTCCCAAAGCAGGAGTGTCACTCAGAGACAAACATGTTACTACCGTGTTTCCCTGAAAATAAGACCTAACCAGAAAATAAGCCCTAGCATGATTTTTCAGGATGATATCCCCTGAACGTAAGCCATAATACGTCTTTTGGAGCAAAATTTAATATAAGACCCGGTCTTATTTTTGGAGAAACATGGTCTCTCCACCCTGAACTCCAGAGCTAAGAGATCTTACCAAAAAGGAGAGTCAGGCCATGCAATACAAAACTCCAAAACTCTGCCCAAAAGAAGTGTTTGGGAAAGTTCAAGTATACGAGTATTCTCAAAAACAATGCAGTGTGCTGAAAAGCAAATATGAAATTTGTACTTCGTTCAGGATATAAGCTGAACCTCCGGCAAGCTAATTCATGAGAAAGAATCAAGGAAAGAGACAATTAAAAAGAGCCCCCCTCGACTCAGGACAAATCTCAAGTACTGGTATCAATAACTATCCTTGCAAAGGAGCCCACATTGAATGGGATCAGTCTGTGAAATAATTCATGACTCTGGGTATTGTTCAAAATGATAGATCGGTCAGCAATTAGTGGAGTTTATCGTCTGGATGTAATCAGGGAAAGAGACATGTGGGCCCTGCTAAAACCCCTGTCATTCCCAAGTGTCTGTGCACATGCCCAAATTGCACCTCTGGAGAGCAATGTCTGAGATTCTGTACTACAGAGGAAATATGCTTATAGAAAATAACCCAGCCAGTTAGTAAACAAATAAACAATAATAACTAGTTCCAGGACAGTGCAGGAAGGACCCAGATTTGCTACAATCTCTTTTAAAAAATGTGTGGGTTAGCATCCAAAACTATGAGACATGCTGATAAGCAAGAAAGCCTGAACCGTATACGGGGTTGGGGGAGGGGTAGGCAACATAAACTTCCTATGCGAGAAATCATATGTTGAATTTAACAAATAATTCAAAGTAGCCTTTACAAATATGTTTTTAAAAATAAAGAAAACATGTTTAAAGGAAAGGAGGTATGATTGCAATGTCTCATCCGAAAAAGAATATATCAATAAAAAGAAATTATAAACAACAACAACAAAAACTAAGTGGAACTTCTGCAGTGGAAAAATACAATTACTGAAGTGAAAACATCAAAATTCAAAATTTGAAATACTGTTTCTACGGAATGTGTCACTTTCATACCAGGGTAAAGTTGAAAACTTGTAAGTCGAACCATCATTAGGGAGCATCTGTATTAATATTAGACAAAATAGATTTTAAAACAAAACTATGTTACAGATATAGAGGAATATTTTATAAAAAATAAAATATTATATCAGGAAGATATACCAATTATACACATATACATACCAGATGACACTAAAATACATGAAGCAAAAACTTCCAAAAATGAAGAAATAGTCAACTCAACCATACTTTTACAGACATTCCACAGAGCTCCCTGTCACTTTTCAACATATGAAGACAATGATTATTTTGTGACCCAGATGAGGACCTCTTACCCCCGACCATGCTGGCATCCTGATTTCAGACTTCCAGCATCCAGAACTGTGAGAAATAAATTTCTGTTGTTTATAAGCCATCCTGTGTGTACTCTTTTGTTATAGCAGCCCTAATGGACTGACAGACATGAATTTGGGGGCCGGGGGTGGGCAGGGATGGAATGCTATAGACTGAATGTTTATGTTTCCCCCAATTTCATAATTTGAGGTCTAATTTCCAATATGATATTTAGAGGTGGGACCTTTGGGAAAAGATTAGGTCATCAGGAAGGAACTTTTACGAATAGGATGTTTCTTTACGAAAGAGACCCCAGAGAGATCCCTTACTCCTTCTGCCTTGTGACGACTCAGTGGAAAGACGGCCATCTGTGAACAAGAAAGCAGGCCCTCATTAGACACAGAATCTACTGATTGCTTGATCTTGGATTTCCCAGCTTCCAAAACTGTGAGAAATATGTAAATGTGTGGTTTTTATAAGCTGCCCAGTTTAGGAAATTTTTGTTAGAGCAACTCAAATGAACTAAGACAACCTAAGATCAGAAACAAGATAATTATATCTACTCTCGCCACTCTTATTTAACATGGAAGTTTTAGTCAGAACAATTAGGCAAGAAAAGGAAATAAAATATATCCAAAGTATAAGGGAAGAAGTAAATATATTTACTTTGTGTCATCTGTTTAAAGATGACATGATCTCAGTTTAAATAATCCTAAGGATTTACTAAAAGCTATTATTAGAACTTAAAAATGAGTTTAGCTACTTTGCAAGGTACAGACTCAATATAAAAATTCAGTTATGTTTTTTATATAATTTTAATGAATAATCTGAAAATGAGATTAAGGAAATATTTCTATGTTTAATAGTATCAAAAAGAATAAAATGCTTATGAATAAATTTAGCAAAAAGTGCAAAACTTATACTTTGAAAACTAAAAATATTGTTGAGAAAGATTAAGGAGTATCTAAATAAATGGAAAGACATTTCATAATCATCTGTAAGAATATTTAATGTGATTAATGTGGCAATACTCCCCAAGTGATCTACTGATTCAACTAAATTCTTATCAGAATCCCGGATGACTTTTTTATATAAAAATTGACAAGCTGTTTCTAAAATTCATATGGAAACTCAAGGGATCCAATATAACCAAAATAATATTTTTAAAAAGTAAAAAAGAATGTGTTTGAAGGACTCATACTTTCCAATTACAAAACTTACTACAGGGGTAGCCAGTTAGCTCAGTTGATTAAAGAGTGGTGTTAAAAACACCAAGGTTGCTGGTTCAATAGCTGCATGGGCCACTATGAGCTGAGCCCTCTAAAAAAATAAATAAATAAATAAAACTTACTACAAAGGAACAGTAAACAAGACAAAGTGGTAATGACATAATACCAATAAATAGAATAGAAAGCTCACAAATATATGCACATGATTAAGGTCAATTGATTTTGGACAAGAGTGCCAAGACCACTCAATAGGGAAAGAATAGTATTCTTAACAAATGGTTAAAGGACAACCATTTCCACATGCAAAAGAATCAAGTTAAACCTCTACTTCACATCATATACAAATTTTAACTCAAAATGGATCACATACTCTTAGTGGAAAACATAGGTAAAAATTTTTATGAACTTAGGTTTGGCAAGTTGAAACCATGCAAGTAAGCCCTATTGGGGACACTCTTCTAGGGTGCACCTCCTAGCCACAATAAAACCTGGCCCTCCCTACACTCTGAAGCCACTTTCAGATTTGTTTGGGAGCCTCCCCACCTCTCCCCAGAAAGCCTCATCATATGAGAAATAAATGTTTTCATACTCTTTTGGGGGGTGTGTGTGTGTGATCATCAGTTTTGACATCCAAATAAAATTTTGAGTGGTGAGTCTTCACTTTTTCAGTGACCACAACAGTGGGTTTTGGGGGAAAAATAGGTTAATCAGTGAGAAGAGGCAGGTAGAGGATTATACCTGAGTCAAAATGAGGAAGAGAACAAAATAATAATCTCGGATATTAAGATGAAAATGAACACAGCAACTTGATCTAAAAAGTGACCATAAAAATGTAAGCACACAAGAATCTACAGAAATCCTTGAATGGCTGTTTGACCCCCCAAATAATATACTGCTGGAGGGCAATACACACAATTTTATTTAACTATTAGGTAAGATAAGCGTAAATGACGATGACTTTATCTCAGTTTATGATGGACTGTAATATAAATCCAAAGGGTATATGTACCTATATATTTTTTCTATTACCATACTGAATATGAATACCTTTATTTCTGGTGTATAATCCTTAAAGTTATTTTTCAAAATCCCGTCAATCCAAGATTGACACACGATATCTAAAATTTTAAAATCTTCTCCTTAACTAGATTTAAATGTGAACTAAGCATTAAAAATATAACTAGCTATTTCAAACTCCATTTATGTACTTTCAAAACATTCTTCAATATTCAAGTTATGTTTCAAATTAATAATACTTTTAATCTCATTAATTTAAAATGAGGTAGAACCATCAGTTAGTTAAGAAAGAATGAAATGAAAAGGAATAAAAGCAAGATAAAAGCCTGGAGGGAAGAAGGGAGAAATTGATGGAGAAAAAAGGAAGGGGGAGAAAGGATTAGTAGGAACAAAATCATGACAGCAATTAATTGAACTAATGTGAAGTTGCATCTGCTCTTTTCTTTCAGAGACCAAGCCCTTTAAAATGACTAATTAGCATGGAGTGCTGTAGGCTATTGTATAACTATTGATTTAATGAATGCATTTGATTGTATTTCTTCAAAAGTTAGAATTGCTAGGATTGTAGGAAGTTAAAAAGCATAGAGTTTATTTTCTTACCCTTGGGCAGAAATATACCATTCACTCAGAAACCAGATAATTTATCTCGTTTTTTGTGTTTTTTTTTTAATGTCCAGAGAAGGAAATCATGCAACTTCCTCCAAAAACATGTCTCAGGCTCACAAAGAATACTTTCTCAGAAGCACAACTTTTATTTACTTGCATAAATAGCTCATTAAGTGATATTGAAAAGATGAGATACTCTGGTTTTAAGATATACTTAAAAGGGAGCATTAATGAGGAGACTGGGCTGAGACTTCTTTAAAATACAAATTGTAACAGAAAAAAAAATAATTAGTATTATAAGTGAAGTAATGCTACGATGTAATGTTCTGTAATGCAGTGTATGTATGTTTGTTATGTGATGTGATGTATATACATATGTTATGTCTTTTATAAAATGTATATCTATGTTTTGTAATGTAATAGCATATTGTAACATTTTAAAAGGAAATATAAATTTCAAAAAGAATTAATGCAATGTTTATTCTCTGACTGAATCCAAGCAAAACAATCACAACTTAATGAGCTAATAAAAAGTAAGTTATATAAATGTCTAACCACTGTTGTACACCTGAAACTAGCATAATATCAAATGTGAACTGTAATTGAAAATAAATAAATATAAGAAATAAGAGAAAATAAAAAGTACACAGGCAGATTAGAGGAAAAAATCCCCACATTCCTACAAATTCTTAATTCTTACCTACGGTACGAAACCTAAGTATTTACAAAGATCCTTGGATGATTTACCTATACAAATACACACATATAAAATTTAAGAATGACCAAACAACTGCTTTAATTACTTAGTTATAATTCAGATAGCTGGTATAATAAGTTTAGATCTATTTTTCTATTGACATGCGTGCACTATCACTTCCAGTTAGAGAAAATGGTAAAGAAAGACATAGAATCATTACACACACAAGGAAATACTAACAAACTTGCCATGCTAATTTCATTGAGAGAAAGCTTTATTCATCCTAACTCATAACAAATGAGAATCCTGTTTCACTATTAAAAACAGGCCTTTAAAATAAGTTTCTGCTTTACTTTTCAGATGTCAACCTTACCATTTCTATGAATAAAGACCTTAATTTAATGACAGTCTGAATTTTGGCCTCTTAAACATAATATTTTAAGCAAATTAGTATTGCAATAAATTTTCCTTTGACACAAAGTTGAATTGCTTTGAGTGAAATAGTTGTTTTGTCATTCCATTAAACCTTGAGTTCAAACTGTAGCTTAAAATTCGGTAGAGATGCTCAGGTATAGATATGTATTGATATAGTTCTCACAAAGATGTCTCCTTTTAACTAAACAATTTAAAAAGTGAATTTCTAGGACCCCAATTTTCTGGACTATATAGAACTGAAAGAGAATTACTATTTAGAGCTATAGTGTTATAGAATCATAATTACCTGCATAATTGTGTCATAGTGGAAGTCTCTCCTTACCAATTTTTATTTCAACAGAAATGACAAGCTATTGCAAATAAGTATATTTGCAATTAACTTCTGAGCTTTTTATAATCAGGTGGTTTCTCGTATTTCTCATTATTTGACATACAATTGTACTTTCAAATATTTAAAATAATTATGTAGGGAGTATATGTTTACCTGGTTGAGAATAATTCCAGGTTTTATTAAGTAAACATGTTTTTTCAATAGCATTTCAGAAGTAAGAAAGCTTGAATTTCTTAATTTTTCTGAATAAAATTAAATCCATTACACTCTTCTGGAATAGTCAATAATACACCTCCATTGTTTACTTAAGCATCTGCCTACTCTATATAAACCTTTAATCAAGATTATGACTCAGTTTAACTAAACTTTCCTGTAGTTCTACTCTTATCTATTTCATGGCTGCTTTTGCAGTATTTTAAATAACAGATGGCAAATATGACCCATTCCTTATATCTATTTGCTGTCTTATCTCAGAGATAATGTTAAATTTTCAAAGAAAAATTGATAATTTTGTCAAATCACCTGTCTTACCTAAGACATAATTTATCCTAAGGAGGATAAATTCACTCCTTTCATTACACTTCTTTTAAAACTTTCTCAGAATGGTCAATAATCTCAATCAAATGCATTTATTCATCATTAAAATAAAAGTCATGATGTAGCATGAGAAGGAAAAGAATGTATAAAGATTGTTTATTTGTAGAAAATATGATTGTGTAAATATAAACACAAAAGAATCAACAGTCAAATTGACTTTTAAAAGTATTAATAAAACCAAGGTAGCTAGATATTATATTAGTAAACAAACTCTGGTATTTATGATAAGGTAAAACACATGTAAAAGTTGACTGGATTATTCTTGAAATCTGTGTCATATTGGTCTAAATTTTATTTCCCCATATCATGTAGTCATAAATAAAAAAGAAAACAGAGCTTTATATAATCTTTAACTTAACTTTATGACAAAGAACACTGCAATCAAAATGGTAAATTACAATTTATACTTGGTTAGTCTCATTATCAGAGAATACAGACAGTCATGAGCGTTGTGGCTAATGGCAAACAGCACTGGTCTGCTAATAAAAACAGGGACATTCATCTTTAGGCTGTTATAAAGAATTCTGGCCTAACTGCTGGATATTCAGAACTTTTCAAGAGAAGGCAATTCTTAACAGGTTGTATGTGATAAATCCAAATGTTTAAGAAGTGTTACCTATTTCAAAACCAAATAAATACATAAATAAATATTAAAAGCAATTCGTGAGAAAAAAGTCTGTATTCAGTATTTAAGTTATAGGTGATTTATTTATGACTTCTACATCTTCAAAATCAAAACCTATCAGGGGTTGTCACCGAATCAGTGTATGTGTGTGTATATATATATATATATATATATATATATATATATATATATATATATTTTTTTTTTTTTTTTTTTTTTTTTTCTCATGAGACAAGAGAAATAGGTCAATTCTTCCCAAAGGCCAAAAGTCCCACAGCTGGACACAGGATCCTGCTTATTGGAATGGACTATTGTAAAAGGTGATAGAATGCCATCTTTATTTGTTTTTGATGAGTCTGTAGCTTTAAAATTAAAGTATATTAATTTTAATTATTATTATTTATTTTTTTGGTCTTTCAGTTGCTACTTATTTGAACAAATTGCTACTTATTTAAGTCTTTTTTCCTTGCATGTATGTCCTTTCTGAATTGGTACAATTTCAGAATTTGAGCTCATGGGAAGGCTATTAGAGAGGGATAACGGAAATGGAATTCTACAAATAGAAAGTTTCTCTGATATCCACAGAGTTACACTGAAGTCCCTAGATGCCTGATTGCCGAGATACAAAATGAGGAATGAGGATATCTAACAGGAAGTTGAAATAACAGCATAATTTCTTTTGAACTGGAAGATTTTTGTCTATTCACTTTAAGTAATTAATATGTTTAATTGTACATCTTATCATACTAGTATTTGCTTTCTATTCTTTAACATTCAGTTTTCTTTCTTTTTATAGCATCTTTTGGATTAATCAAATGCTTTTTACCTCTATTGTTAATTATGAATTATTTTATTATTAATTTAGCAATTATCCTAGATATTACTATATGTGCCCTTTACTAATTTCACTATAAAATTATTACTTTACCACTTGTCTGTTAATGTTAGAAATTGACAGATTTCAATTCCATTTACCCTCTCTCTTTTTTTGCTTTTCATTTTTATGCATCTTTTGTTCACACATGTATGGGTATTTAACATGATGATTGTTCAGCTAAAAACTTTTCACACTAACAGAATTTGAAATGTTGTTCTATGTTTGCATTGATATTTTTAATGTCATTTTCACCTAAAAACACTATAAAATATAATATTTATCATTCCAGTTTCAGGTAGGAAAATATCACCAATTTTCTCAGTACCAAATTTCTAGACAAAGAATATTCCATTGAAAAACTATTTGAAATATATTCTATATTTGCATAAATCAAAAGTGGAATAAAAAGTAAATATCTTCCTATAGTTCTTCAGTCTATTGTACTCTTAAGCTGTTTTCATGTTTCAAAGAACTCACATGATAATCTTCATTTTGCCTTAGAAGTATTTTTCTATGCTGTACTTACAAATTTAAGTGCAATTTTAAAGCAAGATATCATGAGATCCCAATAGAACACAGAAAGAGTGAAATGAATATTTGAGAATTTAAAAGAAATTACGTGGTTTTACTGATTGAAGAAGCACACAATGATGCATAATGTTAAATAATGAGTGAAGCATTATCTGATTATTCTGAAAGCAGAGAAAATTAATGATTAGGCACTCCTGATTCTGATTTTGATAAACCTGATTGAATGCTGGTACTCAGACTCTCCACAACCTTTGAAAAAACTGACTCATTCACTGCCAGTGGTTTTGGGTCACGGTTCTCCGGAGAAACATAACCAATATGATATGTAGTAAGAAATTGGCTCACACTATTATGGAGACTGGCAAGCCAAAATCTGTATAGTTAGTTCCTTAGTTCCTCTCCAAAGGCCAGCAGGCTGCTATAGAATCAGGAAGAACCAATGATCCAGTTGGAAAGCTATCAGGCAAGAGAATTCTTTCTTCTTTGGGGAGGAGGGACAATATTTTATTCTATTCTGTCCTTTAAATGATTAGACAAGACTCATCAATAGTATGGAGGTCATTGCTTTACTCAGTCTATCCATTCAACGTTACTCTTCCCAAAACACTCTCACAGAAAAACCCAAATATTTATATTCATGTTTTCATCAAATTTGAGTTGGTGACTATTATTTCTTCAAAATATGTTCTTTTCCCCTATCTCTCTGTCTTCCACTTTGGGACTTCAACAGTGTGTGCATTGGTCCACTTGATGGTGTCTCACAGGTTCCTCAGGCTCTGTTCACATTTCTTCAATCTTTTCCTTTTTGTTCCTTAGGCTTGATAATTTCCATTTTTCCATTTTTTATGTTTGCTGATTCTTTCTTCTGTCTGTTCAAATCTGGATTTGAATACCTTTAGCAATTTTTGTTTTCCATTGTACTCTTCAGCTCCAGAAATTCTTTTTGCTTCTTTTTTACATTTTCTCTTATTTTAATTAATGTTTCCATTCTATTGATACATGATTTGCTGGACATTCTCCATATCTTCCTTTAGTTCTTTGAACATCTTTAAGATAGTTGTTTTAAAGTCTTTGTCTAGTTTGTCCATCATCAAGTCTTTTCTAGGGACAGTTTCTGTTGATTTATTATTATTATTATTATTATTATTATTTTTTAATGGGCTATGCTTTCTTGTTTCTTGGTATATGCTGTGATGTTTTGCTTGAAAACTGAACATTTGAGTCAAATAATGTTGCAACTCTGGAAATCAAAGTTTCTCCTTTCCTTGGGGTTTGCTGTTTTGTTGTTGTTGTTGTTGCTGTTGTTGTTGTTGTTGTCTTTGTGATGATTGTAGGCTGTCTCTGTACTGAAAATCAGTCTGAGATTTAATCTTAAGGTCTTACCAGGTTTTCTCTGAGCCTGCACCTTCCTCTGAACATGCATGGGTTGTGTCTAATTTTAGTCTGGTATGCAGTTGCTTTTGAATGACCTAGTCTCAATATCTGGCTGCCAAAAGGGGAAAAGAAGAAAAATGAAGGGGTAGAACAAATGATGCCGGGACTTTAAATCCTCTTAAAGTCATTTCACCCATAGACAGAGGGAATTAAAATACTGATGGAAGTGTAATAACCATGGCTGACCATGTCTGTGTCTGCACCTCTGTGACCATAAGCATCAATCAGTGATCAGAGCACATAACCCCAATATTTGGAGGAGAAAGTCATTTTTGCCCACCCTGACTTCTGCAATGTGTGTGTAGACTATTCTAGGAACATGCATACAGGTGACTGCTATAAGGCTGAGAGATGAGGGATGGGTAGGTACTGCTATGCTAAAATCTGAAATTTATGAAAATGAACCATAATTTACTATCTCAACATGACCTGGAAGTTGTAAGCCTTCAGTAGACTCCAGAGTTCCAAATAGATAGATTGTGCCAGTGCAATTGTTGTCTAGGTAGGGAGACAAATTTCTGGTGTTTCCTACACTGCCACTTTTCCAGAATTGTTTCAAAAGAGTATATTTTTAACACATCACTATTACAGCTTTGTTTAGTAAAAACACATTTTATTTCCTATGGAGTTTCATCTCTGTCATTCTTCATTCCTTTCTTACAATGAATTTTCTGAACTTATATGAAAATTTATTTACTGTGTCATTATTTTTGAGAGTGCTTTCATTGGGTATGGAATTGTAGTTTAATAGTTTTCTTTCAGCATTTTGAGTATATTATTCCATCGTCCATAGCTTCCATTATTTTTACTAAGAAGGCATTATTTTTACTGTTGCTACTTTTTTTGTTTTTCCTTCTTCTTTTCTTTCTCCCTCTCTCCCTTCCCCCTTTCCTCCTTCTCTCAGTTTTCAATTTACAGAACATCCTGAATCTGTTTGTTATTGTCTTTTAAAGTTTTGAGAATTCTTCAAGATATTTTCAGATAATGTTTGGTTCCATTTACTTCACTCTCTTTTCTCCCTCTGAGACTCCAATTAGATGTATGTTCAAACTTTCCTTTGTTTCCCACAAGTGTTTGACAACAATTTTGCGTATTTTTCATTCACCCCTCTGTGTTTCAATTTATACAATGGATATTGATATATCTTCTGGTTAGCTATTTCTGATCGTAGTGGTGTCATTTTGCTGTAAAAGCTATCATTAGATTGTTCATTACACATATTTTATTTTTCAGTTCCAATATTTCTATATAATTTTTTCTTATTCTAATTCTATGGCAAAATAGTTATTTTCCATCTTTTTTGTCTATCTTCTTGAATATATCAATCATAGATCATTTAAAAAGTTTGTCAAAATTTATTTTCTATCTTTTTCTTTTCTTTTTTTAAAAAGATTTGGTGATATACACTACAATCATGAGAGGTGGTGATAAAAAGTAATTATCAATCTTATTGGGCATTCAACAAAGTTTATTATTGATTATACATGATTAGCCTTCAGTGAAAGTGATTTAGTAAATAGCTTTTGTCCATCCAACACAACTCTAAACTTTAAGCATGAATATTGAAATATGTGAAAATGGACAAATGCTCTGTAATATTGAGTTTCACCAAAAAATGCTTAGAAGATATTTGTTTCCCAATTAAAATTAGCCTTGTGTTGCAGATGCCTAAGATCGAGAAATTTAAGGAAGCCCAGGTTACAGCAACAGAGCTTGAGTTGACTCTCACCTTACTAAGGATTACATTTCTTGATTCACATAAAGGGTCAAATTCTCTACTAAGAAGAAACGTTCAAGTTTTGTTTTTTTACTCAGTAGAAGAATTTTAACCACACAGAAAAGGACTAAGGAGAATTTCCACAAACAACAGCTCTCACAAACAAGAACTTTGTTATCTGTAGTTTCTATTCATTCTATATTACTTTCTTGTGCTACAAGTGACAGGAAGAAATCTGCCCTTCAGAACAGCAAGGCTTTTTCAGAATTGCTTGCTTCAGAATATCTCATGCCATCCCATGATCATTAGGACAGAACATTGTAAGAAAGAGTGAATTTTTCTCTGTAGAATTTCCTGAACTTTGGTTGTTTCTCTGTGGCACATTTATCTACAGTTCAGCTGAAATGGTTCTGACTGCATAGGGGAGCATTGCTCATGAAACACACATACTCCTTGAAGAGACTATACATATTTATTCCATCCCATTCAGGCTCTTTTCTCATGCTTTAATTCTACTTTGCAGTTTATAAATCATACGTAAGTTCTCAATGAAGCACAATGTCATGCTTGTAGAATTTCTTCTACCAGGGCCATAAGACTGTCTTGTGTTTTTAAAGGGTTGTCACCAATTTCTAACATCTGGATAATCTTTGGAAATATTTTTCTTTGGGGCCTGATTTTGTCATGGTGCTTGGTCATGTGGCATTACTAATAGATTTTTTTTTAATTGAATGTAATATATTTTGTATAAAAATTATAAAGTCCCCAAATGATGTTACACTCTTCCAGAGAGAATATAGTTTTCCCTCTATTAAAGTAATACAGTGGTGGTTGAAATCTTGTACTAGTCAGGAACTGTGCTTCCTCTCAGCTACATTGCTGCACTGGTAATGCTTACTCTATGTCTGGGCTTTTATTAGCTCTGAAGTGTTCTCAAATGAGAGTCCTGAGTGTTCTTCATGGTCCCTCTAGTTTTTGTTTCATTAAAATGCAAATGACTCTGTTTTGCATTTTAATGTTTTTTTACTTAGGAATTTAGCTGCCTGATCAAGTTGTGCAGCCCAAAATTTCAGCAGATATCTTACGGAAAAAAAAAAAAAAAGTTACACACTATGTACTGCCTCACCTCATGTGTCTCTCAAAAGTTCTGCTGGTTTTTCTGTCCCTAGAAGTGCCAACTTGGGTTTTTTGACTTTTGTCCTTGTCTAGCATCTGAAATACCTCCTGAGCAATATCACTTGATGAGTTCAGATTACCACTCCATGGCTCACACTTCTGTAGTTTTAGCTCATTCTTGATTTTTCTGCTCTCACAAAGACCATTTCTCTAATTTATCTGATTTTAGTAGAAGTGCTGGGTTGCTAATAGCTTCTACATCTCACTCAGAAGCAAAACTGTGTATTTATTGAATTGCAAACATTTCTAGAGCAACCCTGTGACAAAAGTTGTATCAGACATTTCCAACATATGCATTAGGAATCCATTATATGTATTGTGTGTATGTATATGAAATGATAAATATATATCTTAATGACAAAACTGTATGAGGCATGCAGTCACATTGTCCAATTAGAGAGAAGGCACTAGTATAGAGAGGTTACGGGCTCTTTTGCCATCAGACAACTTTATTGGAAAATTGGACTTATTCTTCCTTTTAAGGTACACAAGTTGTTATATTAATTTATTAACTTTTACAATCTGGTTCCAGAAACATATCCTATAACTTTGAAATGGAGAGAAAGTAGTTGAGAACTTATTTGGGGCCAGAGGGAAAAAGAGTACCTTATATATTTCTCCAAATAAATCGAGTACAAGTTTAAAAGGCATGGGGAGAAAATGCATTATAAATTTCCAGGAAAATAAATTTTAATTAACTTATGTTTTCTCTTTCATGTCATAGTAAAGGACAAAGAATTCAGTTCAATCATGTTTAAATATTGAAAACTTCCACAAAGCCTGAAGTATAAATTAAAAACAGCATTTAGAAAAATAGATTAGCTCTTCTGCAATGGTTTCATTTTTAAATATTTTTACACTTATTCTCTTGCATGACATATATTTTAAAATTTAGCAAATACTACCAACCTTCCATGAAAAAAAAAAAAAACAACCATAATTGGAAAACATATTTGAAAAACACTGATATTAATTCCTAAGATTGCCATTTTAAGAATGATTAGCATATATTTTAACTACCTTCTGTTGTGTGAAACTGATAATATTAGATTTTACTGTGAAATTATTCTATTTAAAACCTCAAAACTTTTCACACATTCCATTTATTGAAACATTCCTATTTTAGAGAAAAAAATTACATTTCCTCTAATTAGAAAAAAAACACACACAAAATGATGAGGTAATTGGATTTTTGTCATATTGCAATGCTTTAAACTAGAAACCATTGTTCATTTATGTCTTTACCTAATCCTAGAGAGTTATATTTGCCTACTTTTTAAATACCATGCAAACTTAACTGAAGATTGCTGAGAATCAGTTTCAACTCCTACTTTCCAATGAAATGGAAAACATTTAGAAATTACCTTTTATCCCTATATTGTTAATCCACATTTTGAAAAATTTATTCCATTTCCTTGCTACATTTACATAATAAAATCTAATTTCATATGTGAACAATAAAGATGTTATATAGTTGAGATCATAAAACATACTTTACTGATATAAATATAGATAGAGATAACAATTATTGAGTGCCTGTTATATGCCTGGAAATATCAGGTGCAATTCAGATTTCAATTAACATATGGAGGAACCGATAGAAATGATATATAAGTGAGTTGACCAAATTCACAGAACTAGTAAGTAGTAGACCTAGGATTTGGACCTGGCCATCTGAGTTGAGCAGCCTTGTTCCTAGTCACCATCACAGGACTTGATCTGTAGCACATCTTCTTTCAGAATACGAACTCTTGAGTAAAAACCTCAAGAAATATGTAGGTAAAGATCAAATTACTGTGTCAATTTTATTATAGAGAGAACTCTTGGAGACCATTATGTAGATATTTGATAGACATGGACATCTTAATACAAAGCCACAAAAGTAGAGAAGTTTCCTTATTTTTTTACAGGAAGAGCTGGCTGAATGCCAGCTTTCCTCAGCAATGGAGAAGAAGTATAGAATTCCTTCTGGAGATCTGCTGCTGCCCGTTCACTCCTCTTTTCCAGAGCTGGAATGAGGGAGGGAACAGAGCAAGCTTAAAATTGTTATGAATATTCATAATATTCAATTCCTGTAATATTCGTATGAGATAAAAGGATATTTGCCTTCCCCCAAATACTGTATGACACACACTCACACACACACGCGCGCGCGCGAAGGGATGTATACTATATATAGCTATATACTTATAAAAATATAAATTAATACAAATGTTAGGATATTTTCTAGAAATGTCTTAATGACTTAATCTTAGCTACGAGCTTAAAGTCCAGAAAGGGAGGTAGAGACAGTTCGTGAGGGTGAGGTATATATTTTCTTGCATTATTTTCAACTCAGGTAGAGTGCTAGATCTTAATAGATATAGGTGGGTTACGTTAGCAAGCTTAGGAAAATTGAGAAGTTCAATATTTTCAAGTTTATCAACTCAGGTATCCCAATGATATCTCACAATATCTCATTCTTTCTTAATCAAGACCGTGAACTTGGCATAGTGGATCTGCCAATGAGTCCCCCCTCCTGCCCCCACCACCTATGATTAAATATTAGGGCTTAGTTTTTTTCTGCCTGCTGACAACAGGAGATGAGCATCTTTTGATACTGCTAAGTAGTCCCTCTGAGTGTCACAATTAATTTTTAAATGCTTTAGTTTTTATAGGTAAGTTTTAGGCTCACAATAAAATTGAGAGGAGGCAACAGAGATTGCCATATCTCCCCTGCTCCTACACATTCATAGCCTACCCCATTATCATCCCTCACCAGACTGGCACATTTGTTACTAAAGATGGACCTGTATTGACACATCATTATCATCCAAAGTCTATAGTTTACCTTAGTGTTCCCTCTTGGTGTTGTACATTCTGTGAGTTGGGACAAATGTATCATGGCATGTATCCATCATTATAATATCATACAGAGTATTTTCACTAATATAAAAATTCTCCCTGCTCTGCCTATTCATCCATTCCCCTTCCTCCTACCCCTGGAAACAACTGATTCTTTTATTGTTTCCATAGTTATACCGGATTAGCTTCTTTCACTTAGTAATATACTTTTATGTTTCCTCCATTGTCTTTTCATGCATTGATAGGCTCATTTTATTGCTGAATAATATTCCGTTGTTTCGATGTATCACAGTTTATCCATTTACATACTGAAGGACATCTTGGTTGCTTCCAAGTTTTGGCAATTATGTATAAAGCTGCTATAAACATCTACGTGCAGGTTTATGCGTGGACCCAAGGTTTAAACTCTTTTGGGTAAATATCAAGTAGCATGATTGACAAATCATATGGTAAGAGTATATTTAGTTTGGTAAGCAACCACCATATGTCTTCCAAAATAACTGTACCATTTTACATCCCCACCAGGAATGTATGAGAATTCCTGTTGCTCCACATCTGTGCCAGTTTTGGGTGTTGTCAGCGTTCCAGATTTGGGCCATTCTAACAGATGTGTAATGGGATGTCATTGGTTTATAACTAATTATTTGCATATCCCTGGTGACATATGATGTGAAGCATCTTTTCATATACTTATTTTCCATGTGTGTATCTTCTTTGGTGGGGTGTCTGTGTAATTAAGTCTTTGGACCATTTTTTAGTCAAGTTGTTTATTTTCTTATTGTTGAGTTTTACACACTTAAATTCTAATTGATGATTTATTGCAATTTTTCATTATGTATATCCAGAGCATCAAGTGCTCTGAGCTAAAAACTTCTAATCTCATTGTCCTTATAATTACTATCTTTCCCACATATCTGTAACACCTAATACACTGCACTTGCTGATACAATTCCTTTTACAAGATAAACTCCAGTTCATGACTGAATATTTTAACGATTTTGCTGTTATCTATGCCCAGTATTGTGGTCATCACTGCCAGCCAGCTGGAGGAAAATCCAGTTCTGAAAATCCATTTTTACCACATTTGGGGAATTCCTTTTGCTTGTACAGATACAGTTCTCCAACGACTGCCTTTGTTTTGGACTATGTTTTCTAGTATGCTTGTACAGAAAATAGCCTTGGAAGTTAAAGATAGTGTCTCTCTCTGAAGTAAAAGAGAGGTTTGCTTACTGTCCAGTAAAATAAAGATAATGTCTTCCTCTGACAAAGCTTAAGCAGGATAACTGTCCATTATAAGTTTTGGGTACCTTAAGCCTGGGTTTCCTTTACTGGGTCGCAGTCCACTGCGAATGCAACATATCTTCTGACATTCATTGTGCAGCCTTGTGGGAATGAAGCTTGTGGAATGAACACAAATGCTAATCTGGCTACAGTTAAGGCTCTGAGTAATAAACTTCCCTTTTTGTCTGTCCTAATAGTCTTGTCTTTGCCAACACCCATGAAACGTTGGCAGACTAAACTATTGGTTTGCACATGCAGTAAAAACCACAGAACCTTCCCAGCTCTTCACTCTGGAACGAAATGTTGAAGTTCAGTTTCCTAGCACAACAGAGTCTGAGATAGAGATACATGCAGAGATTTTATTAGGAAATAGAAGTTGGAAAAATCCTCTCGGTATCAGCACTTGTGGCAGAGGAGTAGGAAGTATGATTGGTCAGAGGGAGAATTTGGATGTGTTGCAGTCACAAGGCAGCTACGACAGCCATGCATAATTTTCCCAGTTAGAGAAAAGGGGCCAGGATATCCTACTCGTTCATGTGTAGGCATCCCTGGCTTTATTGCATTTCATTTTATCGTGCTTCACAGATGTTGCTTGTTTTATTTTTTACACAAATTAAAGGCAAGACCCTCCACTTCAAAAAGAGGTGGTCTGGAACTGAATCAGCAATATCTCCCAGGTGTGCCTGTACTGACTACTCGCACTCGCGGACACAGGTTGTTTCCCCAGCTGGGTGTTATGACTTTAAGCAATGCGGTTATTTTCAGTTGATAGTATGAGTAATCCCCACTGCCAGGGAGGGCAGACAGCTGACCTGGAGGAATATGTCCTTCAGGCTTATAGGAGATGCTGGACGGCACACTGCAGCCTCTGATATGAGGGAAAATTCAGGAAAAATAGAAATTGCTCCATCCAGAACCCTGACAGCATCGAGCTTCTGAATTCTTCAACCCTCAAATCTTTTTTATGCTAAATTGTCTTGGGTATTGTTATCTGCAATCTGTGCACCTAATGCATCTGCTTACAACTTTCCCATGTCATTTTATTTTAAATCTCAAGTACTTAAATTTTTATTTAAATCTCAACTATTACCACTGTGTAACATTTTGTGGATTGCAGCCTTGTGACATATGCATCCTATCTCTTATTTACATTCTATATACTCTTGCTACTTTTTCTTATGTATTAGATTTCAGATTAAATGCCACTTTCTTAGCGATATTATTAAAGTGGTCCCTTCTCCATTGTTTTCTAACAATAAACTCTCTTCTTTAGCTTCAGAGTACCAGTAATAATTTAGAATTGTGGACTTACTTGATTGCCTATTTATTTTCTGAATTCCCTGTTGATTGTGACATTCAGGAAGGCAGAGACTAAACCCATTTTGTTCACTCTTATTGTGATAATCATGAGAACTGTCACCCAAGTATCCCCAGCTCTCTGCCCTCCAGGCTCCCAGTCATACTGCATTTGTTGTTGCTGTGGCCATGTGATTAATTATAACCAATGCCCTGTAAGCAGAAGCAATGTGTGCCACTTCTGTGACCAAACACTTAATTGCCAGTGTGAGGCTCTGTATAGCACTTCCCCTCTGGCGCCACAGTGGGCACCATTTAAGATGAAGTCTGCTCTGTCAGCCTGATTTCCTGCAACACTATGGAGAGTTGTCCCCCTCTGGCTACTTTTGATGGACATGAGGCTGCAGTAAGCAATAAACTAATGTTTTAAGACCCTGAGATTGTTTGGTCATTTGATAACAATAGTATAAACTAGACTGTCCTGGATGATGTACTGCCTGGTACCACACTAAGCCCAGAGCCTTGTATAGAGTATAAACTAAATAATTTTTTGAAGAAAAGAAAGAGTAATGCCATGTTTATTTAGCAGTATGTTTTTTTTTTTTTGCTTTTTTGTTTTGTTTTGTTTGGGTCTGTGACTCATTTTTGAATGAGAAATTTCTCACTCTTTGTCTCAACATGGGTACAGCAAAACCAAAGAACACCAAACAATGTAAAACCCAAAAAAGAAAGAAAAAAAAGTAACTAATGTTTGTCAAAGAGGTCATCTTCTGGGACAACGGACATTGTTCGGATACAAAGCATTTTCATTGGTTATAACATGGGAGGAGTAGAAAGAACAAAATGTTCCCAGCACCTTAGAGGGTGCCATGCCTAAAAAAAACCTTATATACTTTCTGTAGGCAGAGAGATTCTATTTGGTCCAGATTCCTAATGAGTAACAATCCAAAGAAATCGTATGAGTTGGTTGGAGCAGAGATTGCACTAGCACTGTGCCAACAACGAAGGTTTAGTCTTTTTGTTGTAATTCATGTATCTAAAATGTTTCAAGATAAACCTGTTCACTTTGTGCCAACAGGCTTCTTTTTTCCTGCCACGTGACAGGTTTGTAAAGTTCATAAGCAACTGTGCCTCTGCTTTAGTGTTCCTTGAAGTGTTGTAATTCTGTGATTGTGCTGGAGACTTGCCTCAGTCTCAGCTAAAGTCTTGTTCTTACCCTACCCATCTCTCTCGACTCCTTTTCTCCTCATGGTCAATGATTCCTAACATTTATGAACTTCTTTTGTGGTAAATCAGAGCTATTTATTTTATATCAATGAAATTTTCAAACGGCTACCACATCCTATTTGTATGAAAAGGTGTATATGAATTTTAAATTAGTTGCTTTATGTAAATGAATTGCAAGTATTTTTTCTTCCTATTTTAATATTATTATTGAAGAGGTGTTGTTTTACTCAGTTGCTTTTGTCATTTTTTTAAAATGTATAGAAACAGACATTTCTAAGACTTCCCCAAATTACAAGTCTTCTTTCCTATTTCCAGACTTCAGGCTGGCAACTCTGTGCCTACCTGCATTCCTTCCTTCCTTCCTTCCTTCCTTCCTTCCTTCCTTCCTTCCTTCCTTCCTTCCTTCTTTCCTTCCTTCCTTCCTTCCTTTCTTCTTTCCTCTCTTTCTTCCTCCCTGCCTTTTTTCTTTCCTTCCTTCCTTCTTTCCTTCCTTCCTTCTTCCCTGCCACCTCCCTTCCTCCTTTCCTTCCTTTCCTTCTCTACTTTAACCATAAGAGTAAATCCAGATTCTTCTTTCTGTTACCTTGATGCAGGATTGGTGATAATGACAGGATTAGATAGAGGGCTTGGCTTTAGTTGCTTTTTATTTCTTTTTCTTTCTAAGCATTCAGATTGAGCCCAATTTGATACAATATAAATTTTCCTTTATAATTAATCCTCATTTTTTTCAAACACCTCCAAAAGTGGAATCAGTTGTGAAGAAGGTGGTTTTGTTGATTCAGCACAATCAGATTCAAGTTATGCGACGTCCTTGAATGTGCTAATCGACATTCTATTTGACACAATGTCAGTGCCATAGACTCCGCTTGATGATTTAATGATACAACTAACATTTATAATATATTGTTTTCAAATATATTCAAACTCAATGTGTATACAAAGATATCACTGCTTTAGTTATGCTGATAATCACTAACAGATTGGAAAAACATTTTATTATGAGGATTCATACCTAGGGAAAAGGTATGACTATGGGTGAGAAGTAAAATTAGCTTTGCAAACTTATTGCAGAGACTGATTTGCTAGGATATACCGTGTGTTTCCTCCAAAATAAGACCTAGCCGGACAATCAGCTCTAATGCGTCTTTTGAAGCAAAAATTAATATGAGACCCGGTCTTATTTTACTATAAGTAAAATACTATAAGTACTTACTATAAGTATTTTACTTATAGTAAAATAAGACCGGGTCTCATATAATATAATATAATATAATATAATATAATATAATATAATATAATATAATATAATATAACATAACATAAGACCGGGTCTTCATAATACAATATGATATGATATGATATGATATGATATAATATGATATGATATGATATGGTGTGATGTGATGTGATGTGATGTAATATAATATAATACCAGGTCTTATATTAATTTTTGCTCCAAAAGAAACATTAGAGCTGATTGTCAGGCTATGTCTTATTTTCAGGGAAACATGGTAAATACTTTTAATGCTTTCATTGAAGTTATCATGATTTAATGAAAATCAATTTCATTTTGTGATTACAACGACACATTTTGAAGCTCTCCCTTAATACTCAGGCTTGGCGTTGTCAATGGAAGAAACAACCAAACCTGTAGAGAACTTTTAGGCATTTCTTTGAGAAAAACTGACAACATATGCTGGGGAACAAGATATCAAATGCTTTCGTGAATAACAGTTTTGCAGTTTCTTTTATTCATTTGAAATTAAGGAGTGGGCGAAGGAAGATTACATGAAGGTAGGAATAAGCAAGGCGGGGATTGGATTAAAGAATAGTTAAGATTATTTGTACTCTTCATGGAGATTGTTTCTTAGAAGGAGGGGTCTGAAAAAAGCATTTCAAAGGTGTGTAAACCTACATTCACAGAAACAATGGACAGGGCTGTCTTAAGGCAAAGATAAAAGCAAAGAAGTTGTATGCCTGGGGGGTGACTACCCACCATGACCTGCCCAGTTAGGAATTTATGATCAAATCATCCTGTGAGGTTACTTTCCATAGAACCCCTACTTTCATCCACTGTATTAATAATGAGTGTATTTGTCCAAGACTGGAAAATTATTGGTTGGAGAGAGGAATATAATGGGAATTATGTTTTATAATTGTGATGGAAGGCTTAGATGTCAAAGATAAGAAAGGCATCTTTGGGGGAAAAAGACATTGTGATTAATTTAACTTATATTATTAATAAATATTTATGTCACACTTTGATTCTGTGTATCGTGAATGTAGGTTAAAGAAGCAAATTATTCAGCATTCGTTGTTGATGTGGGTGATGTTGGATCTGCTAGAAGTTTCTAAGTGTGGGCCGGGATCGTGTCTCGTGAAGCCGAAGAATGGAAACACGGACCAGGGAGAGGCAAAAAGTTTTAAAAAGAGGATAGTTTATTAGAGGCAGGAGAAGAGGTTGTAGCTCCCGAGCGGGAGGGGTCCCGAATGGTGGGTGCCCCATGACTGAGGAAAAAGCTCCTACTTTTATACTTTCCCTTTGCCTGTTTGGGGAAGGGGAGCTCTTTGGAGAAGGGAACTGTTTGAAGAAGGGAACTGGCGACTTCTATAGAAATCTATCTACCAGGTTTGTTCTGCTTACCCATCCTGGAGGAATTAGCAAAGTAACCCACTCTTTATCTGTCAGATCTGCTCCATTTGTCAGGCCAAAAGGAATTTTATGATTAACTTCAAGGCCTTTTTGTCCTTGTCCTTTTTGTCCTTAACATTATTTCCTGGAGTGAAGGAGTGATTTCAAAACCTGAAGTTTTAGGATATGACTGTCTTTGTTTATTCCACCGGGGACCTCCCTGTCTACCTAGGGACATGCTAACTCTCCTGTATCAGTTATAAAGATAAAATATTTAAATTCTCAAAGATTATCAGTGTACTTTGAACGAAAAATAAAGCATATTTTATTATCTCAAATACCAAGAAGTGTTGTGACAAAACCTGTTGAAGTCATAGTCATCAAATATCCAGGAGATTGGTTATTAAAATTGACGTCTATAAACCATGATTCTTCCATTCTTATACCAATGAGTTAAATATATGTGTCAATACTGATTCTTAATGAATTGTAGTATTTGGCAGCTAATGTCACAACTTTCACATTAGTCATTTTAAAAGTTTACCCAATTAATTATAGTGTTATGTTAGAATAATATTAGCAAATAATTTTTAAACTTTATTTTATTAGTCTTTAATTTAACATGAGGCCTGACTTTTTTGTTTTAAATGCTAAATCAGGTTTAACAAGTTATTTTTTCTTGCAGTATTATTTTTTTTCTTATTAGCTGAGAATACTTTATAATGCTTTAGCCAAACTTAGATAGATGAATACTGCCAGAAGTCATTTTCAGTTTACTGCTGGTGAAGCTGCTTTTCACCGTATAAGCTGAGTTGCAATATATAATTTTGTCTTCCAATACGATTTGCCTATGTCTTATTTATTTGAAAACAATAAAATGTATTTGCATAAATTAGGAAGGCCCATATATCTTTTCATAGTTTATAGTCCTGAACAACTATATTTTGCCTTCTTTTTTCTGTAATATTAGTATTAACCCTTCCTGGAAAAGCAAAACACCATAATAACTGCCTCACTCACTCCCATAGGTAGGAAAACAAAACAAAATAAATTCAAACTAACAACATAACAAATCACAATTTGGTTGAGAATATATTCCGATTGTGTTATAAAAGCCAGACTCTGAAGATAAGCTCATTTTCTTTTCTCCGTTCTGCATTTACTTACTTCTTTTAAGATAATTTTACTAATGGTGGTGTGCTACCCTCAGGGCGTAGGCATGGGTGACAAAGGGAATTGGAGGTGCTAGGTTCATTGATATCTCACCCAGCAGAGGAAAAGATAATTATCAGCTGTGATTGAGGCAAGCAGCTTCTCTAAGGATATCACCCTCCCAAAAAGAAGCCTAAGGCAACCCTTGTCATTAGAAAGGACAAACAAACCACTGAAAAACTTCTTTCTCCTCTCTTGTGATCAGTCATTACAAGGTTTCTGCCATGATTATCTGGCACTATCTGGGATGTCAAGAATGACAACAGGAAGTAAACCTGGACTTGGCCTCACTGTTTCCAAGCATATGCAAACACACGGATCTTCAGAAATTTCTAGGAAAGAAGGCTACTTATAAGATTGATCTTGGGTGAATAATTTGATTTACTTTTAATCTCTGTAACTCCCATGGCTATGGAATGCAAGTGAGAAACTGAAGACTAGAAATGAAAAAGTGTAACATGAGTTATTTTAGTATTTCTCATGTTCTTTCAATAGATATCAATATACATATAACGCTTTTTCAATTCCTTGTGGCGCCAACCCTCCCACCCCCACCCAAATCTCTGAAGTGGTAGAACTTAAACATATGTTAGAGAGTTCTTCCTTTAGACATCCTGTCTGTAAAAATTTAAGGGTGCTTTGAGTGGGACATGGCTATCAAAGGAGCAGTCTCACATGTTTGTGTCTTTCCACAATGTCAGACTATTAGAATAAAGCCATGGGAAAAAAAAAAAAAAAGAATAAAGCCATGGATCTTGTCCTACTGACTCAGTTTACTCACGGGCATTCACCAAGTTTCCAGCCAGAGGAAAGGCTCCAATAGTCGAGGGAGAGTGGTTTCACACAGGAGGGTCACACAGGTTTGCAAGCAATAGGGTTCGGCATGGTGAACAAAATCTTATGAAAGAAGGATGAGAGAGTGGTGTTCAGCCAGAGTCCATAGGTGCTAGTGTGCCTAGGGTCACGTATCAGGCTGGGCGCGTGAGACAGTCAGGAGGCGATGCTTGAAGTGTTCCCTCTGGGAGGAGTGCAAGTGCAGCTGTCAGCTCCTTGTCAGTTGAGGCCTGAGTGATGAGCCATCAGAGAGCTCCGATTTTATGCTCAAGACTGGGTGTGGTGCACCCATCTGCAGTCTGGTAAAGCTCATTTGCAGTCTGATAAAACTGTCCTGATTGTCACACTCCATGCTGAATCTGGAGTTATCTGGTTAGGGCGTTCACTGGGTAGCCTTTCACATGATGCACTGGCATGACTGTCACTTAGCGACTAACAGAGCTATCAGAATTAGTAGAGTCCATTTTGTGTTCATAATTAAAGCTCTGTACATAAAGGTAAGCAAAAAATAAAGACATTAAGATGGAAAGGTCAAAGGAAAACAAAAAATATATATAATTTTGTCTTAAAACATAACAGGGAAATACCAAGAATAGATGGTAAACAACAATGTCACTTGATCCAGTTTTTGAATAGGATCATTGGTGGCTTTGGAGTAGGAAGGTTGACTAGTGCAACTGGTAAGAAGAGAGATGATGGTTAGTTGACTAGCAAACACGAGAGGAAAGAAGAACATAAGGAAGACCCTGTGTTTATCTAAGATTCATACAGAGAAGGGAAGAAAGGAAGTGACATAGTATAGCAGGGCTAATTGTAAAACATTTGGTTTATTTTTTCTTATTAGATGGAGGTAGTCTAGAGGAAAGTAACTAAACTGGAAGGAAATTTTAAGACAGATCTTTGAAAAACTACAAAGAAAAGGTCTTTAGAAGAAAAACAAATTCAAACAGTTCTTTCTCAGGGTCAGCAAAAGAGGAAATAAAAACAAAAGGGGTTGGGGAATACAAAGGTATTAAGAGAGAAGTTCACATCCAAAGGTTCTTGTTTCCTCAAGAAACAAGAACTTACTTGAATTTAAGATGAGCTTGAGTAAATTTGGACATCTCATTGTCTGGTGCAGGCACAGAAGAAACTTGTTCCTTGAGTCTTTTCTTTCAGATCTCATGTATCTAAATCCTCCACCTTTGTGTTACAACTGATGTTAGAAAGCAAAACATTTGAGGATAAATTTATAATACAGTATAGATTAGAATATCATTTAATTATGAAAATCAGAGAGCAGAGCAGTTGCAAAACTGAGAGCAGGGTACTGAAAAAAATGAAACAAAAAGACTTAGATATATCCTCGAAATAGCACTCAAGAAGTCAGAGCTGGGTAGACTTGATTGAAATGTTTAATAATCACCTATTTAACACTTATTGACATAGTAGTTCTAAAAAAAAAATTGTGGCAAATAGGGATATGAATAGAGAAAACATGAACCTGTTCATTGAAAAGCTGCAATATAGAAGGTACTTTGACAGAATCTTGGAAATTACTGAAATAAATAAAACAATGACTTTGCCCTCAAGTGGACTTCAATTTGTATTCATTCATTCATTCATTCATTCACGCTTTATACTGAAGTGAATCAACACTCTTGATAATACTAGTAAATTAATGCAGATTTTAATATAAAAGTTTACTTTTTAAATTTAAGTCACAGGGAAGGAGGCTATGTGGAGCCTGAAAAAGTCAAGGAATGTATCATTGGTTTTTTTTCACCAAACAGTAAGCACAATACAAAGGTTAGTAGAAAGCACAAGTAGAGGAATGACTTCCTACAATATATAATTTGAGAGTCATTCTTCAGTCCATTTCCTGGAAGATGTGAACTAGAACCTTGAAGGAGAGGTTGAATTTGGACATATAGATGGAGGAGGAATATTTTCATTGGAGGAAATGTAGTAAATGAAATTAAAGTGGGATATATTTATGGCCCATAGAGTTGATTTTATGCAATTCAATTATTCTGGAGAACAGGGTGTGAAAAATAAGTTGATGCCAGATTTAAAGATATATGAAAGAGTTTAGACATTTTAGAGTATAGTGTCAATGGATTTTTGAGCAAAGTATGGCAGCATTAGAAGTATCTTCAAGTGTTATCTGCTATGGAGTGTCTTCTCTGGTCTACCCTTCTCCCAAAGTAAAGCTAAGATAAATGACAATTTTAACATCATATGCTTATACCTGTCATAATATTTACCTGTGATATTATAATTACCTGTTTGCCTAGGGGATTCTACCAATGAATTTGAAAGTGCTCAAAGGCAAAGACTAATGTTTACTTATCTCTAATTCCCAAATACCCAAGGCAGCATCTGGCATGTTTTATAATTCAATATATTAAATTAAATGAAGATGTATCTATATGTAAGATTGATATTAAATGCAACAGAAGTGGGAAAGAACAGAAATGAGAAGAAAAAAGTATTTGTCTCTGGGATGGTAACTTTTATCGCCCTGTAGTTTACATCAAACCTCTAAGGGACAAATTTAGTTTTTGCTTTTTCCTCTGTCTACAACTAGACAAGAAAAGAAAAAGATATAGATAGATAGATAGATAGATAGATAGATAGATAGATAGATAGATAGATATATCTATATATGTATCTATATATCCATATCTATATGTCAATATATAGATATCGGTCTATCTATCTATCTATCTATCTATCTATCTATCTATCTATCTGTCTATATATCTCAGTCTACAGTCTGTTTCTCTACAGTTCTACTTTCGAATTTCAGACTAATGTCATATCTAATTATGACTTTTTGGATATTCTTCCCACTTTTATATGGCTAAGATGATAGTTTCAGGGGCAGCTCTGAGGTAGCTGTTCCTCATGACCAAGACGGCCTTAATGTTTCCCTCAGCTTGAATAAATGTTAGATAGGCTTCTTCCTGCCTCCAGGTCCCTGACCTTCCTCCCAGCCTCGTTCTTACAGTATCCAGATAGCCTAACCATAGTAGTCCCTCTCCTTTCTTTTTTTTAGAGTGTTTATCTTAAACAATTTAGTGCATTTATTTCATTGTAAATTCTTTCTCTGTCCCTTAAGATATTTTTTCTGATGTTGTTTTTGTTTGTTTGTTTGTTTGTTTGTTTGTTTGTTTGTTTGTTTGTTTGTTTTAAGTCTCTTGCCAGTCTTTCAACCCAGAACGATCTTTTTCAAAAACCTGGGAGCTATCCCTTTGAAATGTAATCATCAAGGAAGATGGTGCCCACTGTCTCCCAGTCTCTGTGAGAAGTCAGGAACCTAACCTCAGTGAGGCTTTTCTCCAAGTTATAAAATTTTCTTCTCTCACAAAACTAGGAAAAAGTTTGCTTTCTCGTTGGGTATGGCCAGTTAGCAAATTCAGATGGCCTATGATGCCCCCAACCTCTGCCCTTAAAAATTCTCCCATTCTTTGTTGTAGCAGAGCTGAACTCAGACCATGTATGTTCTGGTCTTTCCCTCCTAGTGCAGTAAACTTGAAAAAAGTCTTCCTTCCCTGTTTAAGTTTGTTTGGTGCAATTTTTGCTGCGACACTTGCCTCAAAAAGACATGGATTAAATGGCCTAAACCAATTGTACTAAAGCATTCGGACCAAACCCTTTTCTCCCTTGACTCCTCATTTTCACTTTCATTTTTTCATGCCTCTTCTTATCTTGAATTGGTAAATTACATATTATTTTGTGACTGGATCGGAAGTAGGCAAATGAAACCTTTCTTTTAGCTTTGATTCTAGTCGATTTGGACATGACAGTTGAAGAACAAAGAACTTCTTCATGTTACCTGACCAGCCTCGCCAAACCTCTGTCTGTGTTTGGATTTGTAGTCTTGTGGGTAATAAACCACCCTTTGCACTGCTGTGCCTTGTTTCTCAATAGAATTTCTTCAAGTAGCTCAGGAAACAAACTTAGATGTTAGAGGGCAAAATTAGGTATTCTTCATCCGTGTTCTAATTCATTTCACTTCATTTAGACATACCCATAATAAACCCCAAATTTCTTTCTAATTCAATAATTAATTAAATAAAGTCTGCCTTAGGATTATATCAATGAAATGAAAATGCAAAAGATATTTTAGAGATCAAAGCAAAATGATTTTTTAAAAATATACCATGTGGGAGAAAGAGTTACGGGGCTATTGTTTCCTTCCCTAACGAACACAATAGAGTTGTGGTGACAGGATGAAGGAACACTGAAATGTCTAATGTTTGGCCTATATGGTTGAATACGACAGGTGATAAATAGTCCATCATAACACAAACTTTTTTTTTTTTTTTCTATTTAGAAATGCTAGAAGTGATCAAAAGTTAGCCAATTCATTTAAACTGGGTTGGATTGCATACAATCGTAAGAAAATATTGGAATTATTTTATCAGGAATTAGATAAATAGAGTATTACCAAATTACAGCATACTAGAGACAAAACAGAAGTATATAAGGAGAATAATGAACAGAATGTTTTGGTTGCAGCAAGTCTACTACAGTACAAAATCAGGAGCCAAAATGAATCAGGAGAATTCTGAAGGAAAGAAATAACGACACCTAAATTTACAGTTAGAGGAGTTGAAAAGAGGGTGAAGATAAAATTATCTGAGTATCCCTGTAAGGAATGAACTCAAGATAATTTTAGAAAGTAAGCTTAGTGTACTTCTTCTCCAATGTGTTTTATTTAGTCAGATTGTACCACCAGTTAAATATAAAGACATAAAATGGCATCATATATTCTTGATGGTATAATTATACTCAACCTTCTATATCTCCTAATTTTAATGCTGGTGTGTTTTATGAATCTACGGTGTTTTGTTCAAGAAAAAACTGGAATTTGTGCCAAAGACCCGTTCTCATAAGGAATGGAGTAGCTTTCCGAAAAGCAGTGTCTGGAACAGGTATGATACAACTGTCCCTTCCTCCTGCTGCCCCATTATCAGGAAACTCAAAAAAGCTTTCAGAGCTTATGCATCAGATTTGTAAGAGATGGCTAGGATATTTGAAGTGTTGGCTATGGAGGAGCCATGAAAATCCTATTCTATGTTCGTATTATCTTAGTCTTACCTTCAGACGTTGGTAGCCTGTTAAATAAAATTTACCTGTTTTTTCTGTTTATTGTAAAATATGAAAATTTTATTTTAACAGCCACCTCTTCAGTTTGGCAGTTATTACTTTAATATAATTCTGAGTATCAAACTTCTAAATATACTATTAAAAATAAAATATTTTTCTGTGACTGTTCTGTGAAGCTTTTCCTCCAGAGTACATTAATATCAGAAAATACATGAGGTCTGAAACTTGACTTTTGAAGAATCAATGATTGTTGCTATCAAAATCAGGTTATGACCCAGGACAGCCACCACCAGAGAACACTCACATCTTAGCATCATAAGACTCAGTGCCACAATGATCCAGGAAGGGCAACTAACCATAAACGCTGCTCTTTGGTTCAGAGATGCACCAATTAATTTCTCTTCTCTCTGATCCACTTGAAGAACTCAGCTGGAAACCAAACAAAGCCAGCTTTATAAAAAAAAAAAAAAATCTAACGTTTCAGTTATTTTATGTGTTATTTCAAGTAGACTATATTTTAGACTTTTAGACTTTAGAACTAAGGGTCATAACTCTTGTACCTCTCTCTTCATAGAATTGCAGTTTGTCAAAGGTGTTAAAAATAAAATGAGTGTGAAGGCTCTATGAAGATTATGAGAAGGATGAGAAAAAGGAAAAGAAGGACTAAGGTTAGACTTTTCAATAAGACTAATAACAACAATAATATAAATGAAAGGTTCTTCTCATCTTTTTTGCTTCTCACTATTCCTTTTGGGAATCAAATTTGTATATAACAAATTTCAATAAGAAAACTATTATAAAAATTAGTATTCAGATTTCGAGTGAAAAGCTGATGGAATTAAGCATTAACTTAAGAAATGATTTTGAATATCTACAAAAATCCCAACATTCTCTCCATTTCCTAAATTCTTATATAGTACCATGTACATGACTTTCCCTCGTGCTGTTAGAAACATTCATAAACTTTATCACACATTGACAGTTATATCTGAGGCCACCACCCAGAAATTAAATAATTTCCCTAATCTCAAATACAATTTTGAGTTTTTTTTCCAAATCTGATTATCATCTTTTCAAGCCTGATTGTCTCCAGAACTATTTCTGATAAGAATTTTCTAGCAATGCCATGTGTTCATATTTTTCTCTTCCTCGATTCTTTTTTTTGAGTTCCTGAAAGTTTTTAAGCATCACGTGTCCATGTATGTGTGAGCAATGTGTGTCTTCCATAGAAATATATTTTTGAAAACACATACAGAGACTTTTTCTTTTTGCCATGATGGAATGATTGGCACCAGACTTACATTCCCTTCATCAGCTAGGAAACTGAACAGCACATTAAAGAAGTGCTTTCAGACAGTGGATAAGAGACAGAGCACAACTGTGATTCTTGAGTGTAGGGAAAAGTTCCACAACATCACAGACTTTCTGCCTAGAGGTATTTCTAGTCTTTAGCACAGGGAAGGGAAACCCAAACACAGAGAAGGTAAATAAATAGCATTGTTATCTCATTGAGTGGGGGAGACAGAAATTAAAGTTGAGAGAGGCTGAGGTGACTAGAGTGTGCAGCTCACAGTACCAAGAAAATGAAGCAAAGCAGAGAATAAGATTCAGAAAACTTGAGTGGAATAGCCTTGAGGTTTGTTTGAATACTAGACTATAAATTAAGAGGGGAAATTTCCACAAGGCCAGTCAATGAAAAACCTAAAGGAGTTATTAGCTGAGCAATGCCCAAATCTCACTCGGGATGTGGTAAGCATTCAACTAAGCAGTCTGGAAAAAAAGTTATGTTGAATATCAAGGGAATTCAGTAGAGTCTGTAGCAGAGTTATAATCTCATAGTAAGGTTAAACTAACCCAAGGGGAAAAGCTATGGCCCCACAAAAACTTCAAAAACAAGGCTTTGAAACTCTAAGGCTGATCCTCAAGTAACTTAACTGGCCATCAAAACAAAAATCAACACATTTTAAAGTAAGAAAATTCTTTCCAGACATTTAACAGCATACATTTACCAAATCCAACACACAATAAACTATGAAAAATATATCTAGAAAATCCCAAATATTTAGAAAATAGGCATCCTACTTTGAATAACTCATTTGTGATGAAATATCTTGGCAAATAAATGATATAAGGGGCCTTGATTAACTTGATAAAGGGAAACTACTAAAAACATACAGCTACCATCATGCATAATCGAACAACTTAATACTTTTCCCTTAATACTTGGAACAAGCCAGGTATATTCCCTTTCACAACTTCAAGTCAACATTAGTGGCCTAACATGTGCAATAAGGCAAGAAAAACAAATACAAGGCATACAGCTTAGAAAGGAAGGGAAACACTTGCAATTCATAGACAACAAGATCATGTTGTAACTTCAGGAACCTAAGAAGCAGACTCTGAGAAGGAGGTTAACGTGTAGAAATTGTATTTAGAAACACCTCTGGAATCAATATCTGTAGAAGGGAGGATAAGGAAATAGTACTGGGTGCAGGGAGAAGCCATACTGCGATAGAAAATCAGCAAAGACTAAAGTTATCCTGTGGGGTCTGTGGAGTTAGAATGTCACTGAAGAGTTTGGAAAAGGTGGCCAAACATTTATACTGCTCCAGGAAGGAGTTTACCTTGGGGCAGATAGACTGCCTTCAGCTCAGACAATCTCTGAAGGAGCTGAGAACTGTACATTGACTACAAAGAGAATTTCTAGCATCTGGATAGGAAATCTTTCACTGAAGTATAACTGGCAGCAATACACAGTATCCACAGAGATTAAATGAACAGAATATCTAGATAACCTATTAAAAATTTACTAGCACTAACAAACATGAATTTACCTATGGACACATGATTTACATACAATAATCAAGTGTATTACTATATACTAGCAATGAACACTTAGAAACTAAAATTAAAAATATGGTTTACAATACTATCGAAAATTAGGAACTACTTAGGTATTAATTTAGCAAAGTACACATAACACATCTGCACTGAGACTATACATCTTTTTTTTTGGGGGGCGGTTAAAAAAAACAAACTAGTAAATGAAGAAATATATCATGTGCATAGATTGCAAGACTCAATATTAAGTTATCAGTTCTCCCCCAAATGATCTGTAAATTCAGTACAAGTCCACTGAATCCCAAAATTCATTTGTAGAATGACAGATGATTCTGAAATTTATATAGCAACGAAAATATAGAATAGTCAAAACAATCAGAAAAAGGAAAACTAATTTGGAAGACTTATGCTGCCTGATTTAAAGACTGCTTAAAGCTACAGTGGTCAGGAGAACCTAGTCTTCACATAAGAAGAGGCGCATAGATAAATAAAAGAGAATACAGTTAAAAATAGACCCATATGTATATGGTAATGAAGTTTTGACAAAATTACTGACATTATAAAATGGGAAAATGATAGTTGCTTCCACAAGTTGTGCTGGAAAAATTTCATACAGATATGGAAAAAAATGAATCTCAAACTTTATCTCACAAATTTTAAATTGAAATAAATTTTAATCCTAAACACAAACCCTAAAACTATAAAATTTTCATATGAAAACAAGAGAAAATGTTTTGGCCTTGAATTTGGCAAGCATTTCTTAGATAGGACACAAAAAATAAAAACCTAAAATAAAACCTTAATAAATTGGACTTCAACACAATTAAAAAACTTTTTCTTTATGAAAGATACCATTAACAAAATAAAAAGGCAAGCCACATACAGGGAACTTTTATTTACAACATAAGTATCTGATGTAGTACTTGTATCCGGAATATACAACTCTTACAGTCCAGTAATAAATCATTTTTTTTTTAAATATGAAAACAACTTGAATAGACACTTCTTAATGAAAGATTTACAAATGTCCTATAGGCACATAAAAAGATGATTAACAATATAAATCATCAGGAATATGCAAATTAAACCCACAATGACATACTAGTACACCCCAAACAGATTGAAATAAAGGCCAAAATAGAAACATTTAGAGCACTTTGATGAAGTTGAATATAATGGTAACAAAATAGAGCTTGTATTTTGTATGTCTTTGTAAAGTTTTCTACTTGGTTATGATAATTTATTATTGTAATTCATAAATTTGTTATTTCTAAGAGATCAGAAAGTTTTTTAATGGTCCTTTACTACAGATATTTTGAGAAGCATTGCTCTAAGGAACTGAAGATCAAAGTGTTTGGCCCATAGCAATATACCACCAGGATGACCTGAACATAATCAGGAAACTGAAGAAATGTATGCTGTGGATGTGGCTGAATCTTAATATTTCTCACTTCTCCATGAATCGCCCATAAAGACAAAAAACACAAATAATCTCTTTAACTGTCATGTTTTATCCCATATGTTATCACACGTATGCATACCATGAGAGGTAAAAAGACTACAGAAAATGTGTATGTCTAATTCCCTGTAAAAGTAAGTTTGGAAACAAAAACATGGCTAACCTTTGCATTGATTCAAATATGAAGACCAAAACTTTCATGCTGATACTCCAGATGGCCACAACTTTCCAAAGTCCAATATATAGTGTTTTTTGCTTTGTTCCCCCTTATATCTACTAAGTTAAAATATCAGTTGTTTAGTTATAAATTAGCATAATGCCTTCTTTATGTGCTGTGATGATCAGACTTTCAATACTGAAGAAAGAGCAACTGCAAGATTGTAAAGTTAAAATAAGTCCATTTGTTGGGCTATAATTTCAATTATTAGATTTTTTTTTTAGTTAAGGTGGCAGCATCAACTTTACACACACATATACACACACATGCATACACACACAAATTGCATTGTGCTCTGCTAGCATGCTTTAGACTTAATGAGTATTGTGATAAATGTTATTTATATATTTTTTCTTACTATTGCATGTAGACTAAATGGCACAGAAAACTACGGAGAAATAAAGTATCGTTTTGTCCCCAACTGGTTTTATTAAATGATCAATAACCAGTAGAAGAAATAAGGTCTAATAATTATTTAAGATAAGTAATTTATATAAGGATTTAGTTTTTCAATGGTCTCTTTAGCCTAAATTCTTAGCATTGAGGGTGTGAAAGACACTGTATTATTTCTATGTCTAATAAAGATCCATCAGACTTAGGAGGATATGTTTACAGAGCTATGCTGGAAACTTTCCAACTACCATGGAAAATTTAAATCTCAGAAAACTTTCTTGAACCTTGCTTTCTAATAGAATCTATGTGAATCCAGAAAAGAAATCAATATATTGCACTTTGCTTTGGAAAATCTTTGTTATTCTCCCCAAACCCTTATTTCCTATCAAAGAAATTAAACTGTGACTCAATGTAGTAGTAAAAATTTTCTGATGAGACAGTCATACCAGTTACTTTTAATATAGTTTTTGCTCTTTTTCTATGTCAGTCAGCGACTAATTTCCCTATAAAGTAGAAAATAAAGAATCTATACTTTCTCCCAAATATTTGACATTTTATATTCACAAAGTGGGAAATGTTTATATAAAGTTAAAGTTTTTGCAAAGAAGTAAACAAGTATACATGGGTAAAAGCGTGATTTTTCTGCATTTATTAGTTCTCACTCTTTTGCAGTGTGAGCTGCATTGGCGATCATAATGTTATATTAATTTTTTTAAGTAAAATATCTAGTTATAAAGTTCTAAAATTGATCTTATTTATAGAATTGTCTGTTTTCCTTCATAAACACACTGTGTAACACTGACGTTACTGAATTGTGTCAGTAACTCAAATACCTTTGTCTGTTTATAGATAGCATTTCACTCTGTGGGAGATTTTAGTGTAATTATTAACCATCAGTCAGCCATGTTTTCTCTGTGTCTGTGTCCTATTCTCTTCCATGGAGATAATCGTAGTAATAGCTACACAAAATTGTTGAGAGAATTAAATGAGCTTTAAAAAAAATTCCTGGAGCATAATAAGTACTGCATTAATGTTTGCTGGTATCATTACTATAATCACTCAAGCCATGAACAAAATACCTTCAATTATCTTCCTGTTTACTCTTTATCATATTGTTTTGTTATTCTTTTCTTATTTCAATGAACCTTGATTTCATGTCCTAATTCTCTGAACTATGTGGCTTCCTTTTTTGGCCTGTTTTACAGTTTAAAATAATATTGATTCTTTGAAAAAGAACAATCTTACACCAATTATATGTTAACATAAATATTACAACATCATTTTTTTGGAAAAGTAATTATGTTTTCTAAAGCCAAAGATTATTTTTTCCAGATTATTGAGGAGTTATTGACAAATATAATTGTATATATTTAAAGTGTACAGTGTAATGATTTGACATACATATATATTGTGGTTTCTTTGAATCCAGTTTCCTGGTTAAGTCTCAATTTAACTTGTTCGTCTGTTTTTGTTCCTCTAATTTTACTGTCCCCAGAGCCCTTGATTAAGAAACTCTTATATTTGTATGTAGCAACTCACTTTCTAGAATAATCTACATATAGAATACAAGCTATGTGGTCCTGTATGAAAATTTCAATTATCCACTCGTTTTCTAAACAAAACACAGAAATTGGAGATATGCAAAAACACAGACACACACACTCACACACACACACACACACTCACACAGTCATATTTCTGACTCAATTTAATGTTTAATTATGAAATAAGTATTATGTGCCAGACACATATGAGTATGTTGGTAAAAATAGCACTTACTCCATGAAATGTCTGTAAAAATTAAATGAAGAAGTGGATGTGATCAACACACACACAGACTCTTCCATTATCAACATTTCCTACGAGAGTGGTACATTCATTACAATTGATAAAACTTTATTGACACATTATCATCACCCCAATTCATAACTATCTGAGGTTTCATTCTCAACACTGTATACTCTGTGACTTAAAAAATTATAGTGGCGTGTATCTACCATTATAACATGATACAAAGTGGTTTCACTGTCCTGAATTTATATTAATATACAAATTTATATTAATAGACAAATGAACTAAAATTGCCAATTTCTAAAACATATATAAATTTGATGTTCTTACCCTACCTGAATTCAAGAATTAGTCAATCTTCAGTGAGTAATACAGTATGATATTGGCATAAAGATAAGCAAATACATCAATGGAGTAGAATATAATTCAGAAATAGGTCCACATGTATATAGACAATTGATTTTCAAGAAAGGTGGGAAGGCAGTTTGATGGAGAATGGAGAATTTTTTTTAATGAATAGTTTTAGAACTATTGGAAATCCATATATGAAACAATAAGAAAAAATCATCAATTATTAACTCCCAAATGGATCAAAGATATACATATAAATCTTTAAACAGTTATAAGAAAACATAGTAGAAAATAATTTGTGACATTGGGTTAGGCAAATAATTTGATTTAATATACCAAAAATGCAATTATTAAACATAATTGATAAAATGGATGTTATAAATATGAGAAGATGAATTATCTCCAAAATAACACTGTTAAAAGAATAAAAAGACCAGCCACTGACTAGGAGAAAACATTGGCAAACCATCTATCTCATAAAGGATCGAATCTAGAATATATGAAGAGCTCTCAAAACTTAATGATAAAGATAAAAACATAAAAATGAGCAAAGGATTTGAACAGACATACCACTAAAGAAGATATGCCGATGGCAAATATGTATATGAAAACTACCCAAATCACTATTCTTTAGATAAATGCATATTAAACAACAATGAAATAATACTATGCACATATATTAGAATGATTAAAATTAAAAAGACTGACCACACAAAGTTAGCCAAGATGTAGAGGAACTGGCACATCTAGTGGGAATGTATGGTGCTACAGCTACTTTGAAAAATGACTCAACAGTTTTTGGAAAATAGTATGTAAACATGTACCTACCGTACGATGCAGCTATTTCACATGTAGTTATTTACCAAGGCGAAATAACTAGATAGACTATCCTCTCTCCATATGATGACATGTACACAATTGTTATTACTCATAGCAGGTATATGAGTAATACCCCAAATCGGAATATCCCAGATTTTCTCTCACAGTTTATTGAATGAACAAATCATTACATATCTACACAATGAAATACTACTCAGCAATGAAAGAAGAATAAACTTTTGACAAACTCAACAGTATAAATAAATCTTAAAATATTTAGACCACGTGAAAAAGTTAGAAATGTTAGAAAGCAGATGAGTACTTGCACTGGGGAAGATGTAGGGGAACAGAAAGTGGCAAGAGGGAGGGATGCTTAAGGAGCAGAAAGAGTTTTTGTGGGTGGTAGGCACATTCATTTACTTGACTGTGTCAGTGATTTCACAGGTATATATAGAGAGTGCCAGAACATATGCACATGTTAAGAAATGAAAAACCTGTATTAAAATTACACTGACGGTAACCACTTTGAGCACCTCTTGTAATTGCAGAAGTCAAACGGTGACTTGTATTCATCTTTTATTATTGGTATATATTGAGTATTACAATTTTAATAGTTTTTCCTTTCTTAAACTGTGTATGCTTTTTTGGCACCCTCTGTATTTATGTTAAAACTTAAACTATATACTTTAAATATGTGCAAATATTTCTATGATGTTGTATCACAATTAAGACATAAAATAACAAAATAACTAAGTTTTTTGCCTACTTTTTCCCCTTGTAATCACTGAGTTTCTGCATATATAATATCATTTTTTTCCTATATCTTCTGTTATCCTTATCTGTTTTTTTCAGTATATGCACTAATAGTGTGTCTTTCTTTTTCTTTAATTCCTATTAGATTTCTAAGGGAGGAAATGGAAGCATTTCAGTCTAAAAGATTTTCCCATGCTCATTAATTCTAGGCCTATTTGTACCTATGCCTTATGGCTGAGAAGCATAAATTTAGTAAATGCTGAGCAGGGAATGGGAATCCCTACCCAGGTATTATATAAGAACATATTCTGGTATGAGCATACCAGATAACTGGGGTCACTTTTATAGTTCTAAAAATAATTTTTCATGTTTACTTATTCTAAATTCATTTGTAATTGTATTATATCATTGCTAGTTCATCATAATTAAAAAAAGATTGATTGAATAAATTAATTCCCAATTTTACATAGAGAAGGGCTCTTTTTTTAACAAGAAAATAAACATTCTTGGGTATGCCTTTGATCTTTATAGCTCCTCAAAGGAAAATTTCTGCCCACTGAAGTAAATGATAGCCCTTTCCTCTGTGAGACCAAGGAAAGTGCAGTTTCCATTGAGATTCCTTGTTTGTTCACCTTGGATTGACTTACTTTGGGTCAATCTCCCCATGAAAATGATATTGTCTCTTAATACGAACCAGCAATGAAAGTTCATTAGTCATTACCTCACGCAGAGAAGGATGTGTACACTGTCTTCTGCATATTGCTTATCAAAGACCTGAACAGAGAGATTTTCTTCTTTTCTATTCTAAATAGCACTATCCATTTTATTTTAACACTTTTTCCCTATGCTGCAAATCTCGTGATTACTCAAGGCTGGATATGATCCCTGGACCTAATATTTTAGGGCACCCTACTTCTATCTCATTCTTGATAATGTCTTATTCAAACCCAGAATCTAGTGTGATGCCTGAAATAAACTTGGTGCTTAATAAATATTGAATATTTTTTTAGTATATGTGCTGCTGAAGCAAGCACAGATTGAATGTTTTTTTAAATGATCAATTCTGGAAGGAATTTGATAAAAGAGCCACTTTGCTATAAGTGTGGTACACAATAATTTGGCAATATTTATCAGTTATTCAAAATATTTTCTTCTTTTATCTAGTAGTTCATCTTTTGGAACCATAAAAACAATTTGGGATTGCATTATTTATGGTATCTATATCTATACATACCTATATATCAATCCCTGTCTCCATGTTTTCTGTGTGTGTGTGTGTGTGTGTGTGTGTGTGTGTGTGTGTGTAGAAAGAGAGAGGTAAAGGTTGCATACTTTTTTGCTTTGTTTTTTGTTTTGTTGTCAGTTCATCTTTGGATAAGATTAATTCCACCTTGACTACTATTTGCCTCAAAAATCATTGCTTCTCTGCTTACCTGGACACTGTCTTAATCTTCTCCTGGGCACCTCAGTGGGAGGACTGAATGTACATGCTTTATTTTTATGAGTCACCAGATCTTTCCCTAAGGAGAGTGAAGAAAGGATCTGAGGGTTTGGTCAAGTAGTCAATAGTAGGGAAAATTTACTTTAGTACCTTTTTTCTTTGATTTTATGAAAACTGTTTTGCCAGAGTCCAATTATACTAACCTTGCCAGGAATATCCTAACCTTAGGTTTGTTAGGAATATCCATTTTTATTTAGCTGACAGTTCACAAACTTTTTTCTAAAATTATGTACCTTACTTTAGTTTCAGTAGAGATTTATTATAATATTTTATTTTATATATATATATATATATTTATATATATATATTTTTTTTGAAGAGAGAATCTACTTGTATCCTATCTTAACTGTCCTCAAGTCCAACCAACCGTGATATCTGCATGGTGAATTTATCAATGAACATGTTTGGAGGGGCTCTATTTTTGGTGTGGGACAGTTCTAAGGGGAAAAGCAAACAAACAAAAAAAGTTCAACTGTTGGGACATGGATATACATTCCAAAGTCTTTTGTTTTACTAAAATCAATCAACTTTATTTAAGGTAATTTAAAAACTTTTATTTATTATCAATCAACCCAAATTCTAAAGCGTTTATCCTAATGAAAATTGTATTTCTTAATTGCATGCATTATCTGTCAAAACAAATATTTCACCAGACAAAGTCAAACAGGCAAGAAATATTTTATTTAATTGCAATAGGAGAGAGGGGCCAGAATTCAGTCTGAACTGAACTCTGTTGAAACAAAAGGTGAAAGTCTTTTTTCATTGCTAGAGTGAGCTAGTGGAAAAGTACTGGGACATTAGGAGATAGCTTGGTCAGTGGGATATGTGAAGCATATTCATTTCTGAGTTTGCAAATGCTTTTCTCTATAATTTGGCCATCTGTGTTTGCTAATTGGTACCCACCAAAGTTAGGCTCCTACTCTCCCACAGAGACTGGGAGATATGTGTCCTATGTTTCTTGATAGATGGCTTTCAAATTCTTGAGAAAGACATTCCTGGGTTGTATAAGTGGCACGAGGTTTTTAAAAAGGTTTAGGTATATTGCAGAGTCAGAGAAAGAATTTACAATGGCAAGCTCTCTAAAATACATGTTCTATGTAAAGGAAGACCAGGGCCCAGAGTCAGGAGAAGGTCTACCTACAGTTTAAGTCAAGCAGAAGGAAACATGAACTCCATCTTGGTCAAATCCTAGGTAAATAAAAATACTTTTAACTTTTCCTGATTCATTCTTATTTAGCCTGTGCTAATTCTTATTGAATACCATTTTTTCAAGTTTAGTAGTCCCCCTTTCTTTGAGTTGGATATGTTCCAAAACCCCCAGTGAATGCCTGAAACCACAGATAGAATTGAACTCTACATAACACTGTTTTTTTTTCTTGTATGTACATACCTATGATAAAGTTTAATTTATAAATTAAATAGAGTAAGAGATTTGCAACACTAATTAATAAAATAAAATAATTATAACAATATGCTGCAATAAAACTTATGTGAATGACTTTGGGGCCGTTATTAAGTAAAAAAGGGATATTTGAACACAAGTACTCGTACCATTACAATCAAACTGACAACCATATGACTATTAAGTGACTAACGGGTGGGAAGTATATACAGTGTGGATATGCTGAACAAAGGGATGATTCATGTCCCAGGAGGGATGGAGAAGAATGGCACAAGATTTTATCATGCTACTCAAAGTGGGATGCAATTTAAATCTTTTGAATTGTTTATTTCTAGAATTTTCAGTTTAATATTTATGGACCTCAGGGAACTAAAACTTGGGAAAGTGAAACCACAGATAAGGGGAGAACTACTGTAATCTCAACATGTTTCTTACATCAGAAGACTACTTTATCTCTAGTGTGAGGGAGGGGAAAATTTCTTCTCAGTTCCTCTTTGTTCTGGCTGGCTGAAGAATTAAAATGACACGCGACCGACTAAAATGAGAAAATAAACAAATTTAATTATGCGTGTACATCGGAGGTTCCATAAAAATATAGGACCCAAGACAAATTGGACACTTGAGGCTTATGTGACACCTTGGGCTAACGAGAAAGGTGAGCAGTGGTTTGGAATTCAAAATGGAAAAAAAAAAGGCAATTCACATGGTGTTGGAAGAGCAGATGTTTGGTAAACAAATGTTTGCTGAGCCATCTTTAACAGTGGCTCACAAAGAGAACTGTGATCCAAAGGGTCTTGCTATGTTCCTCCCTACTACACGTAGTTCATATTAAACTACGTTATCAGGGATGATAGTTCCCTCTCTGGAGCAGTTCCTCCATCTAAATTCTTTTAGGTGGTTAAGGAGAAGGTCCAAGATTTTTGCTGAGTCTTTTGTTTCTTGAAAAATAACCAGCTTAAAATAATCAATATCCCAAAGAGGCATATTTTGGGACAGTGAATTTTGCTCCCCTGTACTAGCTCTTAATGTCTATTTGAAGATCTACCCACCAGAGGAAAGGAGGCAATTAAGGCTAGCAAGACCCAATTCACTCACCTTCCATGTGTACCCATTTATTGAAAAGTTGTATTTTTTAGTTGAGATTTTCAGAGTCTCCTGAAAACCTTTTGGTTTTGCAGGTAAACATCTTTCAGAAAAACATACTTTCCCCAGAGATGCTTGCAAATATCACATCTGTTGTAGAACACACAGAAGACAGAACTGTGTGCACTAATTAGAAAGGAAAATTACTTGAAATGTATCAGTGGATTCCTAAGAGTGACTGATGCCAATGGTGGAGGAAAATAGCTCTTTCTGATTTGAAATTATGCTTTCTTCACAACTGGTATGCCTATAATAAGTAAATCAAATTATGTCTTTTCTCCTCCATGATTGTAAATTGAGAGTGAGTACATGACAAAACATTAGAATTATACTCTTCCATGGTAAAAGTATAAATGTTAATCTAAATCTCATGAGTTTGCAAAATTTGGCTAGAAATACTGTTAAAACATACTTTCTCAAGAGAATGTTCTTTGCTTCCAGCCTACAAAAAGACTCCGAATATAACAGCAACAGATTTTGAATGCAGTATTTTGGAATAGTCCCTACCCCACAGGAAGTGGGATATATGCAAAGGTCTGCAAAACTAAAAAAATAAAATACTGCTGTTTTGAAATGAAGTTTAACAAACTTTGGTTTAACTTCCTGCAAAGGTCGAATCAGGATTAGTTTAAATTTCAGGTCAAGAGGCAGCTTGCTTCCTATTTGATCTGCAGCAATTGAAGCACACCTAATAGAAGCACTATTTTAAACACAAAGGTTAAACACTGTTGCACTTTGACAAAGGTTAAATGCCTATTTACCAAAGTTAATGACTTAATAGCATTTTGAATACCATTCTTTATATAAAGGTTAATCTCATATTTTTGACTTCATGTTTCCTTTCTTAAAAGGAAATACTCGTTAGGATCCAAACAATTATCTAATTGTTAATTTGTTTTGATCTTATTTATAGTTCTTCAACCAGAGTATTATCTGTTTTGATTGCAAGACAATTTTTTTTAAAACATTCAAAAAGAAAAATGCTTAAAGAGAGAAATATATTTATTAGAGAATTACTGCTTTCAAAGAGTCAAAAAGGAAGGGGATAAAGATTTTAGTAAGAAATCTAGAACAGAGATATAAACTATGGTGGGAACATATACTTACCAATGATGTACATGAGACCAGTCAATCAATTTCTATTAATTGTAAAAACAAACAATTTCTTAGGCTCAGTGGAAAAATCACTATCAGATGATCAGAAAATGTGGAAAAAATGTACTTCAAAATAGAAAGTTGTATGGTCAATTTGGCATTTACTTTTGATGCCATTTTTAGCTAATATGCTGGCAATAATTTATTGTGTATAGTGCATTAATTAGAAAAAAATTCTGAAGTATATCATCTATCTTTTTTTAAGAAATATCTCTAAATGACTAATATCACCTCACCTCACTTCTCCAAAATTAAGCTGAGAATCCAGGCATTGCAATTTGACACCGAGCTTTGAAGATGTATACATTTGGGGGAAATACTCATATTTGCTATCAATTTATTGCTTTATAGATAAAAATATCAAATTTGATGAAATATTTCAAATTAAATTGCAAGTACTGTTATAGTGGCATGACTGTGGCAAGGTCCATGCATATTACATGTAATTTATTTTAAGGTTATATTATAAATAGCAGAAAGTGAAGGAGGGCAATATCAGGAAAATAATTGTGAGAATTGGCCTCTCCTTTTAAGGAGAGAGCTCAATCAAGCAGAGGAATGCCATCTGATCTGTCAGAAGGTGAAGATCAGTGAAGAGTGAAAGCCAAATTTCACTTTTGCAAGAGGTGAACAAAAGGGATAATAATGTAAATGGGAACATACAGGGAACAATGGATGGTGTGCTAAACTCATGACTAGTTCACAGAGAATCAGGATCAATTTAGGACTTCTTAGGATAAAGAAATGAATAAAATTGACTGGTACAGAATCTAAAGAGATCTGTGCACCATTTTGTATATTACTAGTTTTGCTGCAGTTCTGAAAAAGTGTTCCACGTTTATTTCTCCATAATAAGTCTTTCTCTTTTAGCCTATCAACATTTATTTTTTCTTCCCACCTTCAGTGTTTCTTGAGAGATGTTATTTTAAGTTATAATTATATAAATTTGGTGTCTCCTATCCATTAGGTCTGTATTTTGATGAAACATTTTGGTGACAGTGACCTAAGATAAAATAGAACACATATGTAAAAAAGCAAGAGCTTGCTGGGAGCCATTTGCAACGTTATTCTCCTTGTGTGACTGTAAAACATTATAATGCTGTTATTGTAAATTTGTTTTAGGTGAATGCAAATTTATCTTGACAAACTCTCTCATAGTTATCCTGAATTGATTGAAAAGATATAGAAATTGCTGAGTCAAGTATGTCTTCTGTATCTGACTGATGGTTATACTAGTTGTAAAAAATATAATTGCTAAAGACTTATACAAGTTATATGTAAAAATGTATTCAGTTTAAAAGTATCATTCATACAATATTACACGAAAGATGAAGAAATCATTTGGTTCAAACTAGGAGAAATAATTTATAATTGACTTACTAAACTTGTTGGACTTAATGTGGTTAAGGCAACAAGTGCATTTATCAAGGCATTCCATTTCATATTCCAACTTTGTGCTTTGCTTTTGCAAAGTCAAGGAAAACGTACCTGAGAGGACCAGTGGTATCATAACTAGCCCCTCGTACTCCAGTTGAAAAGGTCCATCAGACAAAGAGAACAAGTACATTCTGGAATGAATAGCAATAGTTCATAACCATGCCTATAGATTAAAATAAATCGGGGTTTTAATAACAGTGTAGTTGGTCAGTAGAAAAATTTGTTTTATATTTATTTCCAGCTAAATAACATGAATGAGTTCCAATGTAAAGTTCAGATTTAGAAATGAAAATGATAACTATCAAACTAGTGATAGTCAAATGATGATTTCTAATTTATACATTTAAGTTTTATAGATTGGGTAAAAATGAATACTTCATTTTATACTTTAATTTAGGAGAAGAATTCTTTCACTTCTTGTGGGGTCGAGTTACAGTGCTGGAATCCTGGTGGGAAACAAAGGGAGAACCACGTCCCACTAACTGGAGGTCCAGGAAGGTCTAAGAATTACCAATTTGTCTGGGCATCTCTAATTCCAATAAAACCCCTGCTTAGATCTCTACAGTGTTGCCTTCCACTTTCGTCTCCCCTCTTTGTGGCATTCCACGTTAGAGATAATCTCAGTTTTTCTAGTCTAATCAATAATAGTCGTTTCACCTGTTGTCTAATTTCTCAGTATGTAATGTTGCACTAATGAGTGAGCAATGGTGTTGCAATCAGGAACTTTGGTTTTAGCTTCTGGTTCTTTGTCTTAGGGTCTGTGTGATCTCATAATCTCTATAAAGGTGAAGATAATGCAAAATAAGATGTTTTAAGTGTAATCATATTAATGTGATAATTGACTTGAAAGATTATAAAAAATAATAGCTGGTATATAGTAGATTCTCAAGATATCAGTTAATTCTAAATATAAAATATTTTTGAAGTCACTATATGCATTTGATAAAGAGTTATTCTAAGGTAGGAAATAATAATACTTTCAATGGACAAAATTTTAGGTAAGGTCAGTGGAGAAATAAATATTAGGGGGCAAACTATTATTGCTGTCATGTCATATCAAGAAGTAGCTCTCTTACATACATCTACTAATATACTTAGCAGTTTACAGGCAAATCATAATATTATTATTATTACATTGTTATTTTAAGTTATTTTAAAGCAATAGATAATTAATAAATCAATTATCAGGAATGTTTACCTAAAACACTGGCAGATATTCATTTTATATAGTACTATAATTATTTCTTAAAGTAAAATATTTTATTAATATTTTAGCTTCTTATTTTGAAATAATTTTTGGATCTTAATATTAAATAAAGCTTATTAAACAAACATAGGTGTATACTTGAAAGAACATAAAAAATGAGAACGAACTGATTCATAAAATTCATCTATACATGTAGGAAGGTTTCCACTCACAAAATAAATATTTGTGGAGCTCAAAATTTCTGTTATCAACAAGGAAATATATTTTTGAACAACTGTGATAAATTCACATGGCACTGATCTCAGAAACAATGTTTAGTCTCTGCTTAGCTAAGAATAATGATTTTACCTGAATTACTTGAAAGCAAATTGCATGTATGTAAAAATGACTTACAGGAGCTACAGCTATCATTCCAGCAAATGCAAGATCTCAACTGGATCAGTTTTTGGTATCACATAAAACTCCCTCATGCATTATAATTATTATCCAAAATTGTTGAGAATCATTTGGGCTATAGCACTCAAAGTCATTGACATTCAGTTGAAGAAACAAAGTCAACTCAGAGTAATCATGAAATTTGTAGTTCACAAACCAAAATAAACTTCTCATTTTCTTACTAATTATTTTATGTTGACATAGGAAATGTTCCCTGAGTAGGTGACATTTACATTAAGACCTGAAAGATGGTAATGAGATAGAAGAACAAGTATGCATTAGAAGTAGAAAGGGGGCTTGTTTGTAATGAACAGAATGGAAGCTACTGGAAATAAGATAGAAATCATGAGGCAGGGGCTTCAAAAACTGGCCAACAAATTAATCACATAGATGAAGATGAGGATTTTAAGATTTATTCCAAATCCAATGGGAATCCAATTTTATCATAGCAAAGTGACAGTTATAAGCAAATAGAGGCTAACAGAGAACATACAGATATCCTGAAAGTTTCAGTTTCCTGTCATGATAAAACAAGACAATAAAATATTATCCAGATTGAGTTAAATTCACTAGAATAAAACTGGAATAGCAATAACTATGGAATTTTAGTGTAGAAAGAGATCAGTTTTAGATGAAGATATTCATAGTTAGTACAGAAATGGAAGGAACCACATAATATAATGTAATTAACTCTTTCATCTATAAATGAAGAAACCTTGAGGCATGAACGAGTTACATGTGTTTTTCTTTGTATTTTTTTTATTCCAGATGAGAACTTGATCTAAATTAAATTATGTAGTCTTGTAATGTCTCAGAATTTAATTAATTTACAGGAGTATAAAAGCATTTTAAAAGCTCAGTGTTATGGAGAAGAGATTTTTATGATAAAGAACACATATGTCCTCCATCTATGAGTTTGCACCAGAGTACAATTTATTTTTTTCCTTCTCATATCCCATTGATTATTACAATTCAGTTATATTTGTAATAATTATTCAGTTAAACACTGAAAGAAAGAAGATGTAGTCTCTTAAAGGAATCAATTATGCACTGAGATATTAATGTGGAAAAATGGGGAGGTATAGAGTTACAATGGTTGCAGATATATATTTGAATTTTGAGAGACAAATGTATGGACAAAAAGAAATGTTAGAGACAAGACATGAAAAGTAATCAGGAATGTAAAAAAGCAGAACAATGGAATCTGAAAAGTCAAGCGATATAATGTTTTCTAGGGTAGGAATCATCAAGGAATGGCCTCTGGCACTTTCAATTGAAAAATCAGAAATTATAAAAGCACTGAAAATCTCTGCCTGTAAGAATCTCTGTAACTACAAAACCAAAAACTAAAACTAAAACAAAACCCTAAGTAAATCTGCTTGTGCTGTTCTTGTGGAAAAGCAGTCTAATTATTTTTTCCAGGATAGATTATATGTAATGATACTCTTCGTGTGTATTTATACGCTGATGCTTTCTAACACTTATTTTATTTTAGATAAATTGGTCAATGGAAATGAATAGACTGATAACTTCACCATTCTTCAAAGCATATACTCTAGAAATTCAATGTTTCCATTGCAATGCAAATGGAAAACTATATTCAGTCTTTACAGAGCTTACATACTAGTAAGTAATAAGAAATAAGACATAAATAAGAAAGAAATAAGACAAAAATAAAAATTTTAAGGTAAATAGAGTTAAATTGTGATGATGGCTATGAAGCAAAAGTATGGGTTGCATCCAGTCTGTACAGGGAGGAAGGGTATATCTGCTGAAAGGCTCCTAGGTTTTCAATGACTCTCCAACCCAATTTTATTAAACAGACTCACCAGCCGATACATGACTTTATGCTGAATCTGCAGTGTTGTGGACAATTTTGAAAACAATGCTGATTATAAAAGCAGGTACAGATATACATCATATAATATGAAGGACACAGAAAGATACCCAATTTCCAACTCTCCACATCAATTGTTTAGTTTTCATTCATTATAATTTACTATATACAATACATCATATTTTATTTATTATATGACAAGACCCACAAAATGTAACAAAAAATGAAAAGATTACTTTAACACATTTATTTACATAATGCATGTTTTCTTTAAATGGCAGATTCCAATTTTACCTTTGATTTAATAATTATAAGATGCATTTGCATGTTTTCCTCCTAGCTAATTCTGCTATTTGAAGCAGACTCCTGCCTGGTAGAATCAATGCCTTGCCACATTCATAAGATAATTGATAAAGAGATATAAATATTGATATAGTCACAGTCATAGACATGGGCATAGATAGAGATATGTGTTGTGTTTGTGTATATTTCTCTCTATATGTGGTTATATAGACACATACAGAAGCACATATACTTCTGATGCTTGATTTATTAGTCCTGTCACTGAGTCAGACAACAGTAGATTTGTGGTGTGACTATAATTTTACTAAGTCATGTCAGCAGCTACTAAATATCTTGATCTCTTAAGATTACTCAAATCAATCTGGGAATTCATTTCCAATTATTTGCCTTAGCATGTAAGCATTGAAAGTGAAACTATGTTACAATAAATTTTACTGCAACCTTCCTTTTGTGTCAGTGGGAATAAATTCCAACTTTTGTTAGCTACGTGGGCCGTTACTTTTGCCATTTATTCTGTGTGAGCTTCATATTAAGTTTGAAAAGTGCAATGAAATTCTATAAAACCATTCAGATTCTCTTCCAGTAGTAAAATTTTACAATTCTTTTCCTCATCTTAAGGGCTCTCTTCCATTCTCCACAAGTGTTTCAAAACTGGTCGTAAATTGTATATCGTAAAGTATTGATTTCAAATTAATTCGATTGAAATCAATACTTGTTATGGAGTGAGGCAATCTTTTGATACAGGATATATCAGAGATATATCCACTTAACGTGATCTCTGAGTTCAGTTAAAATACATTAAACATGTATTCTGTGTTCTTACTCTTCCTTGAAAGTAAGCTAGCAGGCAATATTCTTATCAGCTTAGTCCAAAAGGTAGGAAGCAGAAATCCTCTATCCTAACTAAGTATTTGGTGTACAAAGGAATGTGACAGGCTTACAATAAGATGGGAAAAAGTGCCTCTGAGAAACTAGAACTCATTTCTTGCTGAAATATAGGTTTCAGTCTCCTGCAGTAAAACTAAATTAAGTAAAATGCAAGCAAAAAATAATAAATTCTTCAGATATCAGAGTGTTGGGTAATTAAACTTCTAATTTTATTGACACTTGTGCAGGGAGAAGTGGAAAATAAAATATGTCTATTTTATGGGATATACATATTGACTCTAAAGGAGACTAGTAAATTTCGGACATCTCTTAATTGAAGAAAAGCTAAGTAATAGAAATAAAATGCACTGTTCCATGAACTGAAGTCCATTTCAAGTGGAATGAGTGTGTCTATGTTACATCTGCATTAGAAATGAATAAATCATAAACATTGGAAATTCAGTCAAATATTTCAATCTTTCCAGTTTACATGACTACAAATTATATAATACGTAAAGCAAACACTTATTGCAGTTCTTCTGACGTATAACTGACCAGATTGACGTGTTTTCCCTCTACTTAGGTAAGTCGTTCACAACTAGGAGTGCTTTGCCCCCCTAGGGAACATTTGGTACTGTCCAGAGAAATTTTGTTTGTCACAACTGGGCAGGGGCAGAGAGGGGTGTTGCTATTGGCATCTGTTGGGTAGAAGCCCAGAGTACAGCCAAACAATGCACAGGGCAGTCTTCCCGCAATAAAGAATTAGCCAGCTCGAAACATCAGCAGTGCTGAGGCTGAGACACCTTGACTTAGATTAATTAAATATTGCCTCACCCTCCATTTAGCTTAAAGGACAGATTTTGTAAGCTAAATTTATTAAATTATATAACACAATATAAAGAAAACAGGAAAAGAGAAGCAATTGTTTTTGAATTACAATAGAAACTTACATCAATTTAAGAAAGACCATATCAATGACAGGGCTCCAACTGTATAACTGTATTATTCTCAAATTGCATTGGATCGTCTTTGGTTTACAATAACTCTGACTGTAGTCTACCCTTGTCAGCATCACTTAAATAGAATCAAGACAAAAAAAGCCATATGCTAAACTACAATTGGATACAGCATGCTTCTATTAAAATTAAGTATTAGAAAATAGCATAATTCAACTATAAGTAATAAAACTAGACATTACATGGAGAAGAAAAATATATATTTTTGCTTTATTTTACTTAAAGAACAGTAACATTTTCTTTTTTTGCAGCAGATGGATTATGAAGTATCGGGTTGCCTGATATAACAAGACTGGTTATAAATGTTGAGACAAGTATTTTAAGAATAATTTAGTGATCAAAAGTATGCACAAATTATTATAGAAGTAATAGACGTTTACTAGGAAATTGAAAATATAAAAAAACAACAAAAGTTGAGAATATTATTTTTTATATTTGTGGTGATAATATCTTGTACAATGATTCCCTTCCCTGACCATTTCCAAAAAACATTTTGATGAAGATTGCATTGCATTATACCACATGAATTTGCCTTAATATAAGTAAACCATTACCTTATTCATTAATACATTCATTCATGTGACAAATATTTTAACTTTTATTATCTACTAGGAATTTACTTGAGCTAGATTAGGGAGCAAACAAAGTAAATATCCGACCTTTATATTTTGGACCTGTTATATTGCACAGGGCAGATGTGTGTGTGTGTATGTGTGTGTCAAGTCGTGATAAATGCTCTGACTGAAATGAAGAAGGTTTGTGTGGACAAAAAGTTATACTCAAGGGTGAATGATACTTTCACAGAATGGGCAGAGAGAATTTTTGAAGAGGTAATATTTGAACACAGACCTGAATGAAAGTATCTCTCTTAAGTGAGAGAAATTTACTCTCAAATGCAGAAGCATCAAATTCAAAGACCCTGAGATGGGAAGATAGATGGCATTATTAAGGAAAGACACTCAGACTGGAGTGCCTGGAGCAAAGTAAGGTAGTCAAGGGCTTGAACAGATCAGGGTATGATGGCTGAGGTTAGGGGACTGGACTTTAAAAGACATGGAAGCTACTAGAGGGGATAAAATCGTAATACAATTAAGTTTTAAAAAGACCACTCTGCTTGCTATGTGCAACAAGGGAAAGACATGAGGATAATTATGGGAAGCCAGTTAGGAAGTGATTGCAGTAGCCCCACAGACATGAGAATAACCTGCATTAGGGTAATACTACAGGAACAGAATAGTAGAATTTGGGGGATAAGATTAAATTGGAGCCAACAGACATTGGTTATGACTTGGGTGATTCGGTGGGGGAGAAAGAGAGAGAGACCAAAAAGGACTTAATTTTAGCAGTTTGAAGTACTTCTTCGGTGAAGATGCTTTTTCACAAATCTTCTTTCACAACTTTAATAATTTCTTAAGGGTAATTACTTATAATTTTAATAACTGGATTTCAGTTACGCACATTTTAAAGGCTATTGATATAGTATGTAGTATGAGTACGTTTCTTTAAATAAATACCTCATAGTTGGAGCTTGTTAAGATATAAACTGAGACATATTAAACATTTTTGGACTGTGAGCATTTATCCATTCAAATCGGTCAGTACTAAGCCGGAAGTGGTTAGTAGCTCTCTGCCAACAGGAATGTAGGAAGAGACTTTCATAGAGAAAAGGGAGAAGCAAAGTAAGGAAAACTATGGATTGGCTGGAGCTTCAAGCCTAGTTAGCTGACTGTCATTGGTTGTCCTGAGGTTTTGATTTTGCAGCCTTGAGTCATTTACAGGCTTAGAATTTGGGTTGCTTATGTGGCCTGCCTCAGCATTACAGCCAGATCTGTCCAATGGCCTCCTTGTTTAATTAATTAATGAAGCTAAATTAGTGTGGACTATTATTTTTTATC